>NW_011942237.1:652803-662818 GCF_000187425.2 Metarhizium robertsii ARSEF 23
AAAAAAAAAAAAAAAAAAAGAGCTAAAAAAAAGCACTGTCCGCTGGTTTTGCCTCATCGCGGAGGGCCATTGATTATACCACGGAATTCGCATGCAGTAGATGAGGCATCCTACTTCAACTTGTCTCTTCCCAGAGCCGGCGCGGGCATGCGTTCTGGATGCCATTTATGAGTAAAATGTCTGCTACCAAACCCGAAGTTTCTTCCCTTTCCGGTATTCCGTTGCCGAAGTGGTAAGCTCCCAGTCACCCCATTTCTTCTCTTCACTGATATTAGTCACCTGAATCGTTAGCATCTGTCGTTCTTTGGATACCGCGCACAGAGCTTTCAACCAGGCCTTCTCCCGTTTCACATAAGGGCCAGGCTGAGGAATGCACAGCGTCTTGAGCTTGGGAGCCCAATTTGGATGCGCCAGCAGGGCATCAAAGGAAGCTTGTGTAATCTTGCTTGAAGCGGGGCCGGAAAGCTCTAAATAGGTTATATTAGGGCAGTTGGAGAGGAAGGCGATGAGCATGGCGTCAGTCTGGATATTGCGGCATCCTTGCAGTCTTACGAAACGCAAGCTGGGACACATACGCGCCAGTCGCACAGTGGTGCCGGGGGTGAGTTCATTCGCATTGTGCGCGCCATAGCTGACATCTGTATGCTGGAACTCGAAGTGTGTTAGGTTGCGGCAGATGCCTGTGCCTATGGATATAAGCTGCTCAAAATGTCGACTGCAGGATGGGACGAACATAAGCCATTTATCATTGTCATGGATGGGGACCATTGGTCCAAAATTTGGAAAGCTTTCTTAGTCAGGACAAACGAGCTCCCAAAGCTCAGTTTCTTTGTCCGGTGGCCCAGTTTCGTTTGCCAACTTTTCTCCCACTCCGCATCAGACTGAAAATAGACTTCCACTTGTCCCTTGGAATCGGGCCGAAGTGCCTGGAAAGCGTTGGCGACTTTCTTGACGGGAGGGGGCGTGTTGGAATCCGCAAGAGCACCAACTGCAGCTGAAGTAGCTCCCGCAGAGTTGTCGGGCGGGTTGGAATCTGCAGGAGCTTCAACTTCAGCAGGGGCGACGACATTCTGCACGGGAATGGGGGTGTTGGAATCTGCAAGAGCTTCAGTTGCAGCAGGGGAAGCTCCCACAGAGATGACCGGCGGGTTGGCTATCGACGTTGACGCGTCCTTGGCGACCCCTTTTGTAAAAAAAGATTCTATGCTGAGCTGCTGTGCATTGCTCTCGAGGTGCGAGTTCTTTTTCGTTGACCGAACAGGCGGCATTGTGCCTCTGGCGCGACAAGATCTGGGATGAGAAGGATGGATTGAGGCTACAAAGGGAACTCGTGATCACGGCAGCATGTCTGATATTTCCTCCATGCCGTCAAACACCAGATGAAGGACGTGTCCCAATATCAACCAGCCAATCAGTCTCGTTTGTACCTTGATGCTCAAGTACAGTGAACCGGGCCTATAATAATATACTTCGCGAGGCCCCTCTTATTGTTATTCGGCGACTATCATAAAGGTGCGACTATTATAGGGTATATATCTTTATGTATATATATTTATTATGATAAGGTATATTTACAAGGATAGGTTTTTTTTTGACCGCGTTACGGCTAGAAAAACGCGCTGTGCGCCTTAAATGTGGGCCTCTATAGGCCCCTTGTAGGCCTCACATGTGGGGCCCTATAGGCCTCAGCAGGCCCCTAATAACGACATCTGGATAAAAGCCCTGATTTATATGGTGACTAAGCCTGATGCCTACGATATTATTAGTAACCTGACTATTAACGATTTATTAGGGAAAAACCTTAGATGACCGTGAATTATCGTAATAACTTGACTATCGCTAAGATACATGATCGTTATAGAGCAGGTTCACTGTACTCTGTATTGCGTTGACAACTTGACATTGCGGGTGGCCCCACTCTCTGCCACTTTTGCTTTTTTAGGCCTGTGCAGAAGAACCGGACTGGCTCAATGGGACACTCAAGTCCGAGGTACCTCCCGCGACTTGTGACCCAGGCGTTGGTGGCCATTCAATCAGGCTTTGGGCTGGTGAAGACAGTCTGGTTGCACAATGAGGTTGCAAGTCTCGCTGGCATTTGAGTTTGAGCTCTGTTTTTAATTCCACGTTTCGCACATCTACTCCTATTCAATTAGCCGTTGGCTGTCGAATCACCACTGTCCTTGGGTATTGATAAATCTCTCCTAGCTGGACTGAGGACTGAGGACCAGACCACCTGGACTCCTCGCACGTGCCGGCTGATGGAGGAGGCGTTTCGACGACCTGCACCTCAAAGTACCGATGACCATCATCCAAACCCTACACGGAAGCGAATTGCGAATCGCCAAATTGCGCCTGCGCGCTGCGCGCACGAATCAAAAACTCATCAGAACTCTCATTCATCTCGACAAGCCGTCACATTCCCGGACCCCGAGTCGGGCGCTCATGTTCTGGCGAACCAGGAATCTAGCGCATCCTGTGTCAACATCCAGCCCTCAACCATCCCCGAAAATCCATGACCTAATAACCACGACTTCTATGCTGTCAGCAGCTGCGGCAAGCTGATTTGCGCGCCCGATTTGTTTCTACCCCAAACATGGCCTTCCTCGAAGACCCCCGTCTCCGCCAACGCTGGAACCAAATCACCCACGACGCGGAAACCGTCACCGAAAACGCAGCAGCCGGTATTTTCACCTTCCAGCAAAACTATATCAACCCGTGCCTCGCGTCAATAGCCGACTCTATCGAGCAATGCACAACGGTATGCTTAGGCGACCCCGAGGAGCGGCTCCGTCGTCGTCGCGAACGCCAACGGGCCCGCGAGAGCGCCGAATTCAGTTTCGACTTCTACGACGACTGGTACGAAGAGGAGCAATCTGGAGGCGGGCTCCTGGGCAGCTGGGGCGGCGAGGACTGGGACCGCCTGCTAGCTGGCACAGGAAGCGCCAGAAGACATGGCGGCGAGACGAACGAGCAACCTCGAAGGAAACGTGGCATGAGCTATGGGACAAGAGGCATGAGGAGGAAGGCAAGCCAGAACGATGCCACAATTATTCCGAGCACACAACCCATTGGGTTCTTGAGTAAACTGCCCTGGAAAATGGGCGGAACGCTACGATATAAACCTAGCGCAGCGGATCTCCAAGACCACCCTGGCAAGCACGGCGCCGGGGAATCTGCACCGCTGTTGGGCGGTGACGACGACTCGGACTACGGGGAGGTGTTGCGCATGCCTAGGCAACGGAGCGGGACCACAGGGTCCGGGGGAACGTCGGACTCGTACCGGTCAAGAGGAGATTTGTTCCCCAGCGACGGGGAGGGAGAGGAGGATGCGGTGCCGTTGGATGACGACGTGACGTATGACATGGTAAAGAGGGACGACAGGAGCAGTGCCAAGACGAGGAGCAGTAAAGGAAAACGGCCAGCTGGAGAGCTTGCGGCTTCTTCCCGAACCGTTTCAAGATCAACACTGGGATCTACGGCGTCCAGCGAGTCCCGCGAGTACGCAACGACGGCCCCCCCGACGCCAGGCGTTGCTCATTTCCCGCCAATGGAGGATTTACAAGCCGAAGAGACGAGGTTGCAGAGGCAAGAGCACGATGAACAGGCGAGGAGGAAGATGGCTGCCTCGCAGCTTGCTTCAGGGAGGGGACTGGGCGTCGATGAAGAAGTCCACGATATCGAGGAGGCGAAAACGCTCGAGGTCGCAATGAACGAGATCCACGAACCTCAGGATAAGGTGAAGTCTTTGCAGGATCGTGATGGACGAGAATCACCACCACCGCCGCCGCCGCCAACTGCGGTGTCGAGGGACCAACCAAGAGGGAGTGGAGGCGATGATCCGTATGAATCGAGTAGCAGGTCTACATCGGCTTTCCACGCAGCGCGACTGCCACGCTTTGGATAGTGAGAGTTTGGATGCAGATGCTGCTTTCGTTGGACGCAGCAATTTATGGGGCTCATTTAATGTATTCTGCGTCATTTGCTTGTAGAGCGCATACTCTTCTGGGCGACGCGAATGGGAGGCTCAAGGGCATGTGTATGCGACCTGGGAAGCAGCATGGAATTTTGTGACAATTAGCAAGCGTAGCTGTACCGAGCAGTGTTTTTTTTTTTTAGAACTTGGCCCATGACTCGTCGGTACGCACGAGGTGGCCGCTAATAATCGGCAAGTCATACTATACAACGACCGACTGCAATGCAACGATGTATTGACGGGATATTTTTATGTGGAGCAGTTGCTCCGTGAATGTTGAGCCCGTGAAGCCGTTTGCTCGTATAGTATAGAGTTGAGAGGAATTTACCTGCTGCCTGTGGTGCCCTTGTTTCGGGGAACGGTGCCAGAAACATAAACATTGAATGCAAGGTACAATGCTAGTAACGCTGGTGGAGTTGGCAGATTTTCTGGGTCTATTGGTTTGACCAGACTGCGTTGAATTATCGCCTGCTATTGCTCGGCTGGCGTGGCCTCGCTGCGACATAAGTTGTTAGTGACCGGCAAGAGCATTCACCAGATCAGATACTCGGCCATCACACCCTATACTGGAAGATGCTATCATATTTTGGTGTATGCTTGTTCATGGACAAAGATCTTTTGCTATGGAAGCTACGTTTACTTAGTACAACAGGAGGTAAAGGCATCACTGCTCCAGACCTAGTCAGTTCGAAACCGCGATCGATCAATCGATTCACATTCCTGGTACGTCGAACCTAGGGCATTGCAATAGCCGTTCCTGGATGTGTTTTAGCTGCTGAGTGAGGGGGTGTTGGCCGACTCGTACGAAATAAGACGACAGGACGGCCTTGGGGACCGACGAGCCTCGGCTGGGTGTCGGCTCCCCGCATCGGAGGCGACGGTCAGGGCGGTTCCCCCGCGCCTCCGGAGCGCGACCCGAGCGACCATGGCCCGTTTTGGCCTCTTTTTTGCGGGTTGCCGTGGGCCCAATTGGAGTCTGTCTGGTGCGTTGGGGGACCGTGACCCATGTCCGTGGCGTTCTTTTTTTTAGGCTGGCTCGTGAAGCGCGATGAAGCTCCTCAATCTCTCGTCATATTTATTTTGCCCATGGAATCTGCTTTTTTAGATTCGGGTCGTTTCTGTCTTTTCTCCTTTGCCACAAATACTTGGTCGCATAACCTTTACCATTAAGCGATTGACGAATTCTTTTTTTCGAAACAGTAAGTTACGCGCCCGTCGCATGGCTGACCCGTTCGACATCCCGCAAGGCACCTGGATGCCTATGTTGAACCTTTGGTTTCTGACCTGCGCAGTATTATTAGCATAGCCGTTTTTGCTCCGTTTTCTTTGCTCCGAAAAACAAAACATAATCAACCATGGCGCCGTCCGGTCCCATCACAACACCGCTGACCACGCTGCTGGGGATTCAGCATCCCATCATGCTTGCTGGCATGGCGCACACGGCAGGCGGAGAGCTCGCTGCGGCTGTATCCAATGCGGGAGGTCTCGGCGTCGTCGGCGGCTTCCAGTACACACCGGAGCAGCTACGCGAAATTATTTCTGAGATGAAGGCCCGATTTAAGCAGCCTAATCTCCCATTTGGCGTTGACTTGGCCTTGCCCCAGGTCGGTGGCAGCGCTCGAAAGACGAACCACGACTACACACATGGCAAACTAAACGAACTTGTGGACCTGATTATTGAGAGTGGTGCCTGTCTTTTCGTCAGCGCCGTCGGTGTTCCTGAAAAGGAAGTCATTGATAAGTTTCATAAACACGGCATCTTAGTCATGAACATGGTTGGCCACCCCAAGCACGCCGTAAAGGCCCTTGAGCGTGGCGTCGATATGCTTTGTGCCCAGGGCACCGAGGGAGGCGGCCACACTGGTGATGTCGCCAACTCGGTGCTGATCCCGGCAGTTGTCGATGTTGCTCGTCGCTACAAGCCAGCCATGCTAAAGGGCCAGACGGCTCCAGTCCTTGCCGCAGGCGGTATTCACAACGGACGTGGCCTGGCCAGCTCTCTCATGCAGGGCGCTGTCGGTGTCTGGGTCGGTACCAGATTCGTCGCCTGCACCGAGGCCGCTAGCGCCGAGGAACACAAGGAGGCCGTTGTTGCTTGCGACTTCTCCGAGACGGACCGTACTTTGGTTCTCACGGGCCGGCCGTTGCGAGCCCGACTCAACCCATACCTGAAGAGCTGGCAGGTTAGAGGTAATGCTGCCCAGGAGCTTTGTGACAAGGGTATTGTCCCCATCGAGCACGACTTTGAAAATGATCGCGAGGACATTGAATTTCCTCATCTCATGGGCCAGGTGGCTGGGGCAATTACCAAGATCCAGCCGGCCAAAGAGATTGTCGACGAAATGGTTGCCGAGGCCGTGGACCAACTCAAGTTGGCCAACGTGTATCTGAATTCTAAGAGCAAGCTGTAAATTACCAGAAGTATATCAATTAAAAGACGATAAAAAGGCATGGTGGAAACTTTCCGACCCAAGAAAGGGGTGTCGTGGTTTGGAGGGTAATTTGACGTGGGAGAATTCAGTCACGGTTCCTGTTGACATCCTTGGTTGTTAGAGGAGGACTAAGCATGCGCGATGTCAGTTTTCTAGAGGAGCGCTGCGTGTACAAGTAGGGAGAGACAGTATGTGAGATTATCATGCGGATTTTACAAAAACGAAAACACCGCCGTCCAGAAATATGACACATTTTAAAAGTCTCATGCCAAAGTGATGGCTAGACTAGTGTAATGAAGAAGGCTGTTTCGTGAGTTCCTGCCATTTCTCTCGAGCAGATCTGCGCACGGGCCAGGTGCCAGTCACCTCAACCTCCTGATGTGGGGCACAACCCATGGTTGGCTGGGTGCATTTTTTTCTTATCCGCCGGTCCAACTTTTTTTTTTCGTTATCGCAAATCCCACTTATCGAATCGACATTTTCCCTCAAAGACCCTTCAACATAGCGAGACTGCACCAACCGACGCAGAGCAACGACAGGATTTCTTGAGTGAGAAGGAAACAAACTCACAAGCAGCTCTTTGATCCCTTGCAGATTTCGATATAATGGGTGACGGAATTGCCAAGAAGCGGAAGCGCAATGGCGCCGAAGCTGTTGCCAATGCCACCGCCTCTTCGAAAAAGTCAAAGAAGGTCAAGAATCCACCGCCACAGATCGAGCCTGAGGAGGACGAGAGTGAAAGCGGAGACAATGATAGTTTGAGCGAGGAGCAGAACGAACAACAGGACGGGGAGAACAGCGAGGATGCAGAGGAAGGCCCCATCGCTGAGGATGCAGAAGACGAAGATGCCGACGACACAGTTGGAGATCTTCCCACCGACGGCGCTCCTATACTGGCCCCGACTGCTGAGTCGGATATGTTTGACCAATTGAAGCTGTCGGAGAAGACGATGAAGGCCATCACAGAAATGGGCTTCACCAAGATGACTGCCATCCAGAGGACTGTATGTGATTTGAGCTTCCCTTCGAAGCCCCCCAGCCAAGACCACGCTTTGAAGCAGCCAGCTAATAAGTTGACAGGCTATCCCACCGCTGTTGGCAGGCAAGGATGTTCTTGGTGCGGCCAAGACCGGTTCGGGCAAAACACTTGCTTTCCTTATTCCCGCGATCGAGATCCTCAGCGCTCTACGATTCAAGCCCAGAAACGGCACTGGCGTCATTGTGGTCTCGCCTACTCGAGAATTAGCCCTTCAAATTTTCGGTGTCGCTCGCGAGCTTATGCAACATCACTCTCAGACGTATGGTATTGTTATTGGAGGTGCCAATAGAAAGGCTGAAGCAGAGAAGCTGTCCAAAGGCGTCAACCTTCTGATTGCCACTCCTGGTCGACTCCTTGATCATTTATTGAACACGCCATTTGTGTTCAAGAATCTCAAGTCCCTCGTTATCGACGAAGCAGACCGCATCTTGGAAGTTGGTTTCGAGGACGAGATTCGCCAAATCGTCAAGGTGTTATCCAATGACGACCGACAGACTATGCTGTTCTCAGCCACACAAACCACCAAAGTCGGTAAGTAGCTCTTGTAATCCAACGAATTCAAGACATGTGGAGCTCCCATCAGCTAACGTATACCCCAGAGGATCTTGCAAGGATATCACTGCGACCCGGCCCTCTGTATATCAATGTCGACGAAGAGAAGCAGTTCAGCACTGTGGACGGGCTTGAACAAGGCTATGTCCTTTGCGATGCCGACAAGCGATTCATCTTACTCTTCTCATTCCTGATGAGAATGAAGGAAAAGAAGAAGAAGGTGATTGTGTTCTTCAGTAGCTGCAACTCGGTCAAGTACTACTCGGAGCTCCTCAACTACATTGATTGCCCGGTGCTAGATCTTCACGGCAAGCAGAAGCAGCAAAAGCGGACAAATACCTTTTTCGAGTTTAGCAATGCCGAGCATGGTATTCTAATTTGCACTGATGTTGCTGCTCGTGGACTCGACGTAAGTAAAAAATGGAATAATGTACAGTCGAACCGCGGTGACAGATGCTGATTCATGGGTGCAGATCCCTGCCGTAGATTTCATTGTTCAATTCGACCCCCCGGATAACACGCGCGACTACATTCACCGTGTCGGCCGTACAGCTCGTGGTGCCAATACAAAGGGTCGGAGTCTGTTGTTCCTCCAACCCAACGAGGTTGGATTCCTCTCACACCTCAAGACTGCCCGCGTGCCTGTCGTCGAATTTGAATTTCCTGCAAAACATATCAAGAATGTGCAATCCAATTTGGAGAAGCTGATAGGAAAGAACTACTACCTGCAACAGAGCGCCAAGGAGGCGTTCAAGTCATACCTGCACGCATATGGCTCACACAGCCTGCGATCGGTATATGACGTGCAAAAGTTGGACTTGGTGCGCGTGGCCAAGAGCTTTGGTTTCGCAACCCCGCCTCGCGTCGACATCAACCTAGGACAGTCAATGAGCAGGAACAAGGTGCAGGGCAGAAGATCATATGGTAGCCAGCCTCGCCAGCCAGTCCGACAAGGCGGCCGCAGATGATGGGGATGCCTCTGACTAGGCGGCGAAAAGTATCAAGAGCGATGCATGTACAGCTCGGGACCGGCGTTTTGGCGTGGTGAAATCGCATCTAATGGCTTGTTTGTATTACAATGTTCGTGGCAATAGGCTAGACATGCACTTGAAAAAGCATTTAGGACAAGAGAATGAGCAAGGAATAAAACGAATGCCTTGTTGTTGCAGCCTAGTGGGTTGTTGGTGGCCTTGTGACGGCCAAGCGTGCGGGTGTGAGCTTAAACCAGACAGGATGACAGCATGTGAGGTGCGAGGCTGAGCCGGCATCTTCGGCGCTAAACCCCATGGTCAAAACGTCAACATTGCATGTAGTTTTAGCAACTGCGTCTCTGTTGCCTATAACGTATATACAGCGATAGATGGGCATACTCGCTTTGCTCTTGGCCGCCACGAAAATGCCCATTGTCTAGAAGCCGAAACGCGAAACACATTCCTGGCCCTGTTTCCGCCAAAGCCGGCCGGCCGGGTCACGACGCAACCGCCCAACCTCATTCCCACCATGGAAGCCCACGACACGGCCGTCAGGCGCATCGCAGCCCAGGTCAAGACGTTTCACGAAGCGCAAAAGCCGTTCCGCATCTACCACGGCTCAACCAACAGCACGCGCACGTCGCACCGGCGCGCCGACAACACCATCGACACCAGCGGCCTCAACCACGTCCTCTCGGTGGACAAGACGGGCATGACGGCCCTCGTGGAGCCCAACGTGCCCATGGACGAGCTCGTCGACGCCACGCTCGCGCACGGGCTCGTGCCGCCCGTGGTGATGGAGTTCCCGGGCATCACCGCGGGGGGCGGCTTCTCCGGGACGTCGGGGGAGAGCAGCTCGTTCCGGTACGGCGCCTTCGACAGCACGTTTGACTGGATCGAGATTGTGCTGGCGGACGGGGCCACGGCGCGGGCGTCGCGCACCGACAAGGCGGACCTGTTCTGGGGCGCGGCGTCGGCCTTTGGCACGCTCGGCGTGGTGACGCTGCTGGCGGTGCGGCTGCGCCCGGCGAAGCGCTACGTCGCGCTG
>NW_011942237.1:662918-704112 GCF_000187425.2 Metarhizium robertsii ARSEF 23
CACGCCGGGTTCGGCGCCCCGGACGCGCCGGACCTGGTCAACTTTGGGGTGTGGGGGCCGCTGCGGCGCTGCCCCCGGCGCGCGCAGGTCGTCGAGGCGAACCGCGCGCTCGAGCGCAAAGTCGCCGAGCTCGGGGGCAAGAAGTGGCTCTACGCGCACGCCTACTACACCGAGGAGGAGTTCTGGGCGCACTACGACCGGCCTGCGTACGACGCGCTGCGGGCCAAGTACGCCGCGTCGCATCTGCCCAGCGTCTACGACAAGGTGCGCGTCGACGTCGACGCCGAGGAGGCCGCGAGGCGGAGGAGCCGGCGGGCCAGGGCGCGCGGCGCGCTGGGACGTGTCTGGCCGTTGAGGGGGCTGAAGGGGTTCTGGGCCGCCGCCAGGGGAGGCGATTACCTGCTGAAGAGGACATCGAGGAGGAAGCCGGACACGGGGGAGACGGAGCGCAGGTAGGGTTATGTTAATTGGCTTTTTTTGGCATTGTAGAGGATGCTTTTGATACACGACGTTTTCCACCACGTCATACATTTCCAACCGGTGACCTTTGCCATACACTCTGCACCATTCCGGCCCGTTAGTCGTGTCGGAAACTGCCCTGGTCCGTCTTTTGCCGCCCGCTCATCTCCTTCATCGTCTTGGAGGCCTGCTCGGCAACCTGCTGGCCGACCTTGGCGCCGAGCTGCTCGGCGTCTTTGCTGACGGCCGTCAGGTCCTCCAGCTCCGCCTGGCTCGGGTTCCTGGCGTCTGTCTGCCGGGCCTTGTCCACCGACGCCCCGGGCGAGCTGAGGTATGCGTAGGCGGCGACTGCTGCGAGAGCCGCGCCCCCGACGGGCACCCTGTGACGCGGCGCGCGTGTTAGTCTGGCCCCTTCGGCCCTCTGGCTGTCTACGGGAAGCCTACCAGTTTCTCTTGACGGCCTCGGGCCCGCCTGGGTTGGGCGGCGGCGGCTGCTGTCCGCCGGGGCCGCCGAGGTCGCCGTCCTTGGAGGTGATTTTGTGTCGGAGCTGTGCTGCCGTGACCCGTGGCGAGGTGGCCCGCGATGCCGCTGGGCGGATGTGGTTGCGCAGCAGGCCGGCGGGAACTCTGGGCAGTGCCATGATGATGTATTTCTTCTGAATCAAGCGGTATCTTTTAAAAGAGCTTCGTGTCTTGATGAGACGCTGTGTTGCGCAAGCGTCAGCCTGGGTTTCTCGACGTTTAAATCGTCTGGCCGTGGCGACCTACGGACTGCGCATCTCGATGACCTCAGAGTCGAATGGCCATGATGCGCCTATGACGAGGGGGCCGTCGGCCTGCATGAGACGTGGGTGCGGCGAGCGCCACACGCTGGATCTGATTGATATGGAAGAGTCGAGACTGCGCGATGCTTCCCGAAACGGCTGCGGCTTGATGGAATGGGGTGAAGTTCTATTTGTATCCGAGGGACACGTCAACCTTTGTGAGTGATGCCGAGGTTGTGCGCGGCGTTCTAGTGTAGATGTATTATTCCAAATGCATACCTCTATTATCGATAATCGGCATCGTACTCTTTTATTTCTCTTGTATTCAATCTTCTTCTTCCGTGCAATTTCGTCATGACCTCACCCGCGGGCCTCGCCCCGGCGCCGTGCCGAATCCCCCCGTCGCCACACATCTCGATTCTCAACACTCGTCCTGGCGAATAATGACGTCCCAGTTCTCGGTCGAAAACGCCTGCCCCGTCATGTACTTGTCCGCGTAAGGGCGCCCCGTCGAGCACTTCCACACCATCAGCTGCGCGCTGTCCGCGATGTCGTCCCAGCTACCCAGCGCCCGCGCAAAAGGCGCCTACCCGTCCGTTGCCACGACAGTCAGCCAACTTTGCCTTCCACGTAGACTCTGCACCCGCCGACACGGCCGGGAACGGGCAGAAACTTACATTGTTGCACCACCATATGGCCGCCTGGTAGGAACAGCTGACGCGTGAGCAAGTCTCCGGCCCGGGCCCGTTTCTCGGCACCCCGGCCAGGCCCCTGAGGTATTCGATTCCCTGCTCTATCCTGCGGACTTTGCACGGGTGCCAGCCGAGGGCGCCCGCGCCGCAAATGACCTTGCTCCAGTTGAACAGCGGCACACGCTTCGCCAGGTTCCTGCCGCGGGGGTCGGGGACGGTCCTGGGCTTCCACCCGGGGTTCATGGCCCTGGCTGCGTGGTGAACCTGTTCCGCGGTGCCGGTGAGGTTCTCAAAGTGGCCGGGGAAGACTTCCACTTCCCAGGTGAGGTCGACCACGTCGTAGCCGGGGATGGGTGCGTTGGCGAGTCCTGCCATGGCCTTGGGTCATCAGCGTTGAGACGAGTCGCGACTCTTTTTGGGGGGGAGGAGTGGCAGATGTACCTTGAGGGGGAGCGACAAAGCGAGCACGAGACTCTTGAAGATGACCATTTTGATCGACTAGATGGGCAAATGTTGCTGGTGTCTGGCAGAATTGCCCGCCCGCCACTGGCTGCTGGTGTTATATGCTTGGCTGGTGGGATCTGTTTGTGGCCGTGTTTGCGCGGAAATGAACTCAAGGAGCAAACTTGAATATATTTTTACTGTCCAGATGGTTTGCACTTTGGGCACCGGCCACGTACGGCCCCATGAGCCTGGTATTTCCCCGAGTCCACGACTAGGCCAAAGGGCGCGATGGCTAAAACTGGCAAGGCCGAGGGCCCGGAACCATTCATGGTGCGGTTTTAGACTCGTGATGAGTACGCCCTTGAGTATTGTTAGCTTGGTGGGAAGGGCCCAACCTGAGAATGATGTTTGCGATGGATGGATGAGAGAAGGGCAGCGTTTGCAAAGATGATGGCCTCGCGGAGAGAGCGACCACGTTGCCATCTGGTTCGGTGACGAGATTTCAAAAAGATTTCTGTTTTCCCCTTATCTAGGATCCAGTCCCAAGGTGTCGTCGTTTGTGCACATTCGGTGCCATGCGAGATCCAGGAGTAGAGTTGGCGCCGCTGGTGCTGCCAACATGCTATGAGCAGACAAGCCTATTATTAGACTTTGACATGGCGCTCCAGCCCGCACAGAATGGTGTTTCTCTAGTCTCTTGCAGTCACCATCTTGACAGCAACGTGGGCGGCCCGATTGGACGGCATCCCAAGTTCAATGTTCTTGTAGGTGGCGCTTGTCGGGCACTGTCCAGGCAGCGTCGAGGGCACAGCTATTAAAGTCAATTGATGACTGCACGGACATCGGGGCCAAATGAGCAATGGTAATGAGCTCCATCCAGGCCACGACGGCAAGAGACCAGTTGACGTGACATGGCGTATGTGTGCGGATGTCATCAACAGGCTGAAGCGGCCCATTGATGCTTCGTCGTTTGGTGGTTGCTTTTTTGGACCTGGTCTGGGCCTGGAGTTCCCTCAATAAAGAACTTGCTGCCGAACAAGAGAAAGCGTTATATTGACGGGACATATGCATCTGTCGGCCGAGACAAGCGGGCATTCCCCGCCTCAGGAGTTACATTGATGCACAACACTACATCGGTAGCAAAATTACGTCTTGTTTTGGTCCATCATGTTCTCTAGCAAGTCAGTCGAGTATTATTTTGTCAGAATGTACCCAGGAACCATGAATAGAATGATTTGTCACTAAGTTTGCCAACCCCCGCCCCCCAGCCATCTCAAGCGCACAATATCTCAAGATGCTGCTCTCCTGGTGAACATGGCCGTTTTTTTCTGTTTACGTCATTTAGCCCAGTAATAAGGAATATTTTCCCTTGGCTGGTGTTGGATGTTGGTGCCCTTGCTAGAACATTAACTGTCATCCGGACGGTTGTGCCGCGCCTCGGCCTGTGCCGTGTTCGATGCTCATGTACTACATGCAGCATTGCGCAGTGCTACACAACGATGGCAAATGCAATACGAGTTGCGAGATTTCTCCTGCATTGGCCCTAGCATTCGATGCAACCGCAGCGGCTACAATCCATTCTCCTGACAAGGATTAACAAGTACATATATCCCCAAGTCGGCTCCTGGTCTGGCCACACGCCCAGAACTCTCAAACTCTGATTTACTCACATCGTCTGTTACAAAGAGGCCAAAAGCCAATCTCCACGACCCGTTTGCCCTCCATATAAAAATGGCCAACGATACATCCGTACAAGTCACCGGCAACGTGGCCGAAATCAACTTTGGCAACGACTGGGCCCAGCAGCATCTCAAGGTCAAGACAAATTCCAAGTCCGTCCAAAATGTGCAAATCAAAGTCGACGACCAAGAGTTTCAGGTTAGCGGCAGCGGAGAGCGCCACAACCTCATTTTCGACCGCCAGTTGGACACGCCCTGCAAAAAGATTTCGGCCACGTTCACGTACCAGGCTGCGAACGGGGACAAACTCGCGTCTAAACTGAAGTTTGGGGGCCCTTACGACATTGGCCGCTATAAAACTATTACTGTGGTTGCCGAGAACGGGGACGACATCGACTACAACGATGCAATTTTTGAGATTTCAGGTCATTCAAAGTGATTACTAGAGAGGCTCGTCAAGGTTGTCCTCTGCCAATTGAGCTAGTCTCCTGAACAAATATAGTGCTTGAATACAAGGGGTTGTATCTTTTGAAGAAATATCTCTGTGTACATTGGCCGACGTTGTGCCGTGCGTTGTTTTGTGTTGCGAGGAAAAGCAAAATCTAGCAGAATTAGACGTCGCTTTGTGTGAGGCCTCTGCCTTTGGCAGAGCCGTTAAAACATCTTGGTCAAGCTTCCTGCAGCCAGATGAACTGCTTTAGCATGATTGGTCCGTACACCGGTCCGTCATGTCTGGTGTCAATGGGACATTTGTGTGGCGGGGGCTCGTTTTGGGGGCTTGAAGCAATGCTTAATTCATGGATAACAGTCTTTGGTATCAATGGTCCTTGGTTTTCCTCAAGGCCTCGTTGACCAAAGACCTCTTTCAATATAAGAAGTGACTTAATCCCGTGAACGTAGCCCTTGTGTAGCCTTTAACATTGGGCCATTTCCGTGTAACAGTCTTGGGTTGCCGTTGTGAGATTGTGTAATATCGACTATTTTGAGCAGAAATCTAGTTCAAGTCAAGTGATGATAGTTCCTGCCGCTATCGCGTTTTGCTATAATCTCCACACAGCTTTATTATGTCCGGTCAAGTGTAGTGATAATTTCTATAGCAGAAGATAAAGTCTATCGCAGAGTATATGCAATACTAACAAATACCTATTAATATACCATAATATATTACAATATATTATAGATACTATAGTACATAAATTTAAGAATATGCTTAGTTAGCTACTAGTACTTTTATTTATTAATAATTCGTTTATTCGTTTACATGCATTCGTCAGTTCGTCTATTCATGTCTTTTTTACTTCTCTTCCTTTTAGCTCTCACGTTCGACTTTGGCCACCGACTCGCACGTTCTAAAGCTCGCACCGCCCCCAAAAACAATTCTTTTTTCAACCTCTTCATAAGAACCTATTTTGGCAATATACCACGCTCGCCATGAAGCCAGAAGCCTAGGTACGTCTTTTAAGCGCAAGCAGAGTACATCAGAATGGGATGCCGTGAGGGTGAATATGTGGAGGACTCCGGTCCTATGTCGCTCGTTTTTTTTTCCTTTGTCTTTTGTCGCTCCTGTTGTTTTTTCATTTGTATATAGTATTGATAGATAGCATCATTAATAAAGGGTGGGCGGTTTGCACCTCATGGTGGTTGCTGGGTCTAGTAGCCTTCAAAGGTGGCCCCTTTGAAGGTGAAGCCAACGCAAACATCACGTAAATAGTTAGACAGTCAAAAGAAATCATGCTTTCTCTTGAGGCTCTTGAATTTATTCTTGCCCTTCTCGATCTGAAACACTTCAGGGCGGCGGGCTTGGGTTTTTTCTTCCATGCACCTGTACATGGCGCCAATGCGATTATTCTCGGCGCATTGTGACTCTGTCCTCTTGCCAAGCCGTTCATACTCTTGCTCATATAGCCGCCAGGCAGTCCCTGGCTCACAATATCGATACATGTAGCCAAACGGGACAAAAACGTCGTGTAGGATGTGAGAGTGTGACGCCCAGGTCGGGTAAAGGGGGAAGCATTGGCCTCCCAGGTCCTGCCAAGTTCTCAGCAAAAGACGACGCACTCCACTGCCCTTGATGTCCAACTTTGATCGTGCTCCTTTTGGTGTCTCCAAGGCCATGATCTTGACGGAAAAGTCGGTACGACAGAGTGTGCACGCCCCGAAGGTGTGTTTGCTGGGGGATGCAATCGCCATCTGCACAGCCTTGCACAGGGCATATTCGTGCCGCTGAGGTGATAGTACCTCGAAGAAAGGCCCTTGAGATTTCACAGATGCCTGGGAGACCTCCTTCTCAAACGCCTCAAACTTCCTTTCGCTGTATCGCTGGTGCGGGCAGATTTGCATGTCCCAATATGGCGCGGGTTCCGTCTGCTTGGCTGGACGGTAGAGCCAGGATCTATGCAGCACCACCCTTCGATCGAAGCCCAAAGGATGGAATGCGGCCTCGACGCTACACCCCATTCGAGAATTCTTGACAGCCCGAGTAATTTGGCGGCGTTGCAGGAGACGGTCCCTGTACCCTGAATGCTCGTTGCTTCGCGCCGCTTTAAGATAGAATGGAGATGCCTGTAGGAAAAAATCCAGGGGAATGCATCCGAAACTTCTGGCATCCACATGGGGCTGGGCACAGATTGGCCTCCTCGGGGCGCCGGGCGTATCTCTCCTATCGACACGGTGAAGACGGAAACAAAGATCGCATATCCAAAAGTCGCGGAGTATCAAAGACAGGACATGTGTCCTCACCATGTGGGTAGACATGCGGTAGAATAGAGGGCTGTATCCCCTCGTCGACATTTCCCGAAAGATGGTGCATGTGTTTCTGAATGAGACCTGGTCCTTTGTAGATAAGTTGGCCACGATGCCCATCACAATCTTCAATGGCATTTGGCAAATGCGAGCTACAGGCTCAGTCTTTGGGCGTGATGCACTGCTCTTATAATGCACGAGGAGCTTCAATTTTTCAACAAGATTTGTGGTGGGGGGCTCGGGGGGCTGGTCTCTTTCCGATCTGTGATGTGGGAACTTGGTGAACTGGCTGGATGGCCGCGGATGACGGAGCGGAGGACAGAGAGGAGGTCTCTTATTGATGAACAAGCCGCTTTCTCGTAGTTGGCTGAAGAGAGGCATTGCTAGGACTGGTGCTAGAAGTCTAGCCTCGGATGAAACATCCCGCAAGAGGTGCAGTGTGTAGAGGAGTGGCGTGTGTCGCAGAGAAATGCAAAGAGGGACTTAGGGAATATCCAAGTTGAACAAGAAGAGAAGACCAAGACAGCTTCTTTTATAATGGAAGCCCGGTGGCCCGGTATAAAATGTCCCAAGTTTGAAAAGGCGTGGCTGGTGAAGTTAAAATGCATGGCTGACGCTCTGTTTAGTATCTTAAATCCGCCGAGCGCAAAAATTAAGTTTGGGTATCTACTTAGCATCTTGCAAATCACTGCAAGTGGCTTGGAACCGAGACGTGTGGCATATCTTAGCACCGACCTAGCAACCAAGCTTTGCCATGTTGTCCCATGGCATGAGTCGAGTTTGTTAGCATAGACTAGTTTGTTGGCCCAGGAGCAACAAGATAGATTGAACATAAAGTCAAACACGTCACACATTGTCAAACGCGAAACATGCGGGATTAAAAAGGCACGCTTGCAATCTGCATGCCGGGGGATATTTGGCCAGGGGCCGCGATTTCTGCGTCTTTTTGCCCGATGCTCAGTGATTAAATCCGACAACAAGCGTGACAGGTAACCAGCTGCAACATGTTGGCATATCGGTACATGTGCTGTAGCCACAATTCTTTTCATCATTGACGTTTAGCTCGGCACGGCTTGTGCCTAGTAAAGGCCGCTTAAACGAAAACAGGAAAAAAGTCCGACACCACGAATAATGTATAAATGCTTAACAACCAGCGCCTCGATTTTACACTAGTCTAAATTGGGGCGCTAGAAGAGTCCAACGCTACAGGCGATAATTTAACAACTATCGGGCGAGAGAATGTGGAACGACGGGCCCTGCACCGAACGGCCCGGAAGCTCGGCCATCTCTTGGACGACGTGGCTCCGTCGGCCCCACATCTGCCCCGGGCCTACGGACTGCACGTGTCCGAGATCAGCGAGCAGGAGAAGATTGATCCGACGGAGCGCATCCGTCACTGCATGTATCACCATGGCACAGTTCACTCATGTCCTGTTAGGCCGCGTTGTGTCAAGCCGGGGCCATTACCGGTAATCCATCCCTGGTGCCATGGACCTGCTAAGCTGTACGATCGCCTGAGAGAGTTGACCCACCCGTACGAGAGCATCTAATCAATGCATGAGTTTGACAGCCCGGCAAATTCAAGCAAGGCGTCTGCTCCTGTCACCCGGCGGCCCGTGATACTGACTGTACTTGCACCTGGTCGAGCTCGGCTGCGCGAGCTCGGCTCCGAGGAATGCCTCTGTTGTAAGGAAAAACAAAAGATCTACCAAAATAAGACCTCCACTTTTGGCAGAGTCGTTAAAATACCCTTTTGAACCAAGATGTGTCGAGATTGAGAGGCTGGACGAATGCAGTTCTAGTATTTGCTCGTCGCATCCCAACGGGCTCCAAGTCAAATCGACTTTTGGTCTCGGGGGCGATATGAGTGACTGCCAGTGGCAACCGCCCGTCATGCAATTATCAACTTGAAGCTGCGATATCCCGATTGAATATCGTTGCTCGACACTCTACAGGAAAGGTCCCCAATATTCCATATCCGGCTAATAGAGTGCGTCAGTGGTGCACGCTTGTACTTGTGACTCACGGGTGCTACCATCACCCTCTCCACCCTGTATCAACTTACTCCGGAAGAGGCTCCTTGGACTATGTAGCTCCAAACGTAGACTCGGCGAGAGCTTGAAAGCCTTGAGAATCCCTCGGTGAATTCTACGCCATTCTTTCATGATGACGAGTCGGATGATCCGGAAGTGGATGAGTCCACTATTGATGACTATAATGATCATGATTCTGATGGCTGTGAAGACGATGATGGTGCTGAAGATGAAGTAGTTTAATGGTCGAAGTCTTACCACAACAAGGGTGTATCCTGGTTTTGTAAAGTCAACCACATGCACGGCAAATCAGGATGATCTTGACGAGCGTCTCCATCCGGAATCTACTCCCAACAAACACAAGGCTGGAAAGAATGGTGGTACTAGGGCGCGACAAGTCGGATATATGCTGGGAATGACAGAAACAAGAAACACTAGAGAAGAAACGGGCAGTTTTCTCGAGGGCATTGTAGTCTTGTTGTAGGCCCATTGACTACAGCGAAATTGGAGTAGAAAAGTTGGTTACCAATGGATGGGAAGGGATTCAGAGGCTGTCATGGTGCCGCTCCGGGAATGGGCAGTAGCAGAGCATCTCCAATACATGCGATTGTAAGTTTTGTTTTATGTTATACTTGTCGAGAACATATAACGTAATTCAAGACTTTATTCGATATGGAATAATGTGTAGAAAAAAAGTATACATAGATAGAAACAATCGATTACTTTCTCCATGTCGTCGACCTAAGATGCGGAGCACGATAATTCGGATGCTGTCTGACATATTTTGCACATATTGACTACATACGGGACCTGGGGCCAAGCCAAGACGGGCGTTTCGGGCGGCCTTACGGACATTGCATGCTGCCCTGCTGGCCCGCCGCCATGCCAAGGCTGTCATGGTCTTAGCAGCATGACATGGATTGCTTGGGGCTCTCGGCAAATACGACTGATTGGCACATGGCTCACATGCCGTATAAGTCAGCATCGGGCCTCCGGCTTGCCGTTTCCCAAGTGCAGACATGGCCATCAACTTTTCAGTACGTCATTGTGGTCGACGACTTGTTGATTCTAGGAATTTTTCCACCCTTGAGATTATATTGTTGTCGCTATGAGGATATCTAGCGATCCCTGGCCAGTAGACATTATCCCGATACATGTCTGACAGTACACTAATTTTCGGGAGACTACGCAAACGCTAGTCGAGAAGCATTTTTAGGTGACCATTTTTAGACGCACGCATGTGGCAGCAAGGATTTGTAAGCAGTCGTGGACAACATTGGACCAATTAAGCTTGTTGTACAGTGCCCGTACGGTACGCAGGACAGTGTACCAGACGACACGGGCTTGCCAGGACCAACCAGACCGGGTTCCAACGAGAACTTGGCTCTGCTGCAGAGCCCCGTCCGTTGGTCCCGTGCAATCCTCGAGATGCTCAAGTGCACCCTCAGCGAGTAAAGACCTCCCTACTGAAGCCGCACGTGCGTGATTAAAGGACCAAATGTGCATGGAAAACAACGGTGCGGGTGGAGCGGAGTGGGCCGTCAAGAAAAAGGTCGGGCGGGAAGAAAGAAATTTTTCAAGCTGTCAAGTCGAAATGAAATGTGGCGGATAACGCCTTGCGCGCTAAACCCGTCTTGGCCAGAGCCAGGGGTTCAACGGGCCAACGGGCCTGGTCTGGTCTGGTCTGGTCTGGTTCAATTGTGCTCAAGTGCTGCCGTCGCGTCGCATTGAACGCGGGCGGGGCCGTCATTCAACCAGTCTGGTGGCTGCCGTGTGCATTGTTCTCAATGCCTGCTTCTCGTTGGACGCGGAGCGACTCAGGCACGTTACGGGGCATTTGGCATTTCGTATTCCTTATCAGTGTGTGTGGTACGGAGTGCTGCTGGTACTGCTGGTACTACGTACTGCTGTGCTGCTGCTCTGTGCTGCCTGCGGAAGGGGGCGTGTGAGACTGCGAGACACCAGACGAGCGCGGACTGGTTTGTTTCTCCAACCTCCACCACCACCATCACCACCACGACTCTCGACTCGACCCGATGGCCATCCTCGATTAATCCCCCTCACGATAGCAGCCCCGGGCGTGAGGACCTGAGGACCAGCCATAGCCGCCAACAATGGGTCCCCTCCCGATTTTCAAGCGACGATTCTGCGGTCCCAGCATCGTCATTGTCGCGGCCTTTCTCTTCCTCCTTTCCATCGCCACACTGCTGTCTCGGCCAGCCTATCTCGAGCACCTGCCGGACGTGTTGCCCGCTCTCGAGGAGCAATTGCCCAGCTTCGGGGACAGGAATAAATTTGGAAGCCAGACCAACAAGTCGGGCAAGAAGGGATATGTATCATCAAAGAACAGAGCATGGAAATTCAACCCGGTGCGCGATGCCAACAGCTACTCCCTCGATTCCGAGCAGTGTAACATGGCCTTCCCGGGCCTGTTTGCAGAGATTGAGCGAGGAGTCGATGCCCAGAAAGCGAGAGGAAACATTACGCCCAAGCAACTCAACATATCCGAGCGCGGTAGGGGAGCCCTGCGGGGAATGATTGTCGACCAGCAAGTACGTGCTGCCTGTGCCCAACACCATGACCACTCATGCACACCGCTAATGATGCTTTGCGCAGCTCTATATTCTCCAGGAGACAATCCTGGAAAACGAGTACGACACCTCGCGCGCAGTTGCCGTCTTACACGCCATCCACAGGGCCATAGTAACGTCCCCTGAGCCCTTACCCAACATCGAGTTCGCCTTCACAGTCGCCGACGTCGTGCCGGATCCGGAGGAAAACAACTACCCCATCTGGGGCTTGACACGCAAGGCCGAAGACGAGGAGATATGGCTCATGGGCGATTTTGGTTACTGGAGCTGGCCGTTGGATCTTGTGGGGAGCTACGACGAGGTGCGGCGAAAGATGGCCGAGGCCGAGGTCAAGTTTGAACAAAAGACCAAGAAGGCCGTCTGGAGAGGAGCCGTGGCGACCAACGGCCACCGAGAGGAGCTGATCAAGGTGACCAAGGATAAGGAATGGGCCGACGTGCGAGCCATTGTGTGGGCAGGCATCAGTGACCTGGTTTCCGAGGACCAGGCAAAGGCCTTGTCCATGTCGGAACATTGCAAATACCAGTTTGTCATCCATACCGAAGGTAGGTGCCCCATGTGGCGGCTAGCATCATGCGGGCGCACCGCTAACCAGCAACGACAGGGCACAGCTACTCGGGCCGGGGGAAGTATCTCCAGAACTGCAACTCGGTCGTCATCATGCACAAGCGGATGTGGATCGAGCCGCACCACGCGCTGCTGGTGGCGGATGGTCCCAAGCAGAACTTTGTCGAGGTGGCCGAGGACTTCTCCGACCTGGAAGCCAAGGTTACGGAGCTCCTCGCCCACCCAGAGAGAGCCAAGAGGATTGCCCAAAACGGCGCCGACATATTCAGGGACCGATACTTGACCCCGGCATCGCAGGTGTGCTACTGGCGCGAGCTGCTCCGGGGCTGGGCGTCGGTCAGTTTTGAGCCTCAGCTCTGGAACGTGGACAAGGATGGCGCTAGAACAACGATGCGGGGTGTGCCGTTTGAGACGTTTGTGTACGTTCCCTGTCTTGTCCGACATGCTTGCAGCTTCCATTGTTTTGCTAACTTGTTTTTTCTCTACCACAGACTACAGTCCATCATGGTGCAGCCAGCGCCCGCCAAGTGTAAATGGCTGGGCAGGTTTTTGGGTCAGTGTTAATAATGGGGCGCGGAACTCTTTTAGCAGGTTTTAATTTCTTTTTTCTTTGTTCTTTTGTCGTCATGTACAGCTAGCATATACATTTATATAGAGTCTCATGTAATTTGCCGCAAAGATACCCGAATAATAATGCGACTTGGGCTGCACAGGGAGATGGCATCGTACACTGCGTGATTCTGTTTGACGAGGTGCGTTGCAGGCTCAAATACACGTTGTCTCTCACGATGAAACTACCTGGTCAGGAACATTGAAGTCGGAGTTGCATGGTTAGACGCCGCCGTTTTATTCTATGGTCCCAGAGGGCTATATTTTATGGTAATATCGGCTCTTCTTTTTAAATATATAATACACTCGGCACTCTCCGCTACAACCAACCCTAACCCTAACCCTAAGTCAAAGGGCGCATCTGATTTTTAGTGTAACAAGCCTGCCTCTTTGAATGCATCCGCACAGGCGTCCATGGAATCATAACCGTCCTCCTTGCCGTTCCATAGGCAATACTTGCCCACGGGCGGACAAGAGTTGTCAGAACCGAGGCCACGTCTATCACAGAAATCTTTGATCACTCCTTCCAGCCCTTCTGGGAAGTCGCTCACCGTCGGTACGCTGGTTGGCACGGGTCTAGTCGGGCTTGGAACCGCAACGTCTGTTTGCTCT
Source organism: Metarhizium robertsii ARSEF 23 (assembly GCF_000187425.2). Taxonomy (NCBI): domain Eukaryota; kingdom Fungi; phylum Ascomycota; class Sordariomycetes; order Hypocreales; family Clavicipitaceae; genus Metarhizium; species Metarhizium robertsii. The sequence goes on from NW_011942237.1 coordinate 676,111, forward strand.
CCCGTTGACGCAGGAGGCTCCGTCTCAAGATTTTCGGTGATCCAATCGATATAGCTGCCGACTCTGGTAAACACGGAGGGCTCCAGGTTGCAATAGTTTCCTCCTGCATCCTTTATAACCGACGACGCGATGCCGATGACGTGTCCCTTGTGGCCGACAAGAGGACCACCGCTATCGTTCTTGCATACATTCCTGCCATTCCCGCCAGCGCATACAATTGTTTCTGCACCAGTCTTGCCTGCCTCCAAGAGGCGGTTCCAGCAGTCTTGGCGTGGACGAATGGAGAGACCAACCTTGCTCAGTTTATCACTGGGCTCAGGTGGGCTACCAAAATCCTTATAGTTTTGTACGCCCCTTGCGTATAGGTCAGCGCCTTTTCCGACCTTCGTATCCTCCAGTGCAGTGCAGCGCAGGCGAGCTTGATGGCAACTTACCAGCCTAGGGCTATTGCCTCGGAAGTGACCTCGGGATCCGAGCCGTTTGCTGCTAGACTCGCATAGGCGATTGTCTCGCTCTCGTCAAATCCCTCCTTCAAGAAGATGAGGCCAATGTCATGAAGAGCGTAAAGACCATAGAAGTGGTAATCAGGGTGCCTTTTCTTGTCCCTAATACCACTATACTTTCCGTCTTTGGTATTATCCTTTCATGACTGTTAGCTTTGGTCTGCGTGTTGATGTTCTTTCCACTCCGGTACGTGGGCAGTCGGGTGCCCATGCAAACAAGCAACTTGATTAATGAACGGGACTGGGTAGACTGACCGCCGTTCCTGCCTTTACGATAGTATTTCGGCCCGCCTCCTCGACGCAATGGGCAGCAGTAAGAACAGTGTACTTGTTGAGCAGAGTGCCTCCGCAAAACGCACCCATTTGGATGCTGACCACGGATCGAAATTCACCTTGGTTGGCATCCTCTCCGCCAATGATCCTCTTGTTGATAGTCGCCGCGGCTGCTGAAGTGGCAGAAAACGCGAGAGCTAGTGTGATGGTAGCTTTGGGCAACATTGTGTAGGTGACCAGTCGTAGGGCTGTAGAAGAGAAATATATGATACTGCGAAGATTTTTTGCAGCAGTAATTTCAACAGGTAGGTTTTGTTGTATTTATACTTATTACTACTACATGTAAAATATGTGAATATATTTGAAAGACTCGCAAATAAAGGAACCGAGTATCTGCAGTTTGTGCGCATAATTTGTAATTCCCATCTTTTTCATACTTATCTCGTATGGGCTCGCCTCTTGTTTCATGATTTGAGTCATGGAGCGAAAACAGATGCTGCTTCGGCATAAATGCCCCGAACATGGCGAGCAAATCCTGCTAGAGGGACCAGTTGACCTGATGAAATGAATTAAAGCTAAACTTGAAGTCACTAGAAACTTGATCTACATAACAAATAAAGTAAACACGATAAATCCATGTATATAGTTATACTTTGTATCAACTAGAGTAAAAAGAAGCATTCCAACTTAGAAATTCATCCTCGGGTGCTACTTCCCCGCCGTGTTAGTCGTGATATTCACCACTACACCAATCCCGGTTGTTTTCGCTTCCCCGGCGTGCACTTGACTCTCATGTCCAGGGCTAACCAGGCTAACCAGACACTACTGTGTCATGCGTCTGCTTGCTGGCAGCAGACGCCTTGTACTTTTCTGGCCACTGAGCCGGCCTGCTCGTACCACCGAGTGGGAGGACATGGAGGCATTTTACCTCAGTCCAGGCCCCCTGGGCGCGCTTAAAATAACAAGGTAACATTGAATGGCTCCCAAAATGCCCGAAGTAAATTGCCGCCGATCTCTGGCCGACGTGGACCGCTGGCTCTAGAATCTTTGAGCGAAGACGATATCATACTGAGGCGCGCTCGCAATAAACAACGGCGATAACGTGACAAGGGCAGGGTGACTGGGCTCGGAACGTCGCATAAAGCTGCCTCTGGAAATTAATTGAGCAGACTTGATGTGATTGCTAGCTACAATTTCAGTAAGCACTGGATGGGCTATCCGTGCCGCAGACAACCCGCCCGTGATCTGGCGGACATGCCGACGAACCCACATGTCTTTCTCTCATATTAATTGAAACAAATTGACAAATTCGGTAATTCCAGCCTCTGACGACCCAATTACAGTGTGGCCTTTACATAAACTGTCTGGTGTCTTGGTGGGCACATTCTTGGCTGAAACGGTCAATACTTCAACGTGAGCGTTATCGTGACCAGCAAAAGAATAGTGCTCGCGCCACTCTGCTTAACAGTTCTAAGGCATCGACCTTCTCGTTGACAGTGTCAAATCTCGCCTCCATCGTTGTTACACGGAAATGGCTGGTTATATAAGGGCTATGGTCACGGGATTAGGGCAGAAGGTCCTTACCGACTTCTTGAATAGATAGACATCTTTGGTCCCTTTAGGCCTTGAGGAAAACCAAGGACCTTTGATACCAAAGACTGTTATTAGATGAATTGAGTAAATTGCTCCAAGCCCTCTACTGAGCCCTTGCCACAATCGTCCGTTGCAAAGCTCCCAACGCATCATCAATCCTACCACATGCCGCCGCATCCGACACTACCTCGGACCATTGCTGCGGGCTCAACGGCCTGGCTTCTATGGCAGGGGACCTTGTCGAGTCGTAATTGTGTTCCTTCACCCTCGTCCGAAGCAAAGTTGGTGCTGGCATAGACGGTTCGGTCGGGGAGGTCGGGGGCGTTTGGTCTGTCGGTGGTGGAGGCGCGGGACCGGACTCCAGAGCTGAAGTATTTTCGCCGTCGACTTCTCGTCGGGCATCGTTGGCAGAGTCGTCTTGGGGTCGGAAAAGAACCAAGTTTTTGATTCGCCTCACAGCTGTCGGATTCGATGCCATCCACGTCACGGCCCCGATGCCAGATACAGCCTCAGTCGAGCGAGCCAGAGAGACGGAATCAATTGCCGTGCGTGACAAAAACTAGGGCGAGAAACATGCAGGGAGCATCGTACTCTGAAGATGGCCGTGGATACATCGTTCCAATTCCAAATCCGGATGCGGTAGCCGTGTCACCCAGCCATGTTTTGCTCTTCAACAAAACCGGCCCGTGACAACATGGATACTCGGCTTCTACCTCCAACAATCGAGGCCACGCAGACATGACGACGACTTGTCAAACATGTCGAATTGTAAACGCGTCAACGCGCAACCCGTCTAGTCACCCACGACGTCATGTCGGGCCTTCACATGCACTGCGCTATACTAGCGGCGACATGTGACGGCGGTTTCAGCTTGACAGACAGAGTTATAAATCCCCTCATCTTGAAGCAACAATAACTCAACGCAAAGCAACATTCATCTCATAAAACAAACACAATCAACATGGAAAGAAACCCAAAAGACTCGATAAAGTCCACTTGGCGACAGAAAGACCGCTCCGAGTGGACTATTTTCCACTGGGTTTACGACATCTTTGACATTCACCCGGTTAAACTTGACAAGGCCGTGCCGGTGCATCCAAAGACAGACAAGGTGCCGTATCTAAACGACTGGTATCAGCATCGTTGGATTCTCACCCACGCCTTTATTCCCATCGCCCTGCACCACCTATATGTCGTATATACTGGCCACAACCTTACCGCCTGGCAGGCAGGACTTTTATACAGCGCCGCCTTCAACCTCAACGCTATCCGTGAACTTCATCTATTACGCGCACTAGGACACAGGGTCGGTTTCCTTGACGGCGATGTACACGAGCGCGATGGCGTACCGGACGCCAGCGTCAGCAAAGTCCTCTACTCCCTCGTCCTAACATCACTCGTCAGACCAGCCTTTACCGTCTACATCAGCTACAACATTCGCAACCCACCGACATCCATGGCCCTTCTCTGGCTTCCGTTTGAGGTGGGATGCTACGGAATTCTTCTCGACTTCTTCTTCTACTGGTACCACCGGCTTATGCACGACGTTGAAGGGCTCTGGAAGTTTCATCGCACGCACCACCTGACCAAGCACCCTAACCCGCTATTAACGTTGTACGCCGATACTGAGCAAGAGATATTTGACATTGCTGGAATTCCTCTAATCACCTATTTTGCTATGAGGACGCTAGGCTTTCCGATGGGCTTTTACGAATGGTGGATTTGCCACCAGTACGTCGTTTTCGCCGAGTTGGCAGGGCATAGTGGTGTCCGAATGGTGGCCACGCCGCCGAATATATTCAACTGGTTCCTGCGGGTCCTAGATGCAGAGCTTATCCTCGAAGATCATGATTTACATCATCGCAAGGGCTGGAAGCGCAGCGGTAATTATGGGAAGCAGACGCGCCTTTGGGATCGGGCCTTTGGCACCTGTCGTGATCGGGTTGAATGCCACGAGAAGAATATCAACTATGACAACCAACTTGATTTTCCGATTCTATGAGACACTTAAAGTCCTACGATATGAATCGGGACCCCTACGAAACGAATTTGCTTGCGGCCACCAACCGAGAGGACATTCAACATTTTCTCCATTATACGGTTTTTTTTGTGGGTGTTGAGCTGAAGTTTGGTAGCCCGAGTACATGGACTTGCTAGGTTGGAGACGATCTAAAGACTGCAGCGAGCAATCATGGCAAAGACCTTCTCACTTCGGCAACGGGCCCTAGGAGAACTGGGTGCGAATAGCGGCTTGTCGGGGTAAAGGAAGGGGGTTCAACGTCCAACGGCCCATGACGTGTTCCGACCTGTAATATAAGAGGAGTATGTCAAAGCCTGGCGATGGCTCCTGTTGATTGCGAGGCGGAAGATGGGGAACTAGGAGCGAGGGACCAAGATATACACGCTGGCAATTGAAGTATACGACGGGGACTAGGATCGATATCGAGCACACAATAGTAGTTGTTTACTAGGGAATTTCGCAGCCAGGAGCTGGCCTTGTATTTAGTGTTTAATATTGACGGAGCCCATGGCCGCACGTGAGCCGTGTGACCACTAATAACAACAAATCGCAGTGTATACTTGCCTGTAGTTGGGTGCACGTTCATACCTCGCAGTGTAATATGGTATGTCACAAAGTGAACAGGAACTTGACCATGTGGAATATACCTTTCACCTACCGCTAGAAGCCTCCGAGGGTGTTATCAGCTGCACCACCGACAATAATTATAAACTTTCGTGTAGCCGCAGAACAGGCTTCCGAGCCCATCGTAACTCGGGACGATTTCACACAGTCCATAGGTATCTGTCAAGCAAAGCCTGCCCGGGTAATACTCCCTTTCTCCATGTTCAACTTTACAGGCAACACTCAGTCCACTACACGAGGCGATGTAATTACATTCTACTGCTTATTTTCAACATTATTGGCTAATCATCCCAGTTGGACTCTCGAAGTAGGCAAGTGGACACTGCCCTCTCTAATTCCCGGGTAATTGCCATCCAAAAAGTCCTGCGAATAAAAGTGAGCTTTGTCAATCTTGGCCTGTTCATAATTGACAAGCCCCAGACTGCCGCGTACTAATCTCGGCGCCATCCCATCGATAGTGTCGAGAGTGAAGCTATCCATCTCGAAGGGGTCTTCACGAATCATACGCCTACTTCGTAATATCTCTAGTATCTGTAACTCATCTGCCGTAAGATGCTTCTCTATGCCGTCAAGCGTCTGACCTTGTTTCGCATCGTCCTGTAAAGCTTTGGAGTCAAGTTTTCTAAGCTTATCAAACAGGGCGTCTTTCTTCTCCGGCGGAACATAAGTAAACGCCTTGAAGCAAAACTGGAGAATCTTGGAGATTTCCAGTTGTGACACTTTGCCGGCCGCGTCGGCATCAGCAGTACCTTGAATAACTAAGACGAAAAAAAAAAAATTAGTTAAACGACTGCACCCGATGGACATGGTAGTCTTGGGCACTTCATACTAGGCCGGAACAGATCAAATGCCCTTTGGAACCCTTCCTCATCCATGTCCTTGATTATAGGCTCGTGTTGTGTGCGAATTTGCTTGGTAGCACTGCTCACCGCCAAGAAGAAGCGAGTGTAGCTCTCGACCGTCTTCTTGGAGTGCCACGAGCCCGCCGCCGCTTCGCTACAGTCGCCGCGAATCGAGGCCGAAATAGTAGCCGCCGCCGAGAGACCGCCTGTTATGGCGAGGTGGACGCCCGAGGAGAACAAGGGGTCAATAAAGCTCCCGGCGTCTCCGCAGATGCGCGCATTCGGCAAGTGATATGTAGACGCGGTGTAGGACCAGTCACAGGCGGCTCTGACATGAGGAATAAGCTCTGCCTCTGAGAGAAGTTCTCTTATCCCGGGTGCCATGTCTAGGCATTGCTTGTAAAAGTCCAAGGTTGAAGGACGCCCTAGCTCGTGCTTCTTTTCAGTCGCCATCTTCTGGTCTTGGACAATGCCGACGGAGCGAGTGCCATCGTGTAGCGGCATGAACCAAGCCCATCCGCTGGCATCTGTTTGTTCATTAGTACCGAGGGCCAACGCCTGAGAATGTAGGCAAATCCAGTCATGAGAAACTCACCGTCTAATGCCTCAAAATAGGGCGAACCTTCCATGTGTGTCCCCGGACCGTACACATTGTCACTCTTCCAGTACGCCCATATGGCGGCATTCTTGAAATTATTGTTGAACTTGCGGTTCTTTAAATACTTGGTGCTCAGGATACCTTGCCTTCCGCTAGCATCCACGAGGTACTTGTAGGTGATTGATCCGGAAGTGCCATCTTTGCGCACCCACGCGGCCCGGATTCAAGTTGTCTTCGAGGTTCCTATTCATGTCCGGTTTCAATCCATTGGCCACGGGCTCAAATTGAATCGTGTCAACTTTGGTTTCGGAAAAAATTTGAGCGCCACAGGTGCCAGCGTGCTTGAAGAGCAAGTCATCGAACTCGGAGCGAATCAAGTTCCAGGCGTATCCATTAGGGCCGCCTGCCTCGAGAAAGTCGGTGTCTTGGTAGATGTTAGTTTATTTGTGAAGTGGATAGATGTCTGAGATTCAAGGACAAGCAGGAGAAGGAGACTTGCAGGCATCGGGCTGAGCTTGAGCGAGTCGGAAAACGGCACCGTTCTATGATTGGTATTGACTTGTCAATTTGTCATTCAGGGAGGCAGAATAAAGGCGACTCAGGTACCTTGTGGTAGAACCCATATGCATCAACAGTGTCATAAAAGTCTATGAACTTGAAGAAGTGGCGGAGAGAAGGAAGCGTGCTTTCGCCGATATGGTATCTGCGCCAAGGGGAGTGAGCCCAAGCAAGGTATTTGACGCAAGACCAGGACTCCTTGAAAACCACTTCTATCACTAACCTGGGGAACTTATCTGCCTCCAGTACCACGGTCTCGATACCCTCGCGAGCTAGAGCTGCAGCAGCATACGAACCAGCGGGGCCTCCTCCAATGACGAGAACGGTGCAGCTTGGTGGAACGGCCATGACAGGGAGGACGAGAGGGTCGGTAGCGGTGTAGCTTGATGTATGGAAATTATAATGATGCCAGGCTTCCAAGAAACTCAACGCTAGCCAACCGTGTGACGTGTTCGAACAATAAGCAGGAAACGGAAAGGGGTTTAAAATAGCATTTATCTCCAAGTTGTTTTGACTGCCGCTGAAAGACCTCTGACTATCAAAAAAAGCTTGGCTGGCGGTTAACTCCGATGTCCGCAACGTCCGCCGCAGGATTATCAGAGAATGCCTCCATGCTCTCTGCCGCTCCTGATCCCAAGTAAGCACCAGCGAAAGCGGGGAAGGGGACTTGGAATATACCTAATGTATTCCTGAGTTGTATCTGTGCCGTTCTTACATATCTCATTACGTGTTTTAAGGGGACAAGGACAATAGAAGTCAGCCACTACTTTGATTGTGGCGTAGATCCGCAGCATGAAGCTCCAGTGCTATCTGGGACTATTGACTGGCCACGGCCATGGCTGCTGCCAAGCTGTGATTTAATACTATGCATAACCAATAGCTGGATTCGAAAATGTGGTATGGGTGTGTTGAGAAGGAATATATATTGATACGCAAGGTAGGTAGGGTATCATTCATAACGGGCAGTTGAATCTGTGATGTTGCTTGGCGATACGACCCTATTATGAGAAGCAGCAAGGAAACATTGAATGTATAAATGGAACTAGCGGCAGTATAGCAAGAGCTGAATATTCAATCGAACCACCAATTGTGGGTCGAGGACACTTACTGGCTTGGAGATGATGCTACATATGTACATATGGAACCATGGCTCAAGAGCAAGGCTGGCGGGGATCAAGCCGCGAGGTTGTGGAAACGTGGAAGCAAGGTGGCCGTGGGTGCCTTGAGAACTGTTGCACAACCGGGTTTGCACTAGTCAAGCGCATGAAAAGGCGTCTTCTATAGTTATGCAAAAACATGAATGCCTTGGGGGGTCACAGGCTGATTCGTTATAATGTTGAGGTAATATGCTCGGTTCCATTTAAGGGGCGGCGATGTTTGCCGCCTCCTTCGGTCAAGTGTCCGCCCAACTATCAATTGATGTCTATGGAGCACATGAACCAAGCTATCCAAGTGATCCATGTTGAGCATGGGCCTCGCACAACTCAGCCCGGCCAAATTTGTAGTAGGACAAGTCTGTTGTCATTTCGGCCGCGAATCAGTTCTTTTCGAGTGATGAAACCTGCATAAATAGTTGAATCTGGGAGAAGGATAGTATAGAGGTAGGACTACGCAAGCACGTCCTTTTCTGTATAATAAGAACAAAGAAACTACCATAGCTTGTTAAAATCCAACTCGGAGAAGCAAGGCTGAAAGAGATTGTTAATCTAGGCCCCAAATCCTCAGCAAAACCGGGTGTAATAGACTGAGTGTCACGTTCTCCAGCTAGATTAGACTCTAGACTTAACACACCGAGCAAAAGGGTTTCATGCAACTAAATTACTCAGAAAACCAGATACTAGCTCAGAAAAATAGTTCTACATCAAGACACACGACTACAACATAGTACACCTCGCCCGACAGCGAGAGACTCAAGTACAGACCTGCCACAGTCCCCTGAGAGGCATCCCACAAAGTATAAGGAGAGAAATCTCTTGGCAGTAGCTGGTTGGTGAAAAGATCAAGCAGACCCCATTCAACTTTCAGGGGAAGAGAAGCGAAGCGGGGATGAAAGGTGAAGAGCAATCAAGTTAGACCTTGTAAATCATGAGATAAAAATGGATTAACTGTCGACGATATTATATTAGCTTACTAAGGTATTTAACTATTAATTTCTTTGGCCAAGGACACCAGTTGCTGCCTTACCCTTTTATTACTCATAGTAAAGACATGTAATACTAGATGCTTGCCGTGGACGTGTACTCTGGGCGCACGCGAAATTACCCCTTGGGATTTCTGACTTCTAATGTGTTAGACACACACAGCGTATAATTTCTTGTGGTATAACAAGGGCCGATATATAAGGGCTTAAAATAAACTCGTATTTAGCTAATAATTCCCTCTAATATTTAAGGCACTTAATTTTCTCAAAACCTTCAAGGGCGGATAACTCCTTTGTGAGCAAGCGAGCCTGGAGGGCCTAAGGATTCTCAAATTAACTCACTATAAAATAAGTGGCTCTTATAAGGACCAATGTAACTTAAGCTAACCCAATAAGGCAGCTGAGGCCGAGGACTTGTTCTTGAACAGCCGGCGTTTCGTGACGACTTGTCTTCTCGCTGGTATTGGCTGCCTTGGCGCTGTCTGCAGGGTCAAGTGTGGGCGAGGTTAATTATAGGTCCAACTTGCCAATAAAGTTGCATGTATGCATTAAGGAGCCAGTGGTAGGCCATGGCAATCGGCATTAGTTCGAGTATTTCACCAAAATCGGAAGTCGTCCGCGCAACCCCTTGCTGCTGCAGTAACTTGAACTGCTTCGGTTTTTGTCTAATCAACTTTCAGAAAGCATTAAAACACGAGGAGGACCCATGCTTCTCAATTTAGAATGCGGCTTTCCTCTCAGCAAGGCAAACTTATGATCTCCTTGCCAAGGAAATACCAGGGCAAGGTGTGACTAATACGAACCAGCTCAATACGAGCTGTATGACGCAATATGCATTGACTATTAGGGTGGATAATTTTATGGTTAGCCAAGATAGCCTTGAATGGTTATTTATAGTTATTTTGTTAGACAGGAAACCCCGGCAACTCATGGACTATAAGTAAATGACATGCTCCTATGCCTAGCCAAGTGTGTCGAGCCCAGCAACAACTAAGCATTCGTACCAGACGCATTTTATATATTCATTCTGCTGTGAAAAACTGTCAAGATGAAGCACTCCACAATATCCCTTGCCTTTGTAGCAGGCCTGGCCCTCGCCCACCCGGCCCCAAGCCCGCCGTCGGCCGAGACAACATCGTCGTACACACAAACCATCGCAAGCCAGGCCCAGGCCACCAGCGTCGAGATGGAGGCCGAGATCCAGCGCTACTGGACAACCGAGCGTATCCTGGCCATCGACCACGATCCTTACTCACCATCCGACCCGCCCGAGATACCCCCCGAGCTCCGACCGCTCGGGCAAGAGTACTCGGGCAAAGGCGCCGTCCCATCGACTGTCGGCCGGCTCTTCTACTCGGTCCACATGGCAGACGGCTCGCTTCACGATAGCACATGCACGGCAACGCTCCTCCGTAGCCAAAACAAGGCCACGCTCGTCACGGCCGCCCACTGCATCCACACCGGCCGCCAGAGGCCCGGGAGCGAAATGTCGCTCAGCTGGCACGCCAACCTGCTCTTCGTGCCGGGATATCACGACGACGTGCCGCGCGCCAACTTCACCATTGCCCGCGCGTTCCTGTCTAGTCGCTGGATCGACGAGCGCGAGCACTATGTCGACGACCGCGCCTTCATCGTGCTCAACCGACCGGACGCGACGGCGCCGGCGCAGGACATTCAGTTCAAGCAGATCGACCCGCCGTACGGCACACGCTACATCATGGGATACACGCGTTCTGTGGCGTTTGGCCCAAAGGACACTTACCGGTATGGCACACCGGCGTTTACTGGCCGCCGACTCGCCGTGAGCCATGGAACCGCTGAGGACTGGTGGCGTTTCGACCACGAGACGACGGGTATTCCGAGCGTACAGAGCGGCGGCTCTAGCGGCGGGCCGCATTTTGCAGAGTTCAATGAGCAGACGGGCGTTGGGACCGTCGTGGCTGTGAATTCGCTTGAGGACTATAAGGAAGAGGACGGTGTGAGGGTGACGTGGATGCTTGGCGCGCCGGTTCATGACGAGTTTTCAAAGGGTCTTTATGATGCCGCACAAGTTGTGAAGCCGGCGTTGGCCTGAGTACGAAACTACCATGACCTCGGTAGTAAGGATAAATATCATTCTATTCTGATACAAATGTCACAACTGAAAAGTGTCAGTATATTATTACGCGGTAGATAGGGATCAAACTAAATGTACTGTCCTTTGATCCAGATTGGGCATCCGATTTGTAGCCGCTAATCGGTACTTTGACTTCTCAATAACTGCCGTGAAGTGATGCGAGCAATGCCGGCGTCTGACCCTGCCTCTATTCCGGTAACTCTACAACCACACCATTCTCAAGTAGGTCCTCAACTATAGCCTCTTACTTACATTAAGTCGCATACAACAACGGCATCTAGCCGTAGGTATTCTTTGCTTCCATGCCGGTGCCGTTATCAAGTAGCAGCTTGACCATAGACTCGTGCCCATATCTAATAGCACATGTATGCAGCGCCTGGCCGAAAGTATCCTTTACTTTAATGTCGGCGCCATGATCAAGCAGCAGCTCAACTATAGACTCATAACCGTGTCTAACAGCACATATGAGCGGCGTCAGGCCAAAGGTATTCTTTGCTTCAATATCGGCGCCATTGTCAAGAAGCAGCTTAATCATCGACTCGTGACCATATAGAACGGCACATATAAGCGGCGTCTGGCCGTGGGTATCCTTTGTTTTGATGTCGGCGCCATGACCAAGCAGCAGTTTGACCACTGCATCGTGGCCATTCTCTGCTGCAAGCCATAGAGGTGTTCGCCCCTGATAATTCTTAGAGTCTGGATCCGCGCCGTTCTCGAGCAGTAGCTTGACCACTGTATCGTAGCCTCTCTCTGCCGCGAGCGATAGTGGTGTTCGGCCCTGATAGTTTTTAAAATCTGGATCCGCGACGTTCTCGAGCAGTAGCTTGACCATGTCGTAGTGCTCCTTTTCCATGGCTTGCCATGGTAGTGTTCGTCCCCCATACTCTCTAGGCTCTACATCCGCGCCGTTCTCTAGCAGTAGCTTAGCTACCTCGTAATGCTTCTCTTCTACCGCAAGCCATAGCAGTGTTCGGCCATGACAGTCTTTAACGTTTGGGTCGACGCCACTCTTCAGTAGTAGCCTGACTATTGTATCGGAGCCTTCCTCTACCGCTAGTTGTAGCGGCGAAATTCCCCTTTTAAAATATGCAGTTAGCCCGGGGTCTGGATTCGCGCCGTTCTTTGGCAGCAGCTCGGCTAGTAGCAGTCCGGCCACCGCATAGTGTTCCTCTGCTATCGCAAACCACAGTGGTGTTCGGCCATCGTAATCTTTGGCGTTTTGGTCAGCGCCGCTCTTTAATAGTAACCTGACTATTGTATCGGACCCTTTCTCTGCCGCCAGGTGCAGCGGCGTGACTCCATTATCGAAACATCCAGTTGGCCTCAGGTCTGCGTCGGCGCCGTTCCCCAACAGCAGCTCGACAACCACCTCGTGCCCCTTTTTCACCGCCAACCACAACGGCGTTCTTTCATAGTAGTCGATGGGATTGAGGCTAACCCCGTTCTCAAGAAGCAGACCGGCCACCTTGTCGTGACCCTCCTTTGCTGCCAACCACAGGGGGGTCCGCCCGTGGCTATCCGTGGCATCTGCCTCATGTCTGTGCCCGTTCTCGAGTAAGGCTATTATTGACGTTGGTAGTCCGAAATATGCCGCAAGGTGCAATCCCGTCATCTCAGTTGGCTCCCAGAGACAATCGCGGAAGCAATAGTCGTCTTCGTCCGGCATTATCACCTGGGCAGCACTGGACCTTTTGCCATCACTCTCAAGAAATGGCAGGATTAGTCCTTCCACATCACTCAAGGCACCGTAAGAATGGTATCCCCAATTTCGTGCGGCGTAGTCATAAAACCGGTTGGTCTGTAGCCGCCGTTTATATTCTTCGTTAGTTTCGCAGAATCCACTATCGAAGACACTAAATGAGACATAGGTAAGGCAAAGTTTTGTAAGGTTGGTATGAGCGTCTTGAAAGAACTCTGCCCATGATCTCTCAAAGTAGGCCTGGGCCGTGTAATGTACCAGTCGGACGGCATCACTGTCTTTGTCGATGGTGACCAAACCTGCGCAGACCGAGCCAATCACCTCTGCGCTGGGAATGAACTTCTCATCCAGCTCCAGCTTTCCAAGCTGGATTGCGAGTGCATGTTGGAGTTCGACTACAGAAAGCACCCTTCTTGCGTGAACGACCCAGCATAGAATTTGTTCTGCCAGGACTGAAATATTTCCCCCTTGGCTTTGGACTCTTGTCACGGCCTGCTTGTATATTTCATCCAATTCTCTGGGCAAGTTCTGTAATGTCGACTCAATATGCCCGATTGTTGGCTCCCTGGTTAAAGCCTCTATATGTAACGGGGCAAGAAGGAACCTAGTTCTGAAGGTCAAGGTTCAGGATCCAAAGCAGGTAAGGACATGAGGACTAGTTACACACATTCCGTGGATGGCCGCAGCTATTTTGATCTTGATTTTGGCTTGCAAATGAGGTTTGTTTTCGACAAGGGGTAACCTGTGCATCTGACCATTCAGGTATGTTTGCACGTCCTCATCTAAAGCACGGATTTCAAGTGACAAGCCCCCTGTAAACTTGTCTGTAATCTCCTGAATCGGCCTTGAAGTTGCAAAGAGATTTGCTCCAGTTTGAGATTGGAAATTGAAGAGCTCTAATAGAAAGTCTGTCCGGAAGCCTCTGGACTCTTGGCATTCGTCAAGAGCGTCGACAATGATGAAGATCCTTGAATAGGCTGAGGCGGCAGATTGGAGAAGTCTTCGTATATCTCCGACTGGCGGCCGCGTTCCATTTGGCCTATGGTTATTATAAATCATTTTAAGACTCTCCAGCACGGAAGACTGGCTTCCCGTTAGCTGCTTTAATAAACTCGCTACTAAGTTATGGATATTTTGCTTCCCTTGCTCTCGAAAGTTACAGTAGATATATGCAATACCGGTGCTCGTATCTTTAGAAAATCTTTTAGTGAGCTCGTCGACAATAACAGACGTAAGAATTGTCTTCCCAGCGCCGGGAATTCCGTGGCAGAATAAAGTCATTTGACTTGATTTAAGCCACCTTTGGAACTCTTCCGTGTTGAGGATCCATGTGCAAGTTCCAGGTTGTCTTTTCTGCAAGTAGTCACTCTGCTGGGGCCCGTAATTGATAGGTGTGAGCCAGTCAAGGATCTCATTTCGTGCCTCAAGTTTCTTATCTGCTGGCGTTTAGCATAATCCACAGACTCAAACAATGGCTGGGGCCTCATTCATACCTTCCACAAGATCTTGAACTCCTTCGCGCACCTCCGATACATCCTGTCGTATCTCCTGTACTATAATCCGTAGACATTAGCCTTTTGCAGGTAGTTGAAGCGTCCAGACAGCACAGTTTTTTAGTTGGCTCGAGCACTATTTCCGTACATGATATAAAAACTTACACTGTTTGATCATTCTCGCCGCTGGTCCGATATTTTTGACTTGCCTTGGCTTTAGAACCCTTAGGAGATCCTTCGCATATGATGCTGCCACAACCGCAGCATAGGGCTGCCAAATCTTGTGTTTGTGATCGTCGGAGTAGTCGCAGATCCCTCTGATGACGATACAAGGGAAGCTATCCATTAAGCCCGCAGCTTCCATCTCGAAGCACAGAACATCCCACTCGTCTCGCAACTTATCACGAAGCTGGGCAGATTTCATGACCGCATTGCCGGAGGCGATAAGTCCGTAATGAATAGCAGGATTGTCAGACTCTCGATCAAGTCGCTTCTCCACCTGTGTCGCATCACAAGTTGAACAGTTCTCCCCGCCAGAATGAGGATAATCCGACCTGAACAGCTGGTCCTTATCCCCGCCTGGAAACCGGTAATCTCTCAAGGTATTCTTCTTTGTCGACATGAGAGCAACTTCGGCAATGTATTGCGTCATTTTCCCCTCTCCAAAGTCGTGATCGGATTGTAAGAGTTGGACGGCTGTAGATAACACCGTGGGGGGCTTGTTCAAATGTGACTCGATCGAAAATTCGTTGTTTTTAAACTTGCCCATGTCATATTGAACAACGCCACCTTAAGCCTGTTTAGCAAGCCGTAGTAGGACATTGTACTAGCTGACACTCATGGATACTTACCGTGACCTCCCCTGGCAGTACTAACAACAACATCCCCAAGACGGATGTCTTTCCATGGGTCGTCTAGATGAGGCCGTTTTGGAGCTCCTCCGCCCACTCCGACCATTAACCCGAATCGAATGTTGCCAAAACTCTCAACCATGCGCATGGCCGTAATGGCGGCAGCATTTGTTCCGCAAGTACCCGATCCAATAAATGCGATTGCGACGTTGTGTGCTCCCATTCGACCGAGGAAATAGTGGTTCTCGTCGCTTTCGGCCGTTGGGCACGTTTCATGCTCTTCATCTAGCAATGCTCTTGCTGCATTCAACTCTGAACGAAGCACACATATCCATCCCACTGTATATGCATCGTTTGCTAACTGCCGTTTGGCATTGCATTCTTGGGCCCCATTATTGCCGGAGCTTGCTTTTGCTCTCTTTGCTGTTGTATCTGTCGAATCGTCTTTCTCGTTGTCGACTAGGTATCTCTTCAGGTTTGGTGATTGTTGCATCGTGATTATTGGGTTTCGCGATAAGTATCGGTATTTGCGGCGTTCACTTTGTCGTATAGAGCGGTCTTTGGGCATGGAACCGTACGGCAATGATGGGGTAGACTGCGCCTAGTTTGAGGCCTCCCACCGAGCTTTGAAGGAAGACGACGATGATTCGCCCAACAGTAGATACTGAAAAGTGCTGGGCCACTGGAGCGTCAAGCGGACCAAACCCAGGGTCTTTGGGGTTCGATGTCAATGTTGGCTGCCTCAGCACGCCTGCGCGAGCAGACTGAAATCACCATGTTGGCGCACAAGAGGAGAGTAAGAAGAGTAAGGCTCTGTGATACCCAACGAAATTGCCAATAAGGCTGATTTCGATGTTGCAGGACCCATAAAATTTCCTGCATGTCTGGGCGATCGAGTCTCGTCAGCTGAGTGCTGCTTCAAGACGGAATATGAGCCGCGGTGACGGGCTCTGGGGGCATACTACGGCTGATCGACTTGAAATTGCACGCTGAGAGCCTGTCACCTGCATCATATACTTTCGGTGTGGCACTATGAAAAGCTAACAAGACGTTTCCTTGTCTTGCTTCGCGGCGCTTTGGCATCGCAAGCCGTTTGAGAGGCCGCCCGACCAGCGATGGCTCCCTCTTACTGTGGCCTCTAACATTGTAGCAACTAGAGAGGGACTTCAGCCCCAAGACCTCCTTCTGCTACTCTGACTAACAGGATTGTTACATGATATAGTAAGTAGCGTACGTTCAAAGTCGGCCATGATAATCCATGCCGGTCTATTCAGCGGAGTGGAAGGATACACTGAAACATCAATATTTACGTACCTAATGGATACCTTGTTAATAGCCAACAGGCACACCGACTGTGCCAAGGGCTGAGTCAAGGGCCCGGAGTCAATAGCTCAATCCATAGAATAATATAACCGTATGATACCGACTGCTCGTGGTAGAAGTTAGTCGCAGTTGCGGTTGCGGTTTCGGCGCTACATACCTCAGATAAAAGGTGGATGCTTGGAATGAGTTAAATTTACTACTGCGTTATTCTTGTTGTTCCTGCAACGAACTATTAGTAATAACCGCTCGGTTCCAGTTGCGTCCTAGGACGAATGTAGTCGCAAGGTAAGCATGCATGCATCTATACATCCCACAGTGATGCCTAACTATGCGGCCGTTAGGCATTCTTACATGCATCGTGGCAAATTCATAAGCACTGTACTCCGTACCCAGCATTCATCTTCTTTACCAACCTCATGGTCAAGAAGAAAACAAAATAGCGGCTCAACTGAGTTTCCGGTGTTTTATCCTGATTGACACTCACCATGGGCTTGTCTCGGATTATACAATCCTTGAAGCTGAAGCCAAAGGAGCAAAAGCAGCTTCACGGCGGCTTAGGACCACATCAACCACAGCCACAGCAAACACCATCATCATCGGGCAGCAAGCTGGCCCGGAGTGCCTTGCCGCCCGAGGGTATTACAGATTCTCCGTCGACAGATTCAAACGCGGCACCCGATGCCTCTGGAAACGAAGCCTCAGATGCCTCAGATACATCCGATAGGCCCGGTAAGGCTTCATCTGAGCGCTTGTGGTCGCAGGCCTACCAGGATCTCTGCGTACGTGCAGAGCCGGGCCTGATGGACGAGTTTGAAGCACAGCTGGGTGGCCAACCACTTTCCAACTCGAAAAGTGTCAAGGAAGCCGTGATAAAGCGTCTCAGCGAACGAGAAAATAAAAAGTGGCACTTCACTTTGATGGGCAAAACCCATACAGTTCGCGACCAGGCACAGAGGCTTGTTGATCTTCTGACCTTTTCCGACAGCATCGTCAAGCAGGCTGTCAGCACTCAGCCGTATGCAGCCCTGGCTTGGACTTCTGTGTCTGTGCTTTTGTCCGTGAGTAGCCCGTATTATATCAAGTCAGAATGGTTGCTTACTGGCACTTGTAGTTGCTCAATGCTGCCTCTGCCCAGAATCAAGCTCTGGTGGACGGATTTGAGGCAGTGAGTGTTATTCAAAGGTATTGGGCAGCCTGCGAGGATATCTTCCTCTCCGAATCCCAGCAACATAACTACTGTGAACTCGCCACCGAGCTGCAAAATCTCTACTCGTTAATGCTCGAATATCAAGTTAGAGCCATCTGCCATCTCTCGAAAGGGACAATAAAACGTGCGCTCAAGAGCCTGGAAAACGATTGGGGGAATAAATTGAATGCTATTAGGGACTGTGATGTTACATGTAGGAACCTGAATGACGTTCTTTGGCGGGGAGAAGCCCGCGAATCCCAAAGTGTCCAGTTCCGAAAAATGGATGAACACCGAGACCTCCAGCTAAAGGCCTTGCAGGCTGCGGCAGACGAAAGACAAAACGGCAAGGTAAACAACTTTCTACGCGGTCTCACGGCAGCGGCAGGGCAGTACAAGCGGGGGAAGAACATCAATCCTACGCGGGTACCGGGCACCTGTGAGTGGTTTGTTAACAATGAAGACTTTTGCGAATGGCGCGATAGCCAGTCATCTAATCTACTCTGGGTGTCTGCCGCGCCTGGCTGCGGGAAGTCCGTGTTATCGCGGACCTTGATAGATGAGGATTACTTGATAACGGATCTCACAATCGAGGTCGACCCTTCCGGGGTATACACCTTAAGGGGCACAAGGTCAACCGTGTGTTACTTTTTTTTCAAGCACGGAGACAAGTCTCGTGAAAAGATGACGAGCTCTCTTTGCGCAATCCTGCACCAGCTGCTCTTGAGCCATGGCACAGAGGACTTGCTGGATCGTGCAGCGGAGAAATATGCGTGCCAACCAACTATGCTCGAAGACGCTTCCGAGATGTGGAAGATTATCGAGGAATACGTCAACTCTTGGGACACAGGAGACATTATATGTGTCTTGGACGGGTTGGACGAATGCAACAGGGAAAGCAGGGATGAATTCATCCAGATACTACATGATTTCTTTGGTGGTGAGCGGAAGCCCGGCCAGCCTCGCCTAAAGCTTCTCATAACAAGCCGGCCGGAGTATGATTTGCGCTTGTCCTTTGACTCCTTCCCCAACTCGATCTATCTTCACTTTGATAGCGACGACAAGTACGAGGAAATCAGCCGAGATATCAACTTGGTCATCGATTCGAGAGTCGAGTCCATGTTCAAACAACGCCTGCCGCTTGAGGATCAGCGAGCCATCTCTAACAAACTAAAGAGTAAAGAGAACCGCACATATTTATGGCTACATCTTACACTTGAAATTATAAGAAGAAAGCCTGCTTTCTATGGCAGATTGAGAGATATTGACGATTTTTTAAAATCTCTGCCAGCTACGGTGTCTGATGCGTACGAGACCATTCTTAATCGAAAAGCTATGGATCAAGAGGACAATGCAAGGAAGACAAGAGCTCTGCTTGAAGTTGTCCTAGCAGCAACGCGACCTCTTCATCTCGACGAGGCTAATTTCGCCTTGACAATGGCCCTACAAAAAGATGAATTCAAATCTTACGAGCAGTTCAAAGCCTCAATATGGCCAGGGGACTTTAAATCGGTGGTTAAGGACCTATGTGGTCACCTCATCAACGTGTATGACGAGCACCTCTTCTTCATACACCAGACCGTCAGGGAATTTCTCCTAGCAGAGAATGAAGAAGGCAAGAATTGGCAGGGTAGCTTCAGTATGCTTGGAGCGAACAAAACCATGTTCGAATCCTGCGTCAATTACCTCACTTTGCCTGACTTCCCTGTCGAAAATGTGTTGGTTGAAGCAATCGATAAGACTGAATCTGAGCAGCGCACGCTGCCATTACCTCTTGAGAACGATCCTGGCAATTGGGGCTTTGTACCCGAGAATACACACCACTTTTTCATGCATTCTTCTCTATACTGGCCCTACTACTGTCATTCACAAGTTGCCTCGGACAATGAAAGGGTTTCTAATCAGCTCAGGAGACTTTTCCGGCCGTCCAAATCTTCTGCACAGCTTTGGTTCACGTTATTCAACGCCAAGGATGGCATATTCTCCTCCACGAACCGCAAGTGGACTGAATTGGCTGCAGCGAGCCGCGCTGGGCTTTTGCCGGTTGTGAATGCTATATGCACCGAAAGCAATGCCAGTATCAACGCAGTGGTCGAAACAGTCGGTTCAGCCTTGTACGTGGCAGCATATCACGGTCACGTCGGCGTGGTTGACGCACTGCTATCTTGGGGCGCCGACTTCAACATTCGGGGAGATGACGAAAGGTATACACCCCTACACGCTGCAGCAAAAAATGGCCATCGAGAAGTCGCTCAGCTGCTTCTTTCCAAGGGCGCAAAAGTTGATGATACGACTTCTGGTGTTCAGAAAACGCCATTATGCTGTGCGGCAGAGGACGGCCGCCTCGAGACAGCCAAGACCCTTCTTGCTTTCGGGGCCAGCGTCAATGGTTCTGGTGACGAGGCTGTCATGACGCCATTGTACAGTGCCATACATGGAAATCATTGTCAGATGATACGTATGCTTATTTCTGAGGGTGCCGATGTTAATAGGCATACTCATTTTGGTATACCTATATGCAGGGCAGCATACCGCGGCCGTTACGAAATAGCCTGCATGCTTGTTGACGCAGGTGCTAATTCTGGCGACATCGGTAGGGCTCTTCACATCGCTGCGGGATGTGGCTACTACAGGATGGCTCGGATGCTTCTTACAGCCGGTGCTGATGTGAATGCTAGATATGGTTATCGACACCAGTTAAACACGCCATTATACGAAGCCACAGTGAATGGGCACGAGAAAGTAGCCCAATTGCTTCTTTCTAAGGGTGGTGACGTGCTTATCACGGAGGGGACACTTGCATGGATTAGTTGCAACGAAACAATATCGAAATTCGTTCGCGACAAGGTTGGAAATGCAGTCCCAATAACACCACATTTGCTCTTGGCCGTTGCAAGGAATCGGCAAGGCGGAGATCAAATCATGGCCGTCATTTTGGACAAGCGAGGCGGCGATGTTCAAGTAACAGAGGAAGTAATCGAGACTCTGTTAGAGAACTCATACGCTGGATATGACCTCATGAATGTCCTAGTCCAGCAGCATGCAGATGACAGTCAGACGGCTGAAAGCTTGGTCCAAAAGGAGTGGCGTTCTCATTTGAGGTATGAGCAAGTGCAGCCGTTTCTTAAGCAGCACCCTATCACGCGAAGAATGATGATGGCCGGCGTGAGAAACATTCATCAATGGAGGGAAATCGTAGAGCTGCTTATAAAATACAGAAGAGATGAGTTCCTTGCCATATCGAACGATGAGCATGAAAACTTTGGAGATGCTCGGGGTCGTTTTCGACGTTGGCGGGTTGTGGACCTCCTTCGGCGGCTTGATCAAGCTCGGGCAAGACATTGATGGAGACGCGTTAATAACATCAAGTTGATGGGAAACCAGGTCGATCGTTCCATAATTTCTATCCTCCAGCTGTTGCTAGCAGTGGATAAGAGAAACGACGGGCACGACATGATTTTAGTACCAAGACACATATTAGAACACGTGTAGGCAAATGATGGTTCTTTCGCCATGGCATCTAGCTAATTAGAGTATCCGAGTCGGATAATGCAGCGAAGATATGATTTAAATCACAACTGAAGAACTTTGGCTTTGCGAGAACGCCTAGGCTTGGCAGTAGAGATCCTCTGGGCTCGACGATGAAGGACAGAAAATAACTGGAGGTTAGTTATAAAGTGTGTCAAAAGATTGTTGTTTACAAGGTAGATTTAATATTTCACAGATGGTGCTATTAACCGTGCTGCTGAAGACTTATCTCAGCTTTGAGTTAGATTGTAGATTGACGAAGATGTATTGCGTCCCAAACCAGTAACCGCGACCGGTTGACCATTTTGATTGGCAGAACCATAGTCTGATATAGTAAGTACATATGTAGCGTAAATTCAACATTAAGATGCGGCTAGGGTTACGGTTGCGACGATATGTGCAACACGATTCAGTGGAACCGAAAAGATACTTGCAGTTTAGAAATAGCTATCTCATATGGAAAGGTACATATACACATCAATTGATGTATTCAAAAGTCAATGGCTGAGGCAGATGCCCTGCAAGCAACTACCAGGCACTTTGAGCGCGAGAGCCTGTTACGCTAGCGAAGCTTATATCCCCAAACCTCATATTATTGGAACGGCAAAGCCACTCATAGTCCTGCATCCTCTTATTTGCCATCACTTGATAAAGACCCACTCCATTCGACGTCTCCCAAGTTGTGGCGGTTTGAAGCTGAGTTGTGTGGTTCGTTCTATATGGGCCAGACTGTTCTACGCCTGCTCAGGTGCTCAACACCAAACCTGGACGGAGCACGAGAGTCAACTTGCTTAATCCAAATCATCAATTTTTGATGCACTATATCAGCAAACTTTCTATGCCTCAGCGCTTAGAATCGTACCGTACCCTGTAGTGCGCAAGAGGCATCTCAACTTGAGAGCGCTACGGGATCTCTTACAGTCGCCGGGTGAATGTGGAAGCACATCAGAGTCGGTGATGCCCATGTCTACCGAGTTTCTAAGCAGTCACAAAGTATCAGAGCAGAATAGTTGGGCAGCCTACAGCTCCGTCCTACGAATCAGCATTTTCGCCGTTGATCAAAACCAGCTCTCCGACCCAGACATCTTTGTCAACTTTCGAGGAGATTCGCGACAGAGTTTCTTCACTATCGGAAATAAGAATCATGACTCAGCCAGAAGGAAAAAAGGCCAAGGACCGAGATCCAGGATCGTATTATGACCAGCCAGAAGCCCGGGTCCAAAATGATGACTCTCGGTTTGACTTGAGGTTCTTTAACACTAAATTAGAATCTCTTAAAATTGGTACTATGCTAATCATGTCTCATATATTTTTCAGCCGCTGGTGGCTCGTGTCATCTGTTTTCCCCATGATTGCAGGAAATCTAGGTCCTATTGCGTCGGCATTTAGTATTTGCTCCCTATGCCAGTCATGGGTGCAACCAAGTTCCTCACCGACCAATATGAACGAAGTGAACCTTATTCCCGACCCAGCGTGGTAGGTAGTCGCGGGAAAGAACCTACGAGATGATGCGCTAATTGCTGGCACGATTGAGCAGGTTAACGGCTCTGAAAGCCATACAGCTGTTCTTGGCTCTCGTGTCAAACATGTTCCTCCTGTTAGACATGACGAGAAAGGTTCGCTTCACCATTGCCGAACCAATCACAATAATAGGCTGGTAAGGCGCCGTAGTCTTCCACGCGGCAAAGTATGCTAAAGCACCATGAGGTATATTTCTGCCATTTGCCTCGTGTGTCTTCATGCGATCGCATCTGGTCCCTTGCTCAACAGCCTGGGAATATCCGCAGACGAGAAGATATGGTCACAGGCTTTCTACTACGGTATATGGTCTGCCATTTTATACTTTGTCGCAGCGTCAATACTGGTTATTACATTCTGGGGCTCACTACACGGCCATTACGAGGAAGACTTTAATCTTAGTCACAGTCAGCGAACGCTCATGCTGCAAACCATGGCATTTCTCACGTTCCTACTTTTAGGCGCCCTCTTGTTCTCCAAACTTGAAGATTGGAATTACCTCGACGGAGTCTACTGGGCTAATGTAACGCTTTTCACCATTGGTTTTGGCGACATCGCCCCCACCACGGTACTTGCGCAGGCTTTGCTGATGCCTTATGCTCTTATTGGTATTACTAGCCTCGGCCTTGTCATTAACTCGATCCGAAGTATGATCGTCGAGCGTGGGAGCCAGCGCCTCGATGCGCGGGCAGAGGAGAAGAGCCGTCTAAACACCCTGCGGAAACTCGTTCGCAAGGGAAAGGGCGACATGTTAACCCCCCTTGAGTGCGGTGATTCACCCGCCAATGTCTCCATCACAGAGCTCGAGCGGCGTTATTTGGAGTTTGGGTTAATGCGTGCCATACAAAAAAGGGCGTCCTCTCGGAGAAAATGGACAGCACTGATTATCTCGGCGGTGTCCTGGCTTTGCCTGTGGCTCTGTGGCGCCGTCGTCTTTTATAGATGCGAGAAGACGGGCCAAGGCTGGACCTACTTTGATGCTGTCTATTTTTGTTTCATAGCATTTACGACAATCGGCTACGGCGATCTGGTTCCCAAGTCTAACGCCGGCAAGTCGTTTTTTGTTTTCTGGTCATTGATCGCTCTGCCGATTCTCACCATCCTTATATCCAATGCGGGCGACACAGTCATCAGGGTTATCAATGACGTTACAATCCGAGTAGGAAGCATCACTCTCCTACCTGGGCGTGGTGGATTCGGCCACAATATGAAGCAACTACTGCATCAACTGAGCTGCGGCTACTTGTATTCTGTGTCTGAAGCAGAAGAAAGTTTCGACTTGGAAAAGGGAACCGCTCGACCGAGCGGAACTCCGGAGCCGAGGGTATCCAAGCTAAAGGGTAGGGATGGCCAAAGCCATGATATTGATAACAGCACTTCAAAAACCTTGGCCTCCCGGACGGGAAGTCCAGGGTCTTCGCGTAGCCATGCACCGAGACAGTTTACCCCAATCCAACGATTGGCTGCTACTTGCAACGCCAAACTTGAAAATATTCCCACGGGGGACGACTTGCATTTTCTGCTCATATCTGAAATACAGACGGTGGCGAAAACTATCCGTGACGACAGGCATCGAAGGTACACGTTCCAGGACTGGGCGTGGTATATGCGTTTGATCGGCGAGGACGAGCGCGATCCAGACGCTCATCGTGCGGTGAGGACGAAAGAACGAACAAAGTCGATAAAAAAGATCGGTTCAGCAGGGACAAAGATGCTCCATCGTCAGCCGAGTGTGCAGCGACATGATGAAGACGACGAGGACCAGACTGAGCGGAACCAGCAGCCAACCAGAAACAATACCTCTCCGCTTAAATGGTCATGGGTTGGGAATCAAAGCCCTCTGCTTAGCAGGAAAGAGGAGAGCGAGTGGATATTGGAGAGGCTGTTGGAGAGGTTAAGGGAGCTGCTGTGGGAAACCAGCAGACAGCATCAGGAGAATGTAGCTGTATAGCCGTGACATGGGTTCCATGTTACATTAAAGTTTTGTGTGATGTAAGTAGTCTAGTTTGGAAAATTATATGGCGTTCTGTCCATAGTTCTTTGCTGCAATACTCCAGACAGGAGTGCCAAAGGGCTCAGATGTCTTTCCCAACACACTGGGCGCAGATGTTATATAAGACGGGCTGTTTTGTGCGTTTTATGTTTCAATGTATTTCCGGTGTTCGCTAACACTAGCTTGACTATACATGGATCTTATGTAGCCATCAGCCTCGGATTGCATTATGGTCAGTGGCAATTGGCGCCTTCGGATTTCGCAGGATCAAAGCGTTTTGCCCGGTATTCACGTTGTCACAACTCCGAGTGGTCTACTGAGAATGACGCTGGTGTACGCAAGAGGTGAACGCCACCAGTAGCCCCGTGGTTTGCTCACTGGGCTGATGAATGTTGCTGCTACCTGTAAAGGCCATATTAGACGCCTGTGGTACACGATTACCAATACTTGAGGAATTGACGTTTCCACAGACGGTTACCTAAGATATGAGTTAAAAAGGGATGTTTCTTCAGGTTAAACTTGCATCTATGCCAAGCAGAAAGTGAAAATAATGGTATCATGGGGCGACCAAGCGCCGGCATCGATGTACACGTTTCCATGTCTCCATGCAATTGAGACGGCCTTATCTATCCGTGGGCATCCCGGATGACCGGCAATGACTTTGGGCATGAAACTTCAAGGCAATCTTGTCGATATACGGAATAGGGCGGCCGACATCACTGGGATAAAGCGGACCAGTGTGCGATCTGTGTGCAAAAGGAAACATCCAGCTCGACACACTTGACGTGAAGGGGAAAGCAATGGCCATCTGTGTGAGGTAAATTCCGTAACCACGGCAGAACTCGTAGCCCTTTGAAGACTTCAACACTGTAGTGCTCTAGATTTTCGACTACAGCGACAGAGTCGTAACGGTCGACTGATACCAGACCAAATATGCGCATCGGGTATCGCGGGTGTACTTCAGCGACTTGCTCGTCGGAGCATACATAGGTTTAGCCAGATCAGTTCCATGCCGCGAGACGTATTTGGGAAACACCGGCCTCGGGCATCTTGGCATATATATGTAGCCCTAACCCAGTAGTATACATCAAACGTTCTGCCATTTTGTATGGTGAACTTTAGGCTCCATCTTATCATCATATTCCTCACCGGGGCTTCTTATTTAGGTTCCGCACTTAATTAAGTTACGGTTTAAAACTAAACCTGGAACGCGGCACGCAGTGGGATGATCTTGACGTCATCCGTCAACGACGTATATAATACAGGGAATAGGTTAAAGTGATAGGTACCGTTTTTCTCCTCCTGTTATGCAGACTAATACTTTCAGGTCGGCAAAACTTGACCGGAATTAACATTGAACACTTCAGTGCAATTTTAAAAGGGATTTCGGGTGAAGCGCCGGATCTGGTACTCTGCCGGATTTACACCAACCAGTCTACGACCCATCCATAACGTTGTCTACAAGTCGGCGTAAATCTAGAGCAAAAGGTTACTGGAGGGCTAATCACTCTGGCCAAGTCCCACCTGTATTAAAATTGTCTTTATATTGATCAGAGACTTGAGATGAAATGACGTTTGAGTTAAAAGACAGGAGACCCCTCCGCTTCCATTCATTCGCACTCGGCAAACAACAAAGTTTAAACGCATACCAAAGCAAAGTCCAGAATTCGCACTTGGACGGACTGCTAAGGCATTTGGTAATTTCTGGCTTGTCCTGACTTTCCTTGTTATATAAAAATTGGGGGGAAGCGACGTCATATTCTGGCAGACGCATGCCGGGAAGGTAATCCGGGATCGATTGCCATCTGGCGATGCGCGTATCAATTTGCCTTTGACTGTGAGAGCTAATTTTGGGTTACTACCAAAAACTTGAAAGTTAATTCATTAACCTATTTTTATAGTTTCTAGTATTTTATTGGTTCATTATAGACTCGAATGTATTTAACCTACACGGCAACTTCTAGACTGCTCTGGATACTACAAGTTACTACGTGGTATCTAGTAACATGTTTCCTTATATATCCGCCTCAATAATGGAGTATTACGCGCTTACAAGTAGGAGACGAAAATGTATAAATGTCTACCTAACCTCGTAGAGTTAGTGATATTTTTCTCTCAATTCTTATCCAATACTATTCACTCTAATCTATCACGCTATCTTAAAATTTCTCGCGCCATCTGATCAATCTGAGCTACATAGCTAAAACAATGCTCTTGGCAAACTTGCTTGTTCTTGCAACGGCCGCTGTAGGCGCCGTCGCCCAATACGACGACGTTCTATACGACTACGACGAAGCGCAGTCCATCCCAAGACCAGCAGTAAGTGATTTCGCCCCTCCAAAGCAGACCGTTGGTCTCACATAATGCAGGCTGAGATCTACGAGAAAGAAAGGTGCTTGCCTCCTCCGGCTCTTTTTGTTCATTTTGAGTGTAGCCCGCTTGATCCTAGGTAGGCATATGAAACCCTCGTCGAGTAAGTTCCCTTCTGACAAAGGCAAACATAGATATTTCAAGTCAATCAGGGTCAATACCGGTTATGGTTGCCTCCTCTATACGTAGGTCCCTTGCTTCACGCTTGGTAGTCATGTTATTAATATCGCACAGCGGCCCAGGATGCACTGGGAAAGTGTTGCCGCCGCTCAAGCCCGACTGTCACGACTTAAGTCCCTATGCACGCTCCGTAAAGTGCTTCCCGGAGAATTAGTACCCTTCGATATGGGTTGGGACTCTCGTCGGAAGCCAGTGGCCTGGCTGAATCTGGCGATATGGAACTGGATTTCCTCGACGCCTTGGTACAGGTTTTTCTCCCCTTTAATCGGGGTTTTCCCTGCACTATGTTGCAAATGCAGAGGCTTCATTTCTCTATGAGGATGTGCACCTATTACTTTATAATTGTAATGTCAAATGCATAATGTCAATGTGCCAAAGTCCGGCCTTACAAGGCCTCATGAGTGTCATCACAAACCCGACCTAATATACTGTAGAGGCACAAGGTGAACCTGTCCGGTACTTTTGTCGTAAACTATACAACTCTCGTTATAAAATTCCCCCATAATCGGGAGAGGATGAACAAGCTGCATGGATGTCAAGGCATAGCTTACATGCGCATGGGTATCATGAAATGGGAATTGCTACACGGGCATG
>NW_011942237.1:704212-705378 GCF_000187425.2 Metarhizium robertsii ARSEF 23
CTGAAGTTCTTGTGTGGCTGTAGCACTCTTGGTGTTGGCTCTGGTGTGTGTCGGAAGGTTGTCCGGCCTCTGGTTTCCTGCCGCCACTGTGCTTGCCACCTTTTGTTGATGACCATGCTCGTCCACAGCTTCAATGCAGATCTCAGTGAGTGCAGGACTCGGGGTCGCTGTGCCTTTGGCCCTGGTGGTCCTTTCATTCTCCATCCTGTAGCTTCTTTGGCCGCTTTGTCGGCTGCTTCGTTGCCATATATTCCTGTGTGGGCGGGAATCCATCTAATCTCGACGGTCAGGCCTTGCTCTCGTAGTTCTTGTGCTCGACGCGTTATGTTTTGGAGAAGATATGACCCCGATTTACCTCTTGGCCTCGCCACCGACCTGATGGCTGCTTGATTGTCTGTGTATATCAGGACTTTGTTTCTGATGTTGCCTCGGTTTCTGTCTTCTTGGGCGATCTGCAAAGCTAGAGAGATCCCTTGGAGCTCGCCGGCGTACACCGTCGAAACAGCGTCATCGCCCATGTAAGCACTCTTGATTTGACTGGTAGTCGTGCACACAGCTGCAGCGCCCACATGACCGTTGATGCCGCTTCCATCCGTATATATATGGATGGCGCTTGGCTCGTTGTCGATGCTGTACTGATGTCTCTCTTGGGCCTTCTCGGCGCTCTCTTCGATGAACGTTTTGGGGCTTGTCCACCATGGTGGGACGACGTGCGGGGTTACTACTTCCAATCCTTTTATGTTACATCCTTGTTCATCCTGTATGGCCTTCTGTATTGCTTTACGTGGGCTCATTCTCGTCTTCCGTATCCTTTGGCCATTTGCACCATGCTGTGGTTCTTCTTCCCTGAGGTCTTGTTCCCCGAGGCCGATTCTTCCTAGACATTCAATATTGTGTTTCCAGATTTGATGTTCGATAGGGAGAAGATGTGTTTCGATGTCCAAGGCTGGGGTTGACGTGGCTTTGAAGGCACCAGAGATTGATCTGGCCGCCCTTGCCTGCAGGCTTTGCAAGTTTACCAGTGTTTTGTTAGTGTACGGCATGTTTCGTATTCTCCAGTTCGCGTTTGACCACGCAGAGCATGCGTACATAATCTGTGGCACCACCACTCCTCGGTAGATCTTCCTCATATCTTGGAACGTCAGGCCCCACGTCGAGCCGCCCAG
>NW_011942237.1:705478-707235 GCF_000187425.2 Metarhizium robertsii ARSEF 23
ATATTGATTGCTGACAAGCCTGTGACCAAGAGAAGGAAGCATGGGATGTGGGCGGCAAGCTCAGTCTTGCCCCCCTTAAGGGAGTCACTCTCGGGGGGAATGTCAAATACTCCAATGCCGAGACGACGGTCAAAGGCTCAACAACTTCTTTCACCAACAAGGGAAGCGAGGAAGACCAAATTCAGCGAACGTCGCGCGATACATACATTTGCGAAACAGGCCATTCTTGTCGAGTACAGCTATGGACATATGACGTAGCATTTAGGGCATCTGCACCTCTCGTTCCAATGGTGAACCCAAAGTGTGTTGTCGAATGGCAAATGACGGACCGGAGCCGCAACTCTCCGGGGAGATTTGACGAGAGGGTATTGGAGCAGCTTCGCAGACGAGGCGTCTGGTGGTACTACGGGCAGTCTGTTATTTGGGAGAGGAATGCAGACGGCGACAGGACCGACTTGCTACCTCCTGATGTAACTCCCACAAGGTCCTACCCCGGCAATTGGCGTGGCCTCGGCTTCGGTTGGAGCCCCGATGGAAACGGCGCAAACAGGGTTTACGGCAAGACTATCCAGACGTCTAGTCTTTACGGGAATATGGGTTGGTTGGACGAGGAGAATTCGAAATATTACAACGTCACGCGGAGGGATGGCTTGGCAGTAAAGCTGCCTGATGTACCGTTTCCAGTGGACGACAGTGCCCAGTATTGGATAAGCCAACGGGATTTTCCACCGCTAGAGTTTTTCAAATGGAACGGAAAGACATGGACTACCGAGTTTCCGCCGGAATGGTCAAAAAAGGTACCGGTAGGACCGCAAGATGAACGCGGTATGAAGCTACCGCGTTGGGAGTGGGCGGGCAGTGATGTTGGAAACTATGATGGTGTTTACAATGTCAACTTCTTGCGAAGCAAGGCGTGGGGCATGGACTTTACCGCACGCAATGCCGATGGGACCATCATGTCAACCATCGCACTTGTCAAGACGCCCTATGATACAAACGAGAAGCGGGAAGAACACGCAAGTTCAACGATTCGAATTCTCCAGGAGAATGTCAATCTGAATATTACTGACTATTCGTAGCAAGATGGACCTAGCAGCTTATCGAGGAAGACTACTAGGATCAAGCTGCTTTACCAAGGCAATTGATATGAGTATCTAATAATTCGACTGCGAGGGAACAGCCCCACTTTTAGGACCTAGATAGCTCGAGTCAGAGCTTCCTTTGGAAGCTCTTACTCTCCTTGTGAACAATCGCTTTATCCAAGTCGCACTCGGCCTCGCTCGTGCCCTTGTACCGTCACATACTACAAATAGAAGTATCATGTACTCCTCATTATATGTGAAAGAATCAGTCTCTGACCGCGGCGGTCAGACCGCCTGCAAAACAATTTACCTGCTGGACGTCACTGCCCTTTGTCCGCTTTTCCTGTCATGGCGAGAAAGAAACAATCCCGAACTTGTCCATCCAGGGAGATCACATTCTACCTTTCCAGTTAGCGAAGCCAAAGAGCGTGACTCGTCAGTTCTGATGTGATGTTGTCCTTCTTGACTCCTTTTTGGACACACTTGAGCGCATGGCAATCCACGCCAAAGAGCAGTATCGGCTCGACACAGGCTCTGACGGTGTCGCGCTTTTGCACGTTTATTAGCTATAGTCATTGAGAGGCGTTGTCCTACACGGTTGCCAAAACTTGTATATTCATTCATAACTGTGCTCCCCTTCGATGTTGCTTCCCCCCCTTCCTCCTTCCACCGAGA
>NW_011942237.1:707335-713705 GCF_000187425.2 Metarhizium robertsii ARSEF 23
TTGAGGAATATTGACAATGGACAATGTACCTTCCTTTCATATAGTTGCATGGACGGCTGAAACGCCTCCGGTTCAGATGCAAATTTTAATCGCCGCCCCCCTCACACATTTCTTCAGTGGCATCTTCACCTATCTAGCGATGAGACACCGGCGCCAGTACTGGTGCGCATGTAACCCTTGTCTGCACTAAGAGCCAAGGGTTGCTCAGGGATCAACGAACCGCTCCCATACTCTTTGAATGCGCTCGGAATGGTTGGCTGTGAAAGGCCTCTAGCGAGTTGATTCAACTAGCTAGTCCCTAAACTGTTTACTATCAAGATGAAGAAGAAAAGGAAGTCGACATGATAACAGCGCCTTATACCTTCCCAATACGCCTCCACAGAAGATTCTAGAATCAAACCGCTGGGGAGTTGGTGATAGGCGGCACAGCCGCCGTTCAAGCGGCTTAACTAGCTAGTCCCTAAACTGTTTACTATCAAGATGAAGAAGAAAAGGAAGTCGACATGATAACAGCGCCTTATATCTTCTCAATACGCCTCCACAGAAGCTTCTGCCGTTACATTGGCTTAGTCTCGTTTGAGGTAATTTCAACGAACCTCGTGTCTATTCATTTTTGTGGAGTCGAAGGTGGGCCAGGCGACACTGCGTTAGATAAGGCTGCGTCGAACCCTAAGTCAGGGACGCCCACGCGCATAACTGCCTGTTAGACAGTCGTGTATGACAAGAGATCGAATACAATGGCGCCGATTGTCTTGAATGAGGATTATCTAAAGAACAGATTGAAAATGGGATGAAGGCGCTATTGACCTTGTAGGCAGCACCACCGAAGCGCGAACGCTGTGACGATAACTCTGGCCGAAACAATCTTGATATTAGGAAGACTTGGTGATACAATGAAAGGCAACGACTTACCCCATCTTGAGGTCCTGATATCCAACGATGTGCCATTCCACTCAATCGTGCCCGGTCAGTCGATACGAAGAGAGGCCCTTTGCAGTAGTCTGCCTGACTTAGGTAAGGACGTGTCCAAGGGATGCTAGTCAGACACTCTGCTTAATAGTATACCGCAGCCGGTAGCCAATACAACAGTTACAGTATTTCAATGCTGTGCATTATGGAAGCATCTAGCTAACTTCTTACGATTTAGCTCATGGATACCTTGGATATCATCTTCAAATTGTTCAAGATCTTTATTGCAATACTCGTCTTCACCAAAGGTCACATTTCTCGTTGATATGGCTTCACCAAGCCCTGGGTTCCAGATACGTGTCCGAAATATGGTGGCGCTATTATTGAGCAAAACTGATACGATGTATTTTTGCCTGTTCTTTTCCATTGTCTAACTTGATAAGTTGAGGTCTTTCATCTTTGCTCCCCAACCACCTGACTGAATTCAGGTGGCTGTCCAGCCTCATATTTGTAACAGCTAGAATGTGGCATCTGGACAGACCAAACCGATATTCCGTCCAACTTGCCATGGCCAGACTATCATCTGACGTAGAAACTCCAGACTGAACTGATGGTTTGTCCATCCCCTTCACACCGACTACACCCAAACATGTAGTGTAGTCACGAAACTAGCCTTAATGGTTGTAAAGGGTATCACGTGTGTATACACGTGACAATCAGGTCTCATTATGTTGCAAGGAAGCTGCTTTCTACCTCGCTCTTGCTTCCTTGCGCTACGCCTTGCTCTCTCGAACCTAGTTATAGACTTAGCTCCTCTTATCCTACTCATTTAGAATTTTAGATATCCTTGCCAAGCTCATTCCTAACATGAAACCCTCACAAGCTTGCTCAAGTCTGACCGACCAAATGGGTTGTCCGAGCTTTCAGCCTGACTGATTGGGCTATTAGGACCGACCACGGGAACAGATTGAGCCGAGTCGTTTAGTCCCCTTGGAGAATTTGCACTAACCGGTCAATCTCGAAACACTCATGAAGGACAATGCAATGTCACACCACATTGTGGAGTCAGAGTCCAGGACCAGGGCAGATTACTGTTGCCCCTGTGACAGGTGACGTTTCCGTTTTTGTCAAAACTACCTGAAAGGAAGTATTGGCTGTTATTCCCAAGTTCCGATTGGCTAACTGTTCAGCCCGACGAGGGTAGGCCTCTTGGCTGCCCCCACTTTAATTAGACTTTGCTGAGGCTCAAAGCGACCATGGATAGGTGATTCGCGCATGAGTATAGCCGACGACGAATCTTCCATGCACCTGTCAAATTTGTGGCGCTGAATCGCACGGTGTGCTATCACCTAGCATTCAGTATGCTGCTGCTGCCTGCAAGGCAGCAGGATTCTGATGGTCCTTATTTATGATGAAATTCTTCTAGTTTTAGAGAAGGAGAACAACGAACTCAACTTTACTTTGAAGAATAGATTTTTTGCAGTGATATTGTGCCACTGTATTTCTAACAGTACGCCGTCTCTCGTCTACCGCTACGTGGCCCTGTGTCCCTTCACACGCTGCATAAGCCATGGTATTTTACAGCATAAAACAAACATGGCAGTCTTTGTATATCGAGCTGTTACATTGCTCGTAATTACTTATAGAGTACCTTTGCGTTATGGAGCCACCACAATCCCCTCACTCTCGCGCCACTTATAGTCTAACTTTTCTGCAGTCGCACATGCCATGCCTTCTCCACCATGAAGTTTGACAACGTATAGACTGGCGTCCATTCCACAGCTCACGCCCCCACTACTAATGATTCTCGTGCCGTACTCATTGAGTCCTGAGTCAACGTATCGCGCTGGTATGACCTCTCCTGCAACTCCATGCCCCATGGCCGCGTTCATATTCGTCTTCTCCAAGTTCTTGTAAGCGCCCCAATGAGTGGTGCACTGTCGGCCTAAGAAGATACCCATGCGACCTAAGAAGATAGCGCCGGTACAAATAGATCTTGACACAGTGAGTATCCAATCGAACAATAAACATCAATCACTCACAGTAGGATCCTGGGTAGTCTACCGGCTCGAGGTGGAAGTTCATTAAATGTAGCGATTAGCTTCATGAAGCCACCTGCATTGCTGGCTTGTCTTTCGACTAGTTCTGTTGGGCCTCCTGGAACGACCAAAATATCGACGTCGCAAAGTGACTGAATTAGAGTTTGGCTCAATGCCACGTCGCGCTATAAGCTTACTTAGA
Source organism: Metarhizium robertsii ARSEF 23 (assembly GCF_000187425.2). Classification (NCBI taxonomy): domain Eukaryota; kingdom Fungi; phylum Ascomycota; class Sordariomycetes; order Hypocreales; family Clavicipitaceae; genus Metarhizium; species Metarhizium robertsii. Next base: position 710,486 of record NW_011942237.1, read on the forward strand.
CAAACTCGAAAAGAATAGCTACTCCATATCAAAGTACCTTGATGTGAACGCCCTCAAACGAGGTAGTAATCTCCGTCTCTGCAGCAACGGTAACAGTAAATACATCTCGATTACCCGACATGCGGAAGATCTCGTAGGGACCATTCATATCCATGGTGTTGAAGCCATCGAACAATACCATGAGCACCTTTCTTGTGGCCATACTGGGCATGCTTTATTCTGTCAACAACAAAATATTGGAGTCAGACGTAGTTAGCCGGTAGTAGCGCAAGATGGTTGATTCAAAAAAGAAAAAAAGAAAAAGAGGTTATTGGGGTTTGTGTGTATTGATGGTGTCATGGTAAGACCGCCATTTTAAGTCAAGCAATTGTCTATAGAGAGCACAACATGTGCAGTCAAGGAAAGCCATGGTTAATGATTCCGTTCGCTAGCTATAACATCCCATAAGATTAAGGTTTACGTTCGTGTCATGCAAGTTCCAGATTCATATTAGACTAACGTCTGACCATTTGTCGCATCTTGAGCGCTTAGGTGCACATGTTGCGATATTCAATTTTTGTTGCTCAATTTGGCTATTATAGCCATCACTCCTCGGATTAGGACTGAATTGTGCCAGCAAATGCGCGGCGCTTGCCATAAGTACGATTTGTTATCGCTGAATGTTCAGAGCCTAGAAAAAACCATCAGCCTAACCTTGAATGGACACCTGGTACTGAAATAAAAGGCACACCCTGGGTACCTAACTAACCTTAGTCTTTTCGGTCTTTAAAGTGTACTGAAGCTAAGATGGTATTGAAGCCAAACTGGGAGCAGCTCGAAGCATAGTGTGAGGGAGACTTGAACTCCCGGACAAGGAAATAGACCTCGGCTTGAAGCTAGGTATAAAGGGCAAGGACCACCTAATGGGGTGTGTCAGATAAAGATGCCTATGCGACCGAACAAGCAGAGTTGACATAATTGTGTCGCGTTGTGCGGTTGCAATTCTTGTATATTCCTTGCTCTGTCTTTTTTCTGCACTGCGGCAACTCAAGGTCCTAATACTTTTCGGAATACTGCTGCCTTCAGGCAGCAGTATTACGATTGCTTTTGCCACCCAGGCAACAAAACGGTTGCGTGGTCAGACAACAGAAGCACCATTATCCGACAAATTGCTGGATGTCATGAGTTCATAGATATCAGAGACTTGAGACTGGGAAACGTTCTAGTGGACTTGGTGAAGAAATCTAAGTTAATAATGAATCTCATGACGTGACATTACGTACGTAATAGGTTTTCGCATTCCAAAGCAAGGTTCCCCAGTCATGGCTGTCGGCATGCATGATGTTGACCCCTTCTGAGCACAGCCGCTGGCTGACTCCGGTTATGTCCGGAAGATACGTTGCGCCTGTATGAATGTAGCTTCAAGTGTTACAAGCTGCAACACGCCTCACACTAGTTGCTTCCAAAGACGGACCTGATTATAGACGCATGCAGAATAATGGTATTCTTCTATATCTGTGACGGTCTAAGAGCACGAACGAGATCTAGTGCGACTTGGAAAAGCGATCTTTCACAAGGATACTCGTGCCACGCCCCACTTGTTTGGGACTCGCGACACTCGCACCAACAAAGTTGGTGCTGGACACCCACATAACCAGATCACCCATATAACCGATTCTCGGCAGCTCAATGTACTTTCGTCCTTTATTCGATGACCTTTTGATCTTACGGCATATTGCAATGAAAGGAAGTATTCAAAAGGCCTCGAAGTATATTTAAGAATTTCCTCATGCCAAAATTGCCAGGATTGCGCGAGAGTTTTGCGTACCACGCGGGCGGCTGCGTTACCGCCTCGAGGGCCGTACCACACTCTCAGACCGCCCACCAACCCACACAAAGCTTCCTGCCCCTGAAGAGAAGACGTTATGTCGGTATATTGGTCGCCTTGATCGTATTAATCTCGCAGTGCGTGATAATTTGTTACTGACGCGGCAAATACCACCTTAACAGAACGGTGTGGGTCAGAGGAGGCCCTGACCGTTGGAAGAAAGTGGACTGCTCGCTAGTTGAAGCGTCATTTGTATAGCAGAAGGCTTCAAAAGAAGATGCATTGGGATCGTAAAGCTTCTGAAGACCTAAAAAGAGTCAGTGTTTCCAATGACTCTTACTATTTCGACTGAGGAGGGTATCCCGCCTGAAGATACCTGGAATATGGACGAGACTGGATTCCGTATTGGGACTGGAAAGAACCAGCTTATTGTCACTAAAAGGAAGAGGGCTCATGATTTCGGCGTACCCGAAAATAGGGAGTCTGCTACTATGATTGAGAGCATCTCTGTAGGAGGGCGTGTGATTCCTGCCTTCCTCATCTTTTCTGGACAGATGCATGTGGCTAGGTGGTATGGCGTGCCTGGCCTGGATGACAATGCTGCCATCAGGCCAAATCCTAGTGGCTATTCTAACGATGAGATAAGTCTCGAGTGGCTTGAGCACTCCAATAAGTGGTCGGTTCAGGGCTCCCTGGGTAACAAGCAGGCTGGTCATCAATTCCACCTCAACCTCAACCCCTTCAATATTATTGAAATTGAAGTCACGTGCATCAATTCAACCAACTCAACCCAGCCATCTAGTTGATGGACTCAATCCCACCTCGATGGCTTCAACGTTGACAACCGGTTGAAAATGATGATTGATTGATTGATTGTATTTTCCGTCCAGCGACCTTGGTCGCTCAGGTCCCCTATCGGGGCACAGGACGTGCTGAGCTAAACTATGTACAAATCCAAACCACAGATGAGCTTCACCCAGCGCTTCTTGCAAGACCTCGCAGGTTGAGCCGTCAGGCTCACTCTCAGGAGGCGGCTTACCTACCCCGGCAAAGGAGATAGGTTGTCCCCAGCACACAGTACAAGTGTCTATGGCTATTCCCTCTGAGTATCAATCCTTCCACAGTTTATCCAGCATTGTATCAGCTCCCCCCAGGCTGCAACCTAACATGAACAAGCATGGTCTGCCGTGGCCCAGGTTAGCGCTCTCGTTCGGGGCCCTCATCCCGTCAGCGGGAGTGTTGGGCAGTGGCCGTAGCCATAATGGTCAACCCTTGGTTTTCCTGGTCAGAATTCTCTCGCGCCCTCGCCAAGGCTGCTGCCGCAGTCCACGCTCCAGTAACCAAGCGATGGAAATGGCGCCGGGGCGGCGGCAGGGAAAAACTCTTCGAAGGAATCAGAGGCTGTCGAGCAGC
>NW_011942237.1:713893-714135 GCF_000187425.2 Metarhizium robertsii ARSEF 23
AGATGGTGAACTCTCCTAAGGTCATTTTCTGTGCTGTTAGTGCCACGATGGGCGCTCGCAGCGGAAAGCACGGTCGAGTGGCCTGCAAATTCTCGCCCCACTACCAGGCTGCTAACAGCACCATGGGAGGAAAAATTTTTACAGGGGAGAGTTGTGTTGAGATGTGGTTTATGTATGTATGTATGTGTATTTTCCGTCCAGTGGCCTCAGGCCACTCAGGTCCCCTAGCGGGGCACAGGACG
>NW_011942237.1:714437-740248 GCF_000187425.2 Metarhizium robertsii ARSEF 23
TTTCATCTAGTGGTGCGGGCAGATCTTCTCAAAGAAAGAGCTTGCCTTCACCAGCTTGATGAATTTGCCGAAATCTCTGCCTAGTGCTTGGTTGATCGCCACCGTCGGTGAGGGAGCGAGCCTCATCCGACAACGCGGCTGAATCTTTCGGCAGTAGAAGAGATGCGTCGGTGCCTTACGCCGACCGCAAGCGCATTTAATACACGCATCATCATGACGGAATCTTTCGTGGTAGTCAGCAAAATCACCATGATGAGTTCTCGCGGCAAGGAGGTGGTGAAGGATTGTTCTTGGGAGAGCTAACTCCGGAGGGCAGCTAGAAGGGAACTTGAGGGTCAGACCCTGATACTTATCGGGTGCAGAGGCATCCCACCAGGCTTGTACTGCGATCTTGGACCGCTGCCTAGCGGTCTTAGCAATTACTACGGCGGCTTATTAATCACTATAGGGTCGCCCTGCCGGGACCGTAACAGGACGGGGAGCGAGCGATATACCGGTAGCTGTTGTACCTTTTGCAGCTTTCCTGACAAGGGGGTCGTGAAATGTGGAGGAGACTGAATAAATTGTTTATGTGTGTTGCACTGTTCACATGCGGACATAATACAGAACCAAGCCCCTCTGACAAGAATGTAGGGAATGGCCATTCAACAAGTGCAACACGGGGACCTAGTTGTAAGCTGAGATGTGGCCGAAGTTGATGCGTCATTGCGTTGGGTCGAGGCTGACTTTCCGCGACCTGCCGTTGCTCGCTAGCATGCCCGTGTAGCAATTCCCCATGAAATAAGGCTCTTACGCCTTTGATTCCCGATTCTAGAGAGCCTTGGTCAGCTGGCCAACTACCTAGGAACGCATCACTTGACATGGAATACACCGAATGTCACCTCGACATGGGCTGAACTCCACCGATGCAGTCGCCAATGAACGAGACATCGAATGGCGTTTTGTACTACCGAGTACATCGGCGAGTGTCGGAATTATTTTAGAATGGACTCGTCAGCAGACAGAAACCCAACTTTGTTACACGCACAAAGAAAAGAAGCACGACGCGCGAAGGCCGTTTCCCTTCTGTTCAATCACGGCTGTGACAGCCTGTCGTCATATTTCCAAGCAGGACAAGCAGCCGACACGCCAACAAGATAAAACAACAATAACACATTTCGGGCGAACTTGGACAATGCCAGGTAAGCAACCAGGTGCGCAGCGTCGGCGTCGATGGGCCCCCAAGGTGAAAACAGGCTGCCTGACTTGTCGGTACGTGCTGCTCCCAGGTCTTCCATGACATGGTACGTGTTATCATCGTGGTAACAATCCATCCCCAGCTCCCGTCGCGTCAAATGCGATGAGAATCGACCATCCTGCACACGCTGCACGTCCGCCCGTCGTCGATGCGAGGGATACGACCGGAATCCATGGTCCACGTCCGCCGCCGCGTTCCATCGGCAGCCCACGAACGGCATGACGCCAATTTATGCGCAGGCAACGCCACAAGAGAAGCACTTGTTCCATGTGTTTTGCGCCGAGACTGCCGGTCAAGTTTCTGCTGGATTCGATAGCACGTTTTGGTCCGTCGATGTCCCGCAAGCCTGTCAACTACATCCCGCCATCTGGCATTCCGCCCTCGCAATCGCTTCCGCGCAAATGACACAAATGACATGGACCATGGGCGGCTCGTCGACGCAACACCACGACGACGTAGGCTTCAAGCAGTACACCAAAGCCATTGGCCACCTTGTCCAGGCGACCCAAAAGACGGACCCCAGTTTTGATGAGCAGTCGCTCATCTTGATGGCCACGGTGCTCCTTTTGGGCTTCGCCAGTCTGAGAGGAAACTTCAACCAAGTCCAGTTCTTTGCCCGTCATGGCCTTGAGTTATTCGCAAAATGGGACTTTGGCGAAAGAGCAAAGCGACAGCAGCAGTCGCTGCGCAGCAACGTACTTTCCGTCAGGTCTCTCATTTCTCTGCTGGACAATCTGTTTGTCCAATATTCATGGGCGTGTCCGGCTGCAAACCCTCCAAAACACGCACAGAGTAGTCCTGCCACCACGTCGCCGAAAACGCCCTTCACGAACATCACCGAGGCATACCACGAGTACCAGGCATTGCAAATCGCCCATCTTGAGGCGCTGCGCGCACAAGCACTTGGCTCTACGAACGGAGATTGGCAGCCGTTTCGAGATATTCGCCAGGCCTGGCTGCGCAGATTGTCGGCTTGCAAGGCCAAACTCCTCCAGGCCCGGCGAGAGGGTGGGCACGAGTCGAAGTCGTGGCTGATGCTGCAAGTGGGATTACTCGGCTTACAAGTATGTTTCCAAGGCAAGGCTATTGCGAACGAGCTATACTGGGACAAGCTCATCCCCAAGCTCAGACGCATTGTCGATATTGCGGAGCAAGTATTTGAGAGGCCAAAAACCCATGCAGAACGAGTGCCCGCCGCCGTGTTTCACTTTGCCCCTTCGCCACTGGGGATATTGTACATGGTTGCATCGGCCTGCCGGGAGTATGCGACGCGCACGAGGGCCATAGCTCTGCTGCGAAGAATGCAACAGAGAGACGGCCTGTTGGATAGCGGGCTTTTTGCATGCCTTTCCGAGGCCAAGATGCGGATCGAGGCGACGGGGAGGGACTTGGTTGGCTTGACGGAACCAAAGAGGTGTACTTGCATCCCTGAGGAGTACGTTTGCGGGCATCATAGAGTAAGGGATGTTGGAATAGAATTCTTGGAGAGAGGCCTGGTACGACTGAATTTTGAGTCGTTTGATGGTGGTGCACGTCCTGAGGGTATGAAATCGCTAACGGTGCATTGCAATGGGAATTGGTGCAAGAGATAGAGCATGCTAGTACCTTGCTTCAGGGTAGTTCTGTAGAGGACATGGATGTATGATAAAAATTAGAATCAAAGGAACAAAACCAAGGGTTGGTATAATGAAACCTTGAGTTTAGATGCCAATGTTAGAAACCACGATTTATAACGGCATCATACGCCCTTTCCGGTATATGTGACCATGGTCACTAGATCAAACGCACGATTCCGTCAAGCAATTTCTTTAAACCTCGAGATCTGTAGACATAGAATAGTGGCCTGCAAAATTGACTATATGCATCTTGTGTCTGTTTTTAAAGCACAACAAACTGAGAACCGCTATGGGAGAATGTAATACTATCCACAGAGCCCGGTGGTGAAATAAATAGTCTTCTACAAGGTATTCCTTTTTCTCTCACACATCAAATATCCACCATCTCAATAGCCGACAAGGCATCGCCATCTGCATCAAAATCATAGCACCAATCGCGCGTGGCTTTGTCAGATATACCCCCCAGACCACAACGCTCCGGCCCACCAGGAACAATTTGAATAGTATGCTCGACGACCTGGTTTGGGTCCATGGGCGGTTGCAAAAAGGCCCTGTCCGATTGTCGCAATGCTTCATATAGCGCCACCCTCTTGTCACCGTCCTCCACGTGAAGCGTATCGCCGGCATACAGGCTAGCCCTTTGAACAGCCAATACCCGCCTCTTACGAACCTTTTGAAACTCATGCATTACCTTTCTTAGAATCTCCTTGCCTTCACAACTTGCCAGTGTTGGAGCCGACCCGTGCGTCATGGAGTTGGCCTTGGCCTCGACGTAATTCAAGGCCGTAGCAAGGGCAGTCGCGTCTTCCACGGCGAGACTCACGCCCATGGACATATAAAAGGCCATGGCGTGCGCTGCGTCTCCCATCAAAGTGAAGCGGCCCGACGAATGCACCCATTTGGGAAGCGGCGGAACCTCGTAGACGGGATAGTTGCTAATCTTTTCACCGGACAAGTCTAACAATCTGCGAACACTAGGCCCCCCGCTGAATTAGAAGGTTTAGGGACAAGATGAAGCGGGAAAATTGACAAGGACGTACGGTGTGTCAAAGCTTCGAAACTGCTCGTCAACAGTTTGCTTGTATTGCTCCCGCGAGAAGCCTCTTGTGTCGACATCATCCCTATGGGACAAGACAATGTTGAGCATGGTCCCGCCTTTGACAAGATACGTCATGCACGATCTATGCGGCGCGATCCAAAAGTTCGAGCTTCCAGACTCCAAGCCCGTGACGCGCGCAAGCAAAGGGTCGTCTCGGACTCTGCCCATCTCCGCAGACATTCTAAACGCAGCCCATCCCGTCGGACGACTGCCGGGATCCGAAGCGCCCAGCAGCTGCTGCCGCGCAAACGAGTTGATGCCTTTTTTCCTTCCGTCAAAGCAACGTTCCCACAGGCCGAGACGGCGAACAAGTTCAAAAACGTACCGTCAGCGGCAACAACAATGTCTGCCTCGAGCCTCTCCCCCGTATGGAGCTCGACTGCGCCGGCGGCAAAGTCGTACGTGACGACTCGGGCGTCTGTCCTGATTTCTGCTCCGCCGTTGGCCGCGTGCTTGTGCAGGATGGAGTGCAATACGGCGCGGTGGACGACAATGTAGGGTGCGCCGTACCGCGCGGCCATTTGATCGACGGGTATGGTGCCGAGGAGACGGCCGTCTTGAAAGTGCCGAATGTACATGCAGTCGGGGACGATGGACTCGGCCAGCAAGTCGTCCTTGAGGCCCCATTTGAATAGATACTTGATGGCTTGCGGAGTCAATTGTATGCCGGCGCCTAGTTCTGCCAACTGCGGTGCTGACTCTACCAGTACGACTTGGTGGCTGTGTCTTGTGAGGGAAATGGCTAGGGAGAGCCCGGCGATGCCTGCGCCGACAATGATGACCTTCATGATGCTCACGCTTTGGAAGTCGACTCGCCGGTGTCGGGCAACGAGGGATGAGACGAAGGCGGTGTTGATTCCATCCCAAGATGAGGAGTCGTCGGGGTAACATTGGTGGAGGATTCAACTTGACATTACAGTTGACATGTGCGTAAAAAACGGCGTAGACCGGCATATTGAGGAGCCAATAGTTGCATCTGGCCATCGACATTTTTTTCCGTCCTGATCGGGTTGCGCCGATAAGGCGTGCAGACTTGACAGCGAGGGGTCATCAAATAAGTCGAGCCTGGTCCGGTTCGATCCCGTCAACGTCGCTCAACGGCAAGCAAACTAGCACTGGGGCAATAAAAAACGTCGCAGCATTTTATAAATTATCATTTAGCCGTTAATATGATTTTCAGTAATATAGAATTATATCAACTTTATTTTCAACTATCCTAGCATTTATGTTTTATTAAGCTTTCTCGGCTGTCCCGTATCGTAGTCGTTATTTGAGCTCAACTTCAAATGTCATGTATTGGGGTTAGGGTTAATACAAGACCGAGTCGAATACTTACAACCACATATGTAAGTGGCTCGTCGACTTAGCCACTGACGGGTGCTGATAACTTACAGAAACGCCTCAACGCCTCAAGTCCCCTCTATTAGTTTCACTTCAAGCCCAGCTGCCAAAGTCGAAGACATCTACCCCGTCATCTGCGTTTCACCATCATAATAAGAGCATTTGCCTTGGAAAATCCGGGTTCCTACAAGCATGGCCCAAAAACAGATTCCCGTCATTTCTCTCAAGAGTACGTATATTCCTGCTAAATCCAGCTGTGTCAACATACTTGCGCCCTTGTAGGCTTTGACCGCCGAAAAGAAGAGATCACGAAGCAGCTTCTTGAAGCTGCCGAGGTGACTGGATTTTTTACCCTGGTCGACCATGGCATCACTATAGATGAGATTGAGGCTCAATTCCGAGCTGCCGAGAATTTCTTCAGTCTACCGGCCAAAGTCAAGGATAAAGTCCGTCATGATCCCCGGACCAACAACGGCTGGGAGTACAAAGTGCGTCGCCACCCGGAGCAACAACTCATCAAGACCCGCTGATGCTAACAATACACATGAGTCTACAGGCTCAGCTGCGTCCCAGTACAGGCACCTACGACCAGAAAGAGTCTCTGTGGTTGATGCGCGGCTCACATTGGCCCAGCGATCAGGATGTGCCCAACTTTCGCGGAACCACGGCGCAATTCATGGCCAAGTGCGCCTCCATTTCTGGCCAAGTCTCTACGTCGGCATATTCCGTTTCTCACGAGCCAAACCGTGTTCATGATATACCGCTGACATGAAGCCGCACAATGGAGTGGCCTGCTTTTCATCAGCTCTAGGTTTCGACGAAGACTACCTGGTGACGGCCAACGATCCCACTCAGCCCGACTTCCTCAGCCAGTTGCGACTCCTCCATTATCCGGCGGCAGACAACGCCTCGGGCACCTGGAGGGCCGGTGCGCACACAGACATAGGATGTCTCACGGTGCTGTTCCAGCGAGACAAGCAAGATGGTCTGGAGATCTGCACCGGCCGAGAGTCACACACTGGTTTCGACGTGGGCCACTCGTCCACACCCATACCGGCTCACACAGGGCCGATTGTGGTCAACATTGGCGACATGCCAAGTACGAAGAAGCCCCAGCCTCGTGATTCCCTTCCTCAACACAAAAAGGTCGCAGCGGACTGACTGCTACCGCATTCTGACAGTGGCGTGGTCCGACGACCGTCTCAAGTCCAACTTTCACCGTGTACGTGCCAGGGAAGTTGGTTACTCGCCGCCGCGGTACTCAATCGCCTACTTTAACCAAGCTCGTCGTGGCTTTATTGTACAAGGCCCCCGAAAGAAGTAGTAAGTTGCACTGGATCCCGGACATATGTGCGTCTATATCTGTAGTAACGCTGAGGTATAATTTTATGCAGCCCCCCTGTTACCGTGGACGAGTCCTTCAAACAGGCTATTGAACGAAATTTTGGACAAGACCCGGCGAAATCTTGACATCAATTTCACAGGTTCTGCACTGAGGTGGAGTGGTCGTATGCAGTTTGTCAGCTCACGTCACTTATATGGCGCAGACGTTGATACTGCCTAGTCCATGTACTCTAAAATCTGAGTTGTTCGAAGAAGGTCTATATAGTTATACCATGTCCAATAGTTTGGTCCAACTTATATGAGGCGTTTGAGCTCTCATAACACGCGCTTAAATCGAATGGGGCATCCCTTAGACATTGAGCCATAGATTTAAGGACCATGCATCGTTGCTCGCCGTCAGATGTCTCCGGACTAGAAAGGTGGGCGAGTAAAGCAGCAAAGTTGGAGGGAGGTGAGACACTCACACTTCCCATTCTGCGGGGCCAAAAAATACAGGCAGTTTTCTTGAGTCCCCAAGAAGATTCATCAGAGTGGTCAGCCGTCTTGCCTGTCTCGTCACTGAAACTCACTACCAGAGTCGACTTCTGCCAAAGGACGACTCACAGAACTGGAGAGTCGCTTGGAAGTCGTTCAAATAGTCCCATGACTGATTTGGGTCCCCAAGTCTCTTTGGCGTCATCACCGTAGTAGTGCCGGATGACTTCCTGGCGAGCTGGTTTTCGCCTATCGTACTGAAACGGAGGATCTAAGTAGATGACACCAGCTACGAGTGGAGATGAAGGGTCTCTCACACTTTATACGGGTCTCCTACATGGAATGGGTATGGTCAGGTAACAGTGTTGATGGGCACGTTTGGGCTTACTAGCGGCATACAGGTTCATGGCAATGTGTGCGGCGCCAGACGAGTGGCCGAAGAGAATGACCCTATGAGGGCAGCCGCGTCCATACTTGGGAGAAGAAACATTGGTGCAAATCCACTCCCTCGCCCTCTGTATGTCTTCTGACCCTCCTGGATACACAAAATTAGGGGCTAGTCGGTGGTTCCCAATGATGGTCATGATTCCACGGCTGGCCAACATGTACCCAATGTTGGCGTAACACTAAGAGCCGGGTTTTGAATCAGCCGCTATTCTCAGAGAATTTTGACAAGGTCGTCACACCTCGTCGCTCTAGCGTTTATGTCGAGAACGCTCTGGACCAGGTGGAACGTAGACGTCCAGCACGTCCCTTTCTGCTGGTCCGTATCGCTGGTCCCTCAATACTCGCATATCCTTGGGAAACTGGTAATAGAGAGGCTCATAGAGTTGGAGGTATTTCTTAATTCATGACAGTTTGTGCGATTATTCTCTTCATCATAGCTTGCTAGCCAAGAATTTTTGCAGGCTCACCTCACCCCGTGGTAAAAAATTGCAACCGTCTTGGGCGATGACTGCATAGACGGCTTCCATGAAGGTCGCTATTTGAATGACACAATAGGCTACAGGCAACTAAGAGTAGTGCTTGGCTCTTGGTCAATATCTGCAACTGGAATATAATATGTCCTGGTGGCTACGCGGAGGTGTCGCGTCAATAGGACACAGGCAAAGAGAAACATGAAGTTGAAAACCACTATCAATTAAAGAATATGATATGATCATTTTACTCAACAAGCCGAAACTATCATATTTCAGTGCCTCTCTTGGAATTCACCTCAAGCTTGCCCTGATTCGTGGTGATGCCCTTGAACTCGGAGCAAGTGTCTGCTCCAAGTACTACTCCGTAGGCAATGCAATGTTCCATCCGTGAGAGACAAATTTAACTCTATTCCATTGCACCCGTCAATGCTCACCGTTAGCATAACCCTATATGCGAGACAAGGCTTGGGAAGGGTCGTGGGCAGATCAGGGCGGCATCAAGGTTTAATGTTCTTTTCAGTTATTTGCTTTTTTCTCGACTCTCTGCAGCTCAACGACTTGGCGAGGCTTGAAAGAGCCAGGCTTGACTTGCTCAGATTTGCTTTGTCCAGCCCCGCAGTTGTCGATTCAAAGGTCCCACGACGTCTCTGGGCCCAGCTGTGCAGTATTGAACTCGGTTATTGCAGTCGGGATGGCCAAACACGCCACGCCTTGCTACCCTCCGGTGTCGTGGATTCGAGAGCACAATTTTAGGTTAGTGACATGGTATAGTCACGTATAGTTTACTAGCCGAAAGGTGTTTATAGTATTGAGAGTGCAGTTTTTAAGCAAGATCAGCCAGTGTCAAGAGCATATTAATACATCCCCATCCCATATTCCATTCACTTTAGTCCCTCCTTGTCCCCCTCAGTGTCCCAATGCCACCTATGCATACGGATGCATCGCTAGCCTATTTCCCCTTGACGCTCGCAATCAAATCCGTCACCGACCAGCCCTTCCACTTCAACAGCGCAAAGAACAGCACCGCGATGGTAGACTTTGTCAAAAATCCCGCCAGGCTAGTCACGTCGTTGCCGTTCCTGTCAAATGGCACACTGGTCTTGGCGCCCGTAGATCGCACCATGGCAGCGGCCTTCTTGTCGGTATAGGGCGCGTATCGGACCTTGAGAAGCAACTCCATCCACGCGGGGACATTGACCACCGTTCGCAGGTGCGTAAACTCCTTGAAGCCAAAGGGACCATGGTACGCGCCCATGCCAGACGCCCCGACGCCGCCAAAGGGAGCATCCTTGACGAGCATGTGCAGGATGGCGTCGTTGAAGCACACGCCGCCCGAGTTTGTCAGACGCAGGATCTTGTCCTTGTCGGCTTGTGAGGAGGTGAAGCCGTACAGGGCGAGGGGGTGGTCATGCTGGACTGTGTAGTTGATGGCCTGCTCGAGGGTAGCGTCCAGGATGGGCAGGATGGGGCCGAAGAGCTCCTCGGAGAGGAGTGAGTCGTCGGTGGTGACGCCGTCGACAATGGTGGGTGCGAAGAAGCGCGTCTCGGGGTTGCGGTCGCCGCCGTAGACGATTTTGCCTTGTGTCTTTTCGAGAAGGTTGTCGAGACGCTTGTAGTGGCGCTCGTTGACGATGCGCGTGGCATAGGCTGGCTGCCGGGACTGGCCAGAGCGGTATTCGTCAAAGTACTTGCTCAGGGCGGCGATGAACTTTTGCTTGATGGATGGATCGACAAAGACATGGTTGACGCCGACGCAGATCTACACACTATTAGCAATATGCTCCTTGTCACGTTCTGGACGGTCACACCATACCTGTCCGGCATTCATGAATTTCGCATTTGCAATTCTTTTGGCGGCCAAATCGATATCTGCTGAAGGCGTCACAATGGCCGGTCCCCGGCCGCCCAACTCCAGCGTCACCGTCGTCAAATTCGGCGCGGCCTTGGCATAAATGATCTTGCCCACGGCGGTCGAGCCAGTGAAGAAGATGTGATCCCACTTGCGCTCCAGCAGATAATTCATTTGCTTCGGCCCCGCGGTGACGACTCGAATGGCGCTCTGGTCGAGGTATTTGGGCACAATCTCGGCAATCAGCCTCTCGGACGCGGGCGCCAACTCGCTGGGCTTGAGGATAGTGGTGCAACCGGCGGCAATGGCGGAGAGCATGGGCTCAAAGAGCTCCATGAAAGGATAGTTCCAGGCTGAAATGATGAGGGTTACGCCCTTGGGTTCCTTGCGGATACGCGCTCCGCCCAACAAGTTGAAGGGGTCGGTTCGTCGGGGCTTCTCGTCCTTGGTCCATTCTTTGATGTTGGCGAGGGCTTCGAGGCAGGCGTTCTGGATGCCGGCGACGTCGACGGGGAGGGTTTCTTGACGGTGCTTGTTGAGATCTTGGTTGAGGGCCGTCACGATGCGCTCACGGTTGTCTTCGAGCATCCACCACGTCTTGCGGAGCTGCCTGATGCGCCATTCGAGTGGTTTGGTGGCGTTGGACTTGAAGGTATTGGAGACGGCGTTGAAGGCCTGTGCAACACGTTAGATGGTGGGCATGATGGCAAGGAGAGCGACAGGAGGGAGCATACCTCGTCGACCTGAGCCTCGGAGCTGTACGACATTGTGGACCGTGATGATGCTTGGCCGGTTACACGCGTGTGGTTGCACAGAAGGGGGCGTTATGGCTGCGAGGCGAATTGGTCTTTATTCAGAATCCGAGCTGGCAGACCATGATGCTAGCCTCGACCGCACACACAGTTGGCCCAGCTCCGGCCCATCGAGAAGGACAGGACTGGAGTCAAAACTTCTCCACATGAGACCATGCCTCGGCTGGCTTGGCTTCGGATCGCCCCCTTTGTCTGGATGTCGTCTTCGGCGCCCCCTCTTTGCGCTTGTCATTCTGTAGCCAACCGGGTTAGTGGCAAACGGGAGGAGTCGAGGCGTCTGGGGTTCAATGTTGTGCAGAGATGCCGTTCGGACAGGGCGGCGGCTTGGAGTGTTGTTCCGTCCCCGAATCAAAATGGATCCAGATGACCAATCGTGTGTCGGCCACGCCATGAAAATGACAGACGACCATTGTCTTTGACAGTACGGAGTACTCGGTACAGAGTAATTTGACATTCGATGCCCCTTTGACAGATTCATCCACTAAAAACTACTGTAGCCTCAAATTGCGCTCCACCTTGTCAGCCATAAACCGCAATGGAGTGTTGATATGGCAAACGAGTGCATCTTGACAAAACCCTAACCCTAACATGCCAGCAAAGTGTAAATCTCACCATGGTATATCCTTGTGATTAAATTTCTGACACTTCTATTCCCGTGGTTTTTAAGTGATGATATTAAATGTCGATCAGCAGAAAATGCCTATTGGCACCGATCGTGGAAAGATGTGTCGTTGCAGCCTGGACTGCTCTAGAGGGATGGACTTGTTCACAATAAACGACAACACTGCAACACGTAGAGAGAACATAGCCAGTAGTTGGCCCAAATCCTTGAAACTGTCTGTCTTTGTCTTGCTGCTTGATTTCCTGGCACTACACGCAGTAATTCAGATAAAAATACAACAGGAAGCAGGAAAAGGCTACACTTTCACGTCAACGAGGCTGACGAAGATGACATCATATCCCGGCAACGCACATACAGCCTGTATTAGCATCTACCATCTTATAGGCAGTTGAATATACGACCCCGTGAGGAATTTAATGGCATGTGTTTTAAAGCCCGTGGTTAGCCTATCCAATAGCCTCATCCCGAGTAAGATTACAGAAGGCCTGGGATTGGTGTACTCTGGCTTGTCAAATGGCCGGGCACATTGCACTGCAAGAAGGACCGCCAAGTCTGACATTACTTCTAGATTGCTCTTGTCGGGAGTTCTCAGGCACCATCGCCATCATCTGAGCAATCCCCACAAACCGGCCTATAAGCTTCTACAGAAGCACTCTCTATTCATTCACTGAACGGCTCGGAACTTGTTACTTTAGAGAATAATAAGAGACATTGATGATTGTAGAGCGATAGTACTACCAGAGTCTTATAAACCAGGCATGTCTCGCTTGCAACGGATCCTAGTCAAGTCTCTTCTGAACCTGAAATCAGGTGCACTTCAGGAAGAACTTCTCTCCCTGATTGTTGCTCTTAACAACGGCATGAGTCATAACACCGCAGTACACGATGTTGCCATTGTTGTTCGCATACACGACACGAATAGGAGTAGGGCCGCCAGGCTGCCTGTCGGTTTTCTCATCCTTCATCCACTCTGCTTTCTTGCCAACCCAGTAAATAGGATACTCCCAAAGAATGGCCCCTTCCTTGTCGCAGTTATGAATACCAAAATTGATCTTATCCCCGTTCATGTATCTGTGCGGATCACCGCTTTTGCCAGTTGTAAGACCAGCCTTCTTGGCTTGATCCTCGGCTACGCCGACGTCAACTTTAAATTTCTTGATTTTGCCAGTCTCAGTGTCCTGGTGAGGTTCGCAAATAACCGTCTAAAGATATTTGTGTCAGCTTTGACTGAAATGCTCTAGGAATCGATAATCGCAAGACCATAACGTACATCAGCCCGGGTGACAGGGCCGGCGAGGGCAGGAGCATTCAGGGCTGCGACAGCCAAAAGAGCAGCAAGAAACTTCATGGTGTTGAGTATATCGATGTCAGTAAGAAGAATGTTGATGATGCAGGTTATGGCAAGCTGTCAAACCTGTCCGGACTACGAGTGTTTAAATATACGTTGAAAACCTATTTGACTTACAAAGGTCTTCTTCTCAACATGTCTTATCTTTTGCATCTTACGATAATACGCCCGGAAGTAGTGATGTGCCTGCTCCACATCGGCATTTAAGAATCGATAGAATCGTATTATACAGGAGGCATTGCAACTATAGCGTTATGGGATAAAGTTCGATACGTCGTAGGGCAAGATCCACCAATCGAATTGGTGTCTGGTAAACTTTCTGGCCTGCTATATATGGGTTCGGCCTTACCGGAGTGGTCCCTCGTGAAGATTTCGGCCTACGTCCGAACAATAAATCACCGTTATTTCTCCTTTTGAACATCGATCTAGTTTGTACGATTCTTATTGCCCCATCCGATATAGCACAATCCTGGTCTCAGCTGAGCTCGGGCAAGACGTCTTGTCTTGTTTTGCCAGTGTTAATACGGGACGACTCCGCCTCCATAACACGAAGCGCAACCTTCGCGACGCATCAGTAGCGAGGGTGTCAGGTACTATTGGAGAGGCGAAGCAAACCAGCAACGAAGAAATCATCCACGATCCGGGGAGTCGCGGACGTTTCACCTGCATCGAGAAAAATCTGTCGGCCCATGCGGAGCGAAGTCCTATTCGTGGGCAGTACGGTATTTACTCGTCATCATTGGGAAATTGAACACGTTGACATTTTTGATACTTGCATTCCTAGCATCATATTGACAGCTTAAGTCGCCAGTCAAGGCGGATCGCACCAACCAGCAAATTTTGTCCTGCGGCATTTCTTTTACCCCATACAAACTGTACAAAGACACAAGTCATTGCCAACAGATTGCACACAATTTCAACAGCACAAATTGAACCATTTTGGCCGATCGACCATTTCTCTTCCTCTCTTTCTTACCGCCGACGACGGGCGACCTGACAACGTAGCATTGACACCAGCTCGCGAGGCAGAAGGAATCAGAATGGCTGCCGATAATGTTGCCACTCTCGACCCCCGCCTTTTTGACGAGGACGACAACGCCGAGGATCTGTCCTATAAGCAAATTATCAATTCTGTTCTCACCCAGAAGGCAAGCCCGGTGCAGGCCGCGGCGAGAATTGACGACTGGGTGGTTGGAGAATCTAACAGGAGATACAACGAGCTCAAGCAGCGCGAACCTCCATTCAGCCTTACGGATGAAGAAAAGGACAGCATATACCTTGTAGGGCCAAATCCATCCCGGCAAATCTCCATGATTGTCGGAGCTATAGCCAGGGTTTGCTCGGCATATCCCCCCGGCCACCCTGTGCAGGACGCCCTCGTCGGGCTTTTCCAGGCCCTAAAGGCAATGCCAAAGCACGAAGTACCCGATCTCAGCTATGATGAAGAATCAAATGAGCCCTCTTTCGAAAGAAAGCTCGCCCTGTGGCCATTTGGCACCCCATCAGTCGAGTACTTGGCGCAAAAGTTCCAGCGTGAAGCTGAGGGTACGCCATGCTGTTTCCCGTAATCCACTTGGTCTTTATTACTAACTAGTGATATTCACTTCTTGTAGAACTCGCCTACCCATTTTCCGAAGTCGAAACGCCGGGGAGCGAGTTCCAACTGCGCTGGAAGAATCTTCAGGGCTTCATCTCACGACTCACGTCTCTCGATTTGATCGACTGCAGCATTGCTAGCGCCCTGGAATACATTCTGCCTACCCATTACGCATATCCTGACCTGGATAAACGACCCCAGGGTGGGCCAAACAGAATCGAGGCTGATCTCATTGCCGCAGCGCAATGGCTTGAGCCAGACCAGCCTCGTCAGTGGGTATACAACCAATGCAGGAGTACTGCAGTAGGAGATGGGATGCGCCAAATATGGAGCATGGATAAATGGAACCTTTTCAAGGAACAGCTGTCATTCTTCAGCTCGGATGAGCGATTCTCGCAGGAGACTCGGCGCCTGGCGGAATCGCTGCGGGAGAAGATGGAAACGCAGGGGTAGAACAAAACTTAAATCCATCACGTACGATACAGATAACAGATTAAGTGCATATAAAATGTGTCAGCTAGTTACTCCACATCTTTTTCCGTATTGATAAAGACTCGTTTGATAGTTCTCGCGTGTTATTTTATCAGTGTCCGGTGTACGTACTATAGTTGCATCTATATATAGCAATCTATCGATAGTCTCGTATCGCCGTTCCCCCCTTGTAAAAGCGCAATCGGTGTCCCTCGTCGATATCGCCGGTTGGGATTCAGGGACACAGCCCGGCAGAGGTCGAAAAAACATGACCAAGCAAGGCTGTACAACCTACTTGATCAAGCATGTCACTCGACTACATGTAGATCTTCCAATAACGGCCAGGGCGATCGCAACACAGCCAGCTCCTGGCCCCTCTGCTACACCAGGTCCAATTGATTCAATGTTGCTTTTCTACAGAGTAATGGGCCATATTCAAGAAGTTCAGCCAAGGTGCCCCGCCGGAGTCCGCAGACTACATATGTATGTATGTCAGAATAGCAGTTAACTCCTTCATTGAGACCCCTTTCTTCTGGAGTGAGGCGTCTCCGATACCGGCAAGATGTCAGGCCACATTGAGAGAAGGTAGCCAAGAGGGCGCGCTCATAAGCTGGATATCGGGGATATTCTGCTGAGCTGCATCATTTTGCCCCGTGCTTAGTGGTTCCGATAACTACTCTGGCATGATGCTTCAGGACCGGCGTTTAGCTTTAGTCTTCTCAAGTAGTTTAATTGTCCGGGTCATTCTTTATGCTTTGTAAAAGTGATTAAGTCTGAAATCTCCCAACTATTGCTTTTATAGCAACTTGGCACGCGGACGGCCTCTCCATATCCTTCGACCTCCCTGCGCGCATATGATCGAGAACTTGCAACGTAGTTAGCCAAGCCAGCAAACGAGATTGCTCCCTACCATTGCGCGCTTTACGGTACTCTAGACGTTCTAACGCGAGTGTGCATTCCAGTAAAGCCTCATAAACCAACTCAGCGTTCGCATGGCCGTCCAGAATATTCCCAACCTCGGCTACTTCGTGTCTCCGATAGGTAACCCTCTCGGCGACAGTTGAAGCTGGCGCTATTTTCTTTTTACTCCCACTGTTGGTGGTTTGCGATACCAAAAATCGAGAAGCTCTTTTACTAGCAAAGCCGCTCGTGTCTCATCAGTAAAGTCTTGCTCCTCCACAAGTCTTAAGATGACTTGGCTTCGATTATGCCAAGCGAATAGTTTGACACGTCGCCACGAATCATCTTGTCCGTGTATGCGAATTCGTCTTCAGCCAAACCTTTCCCACCCAGCTTGTGGCTTTCAAGCTGCGCCACCATCAGCCTTGCGTAGCCCCAAGCGTGGGAATTGCGACGATCCCTACCAAATAGGCCAGATGTGAGACTGAGCTCTAGTTGCCGGATTTCGCGCGGGGTCGGAACAGACAGCCAAAGATTCGTTTGCGTTGAATCCACCGCCGGTATTCACAGATCCAATAGCACTTGTGTGCCGGCTTAAGAAGTGGTATGAGAAAGGTGAGCTCGGATTCTAGCATACTTGTGTCTGAACCTTGGCAATTGCTCCGACAGGCATCCGGCAGCTTTACGGGTGCATTAGATATGTATGGGTCGACTCTTTGAGACAGTAGGCTAGAGAGGAGACAATAGCGACCAGTTGACGGATATGCCTAACCGTGTACTCCGCAGTACTCGGAGTCTAGAGAGGGTATGTCTGTGGTGAGCTGGAAGAGCCGTGAGTCGTGGATTTTCGAGGCAACACAGCTGCGGATTTGTGTTCCCAACACCGACCTTGTAAGAGGGCATCATGAGGTAAGGGTGGTTCTACCTAGGGTCAGGGTTATTGGAGTTGGGAAGGGTTAGACATTGCTAATTAGCCTAGCCCAGGACAAGGACGTGAGCAAATACTTACATGTAGACTTCCCACTGTAAAAACCTAGAGTTTACAAGGGCACTAGCCGGGCCAATGTAACCACCTCCTGGGCGTTGGTCTCCCTCATGTCAAAGCGTCAAGTCAATCGACTCTGTGATACAGGGGGTCTCGTGATTGACCAAACCTGGACTAACTTAGCTAAGGCTGTGATTCCCGGCATTCGGGTCAAAAAGTTGAGGTCAAAAGAAAGAACCCAATTCCGGGAATCACCGCCGACAATTTCCCTAATGGTTGCGGCATGAGTCAACAGCAGGGCTTACTTGGTATAATTGGCCAGTCATCTTCTTGTCACATTCGAATTCGTCAAGTCAGTTGCCCCCCTAAATGCCTTTTCGGACAGCGCTGTACTACATTTCACCGCAACTGACGCCCCTGACCGGGGTATTTATTTGTGACATGTCAAGGCATGGGGATGTAATACCTCACTTCGATAATCATATATCTGCTTTGAACGTCCACCTCGTTGCGGTGCAAGATTTGTTTAGTTGTGTTTGCCGTACCGAGTCAGTCCAGGTATACATGTTAACTTTCTTTCCCCGTTACAATGCCAGACACAGTCCATCTTCTCCTCACCCTTCTTCAAGTTGTCCAGACGTCTATAGTACCCATAACACATGAAGCCATTTTGCTGGGCAACCCGCTTTTCGGGGCGGCCATCCTCTCTCGCTCCAACCTCCAGCCGCTCACCGTATCCACGAACAACGGGACCGTCTCGCCACTGCTGCACGGGGAACTGAATTGCATTCAGCAATACTTCACCGTTACATTTCCCAACCGAGCTTGCCGGCCGAACCCAGGCAACGATACGATATTCCTCGCGACTCACGAGCCGTGCAGTCTGTGTTTAAGCGCAATCGCATGGGCCGGCTTCCACGAGTTCTATTACCTCTTTACTCATGAGGAATCCCGCGACCTGTTTGGTTTCGGGGGAGACATTGACATCCTCGAACAGGTGTTCCGGGTTCAGGGACACGAAACGCAAGACCAAGTACGGCATCGCGCACTCTACAACCGAGATAATAATTACTTTAGCGGGAGGTCAATTGCAGACATGATAGAAAAATTAGACAATGCAACAGCAAAAAGCATGCTGGCAAAAAAGATGCAGGACGTGAAAGGCATATATAATGGCCTGCATCAAGAATGGCTCAATGTAACGCACGCCAACCAGAGCAGCTCGACTAGCTAAGTCGGCGCTATCAGATGAGATCAGAGGCTGGGTGATAACTAAACAATATCACGGGAGGGAATTCGCATTCCATGCTAGGCGCGGAGGATAAATGCGAAGACTCACAAGACTACCTAGGTAGTTGGTGGAAATTAGGGACCCCTCATTTTGTTTGACAATGTAGTTCTATTGACTGGATAGCGATCGGCTTGTTACATTGAATTGAAGCATATATTACGGGAAATGCGAGGCAATGATGCTTGTCAACATCCAGTGACGGAATAGTAGCATTCCAACCAAAGCTAGGTGCTGGTTTGTCGAAACGATTGCAACGCTGGTGAATCCACTCCCAATAGCAACAGCTGGTATGATGCCAAGAGAGTTTCATTAAAGCTAAGGAGCTAAAGTCAGGTGCTTATCGGCATTTCGGTCAATCAAGTACCGGATCGTCTTGAGAATGGCCCTGGTCTTGTCAAAACAAGTGCGGGACAGACTTTCAACTCAAATAAACTTTGTGATAAAAACACGGTGCGTCAATCGCCCGGCATTATCGGCCCCAATTCTGACAGATCCTGTTGGTGAAGGGAAACAGAAAACAAACAATTGGTGATAATGTCACCGAGGTTCGATTAAACAACGATTCCTCCTTAACTTGAGGAGAGTTAGAATGTTATGCGGGTATTTATGTCGAATAGTATTCGCGGCTGGCTATAATGATGTTTAACACAGCCAACAGAGGGTTAGTCAATAAGCCTACAAGTCTTCAATGTCAGCCGCAGGATGCAGGCCTTCGCGCCTATGCTTTCTGCACATGTTCTTGAGACATGGGTGAATACGCGGCTCCCACGTGATGCATAAGGCCAGGCTTTATGTTGGAATAAAAAATAAGACTTGATTAGCTGGGAGTTAAGTCAGTGATACGTTACAGATATCGACCAATAATCAAATCAAAAGCAAAAAAGTGAACTTCGAATCGTTGACATGATAGTGTTGAAAGACAAGGACTAGTATGCTATCTAGAGAGAAATTCTGCATAGCTTGCACTCGCCTCTTAACTCACGATTATCAAGTTCCGGTGAACCTCTTGTTTGTTCTCTTACTGATGCATTAATGCTGTGCTGACTATTTTCCCCTACATGTTTTGGTCCGCCACGGGATCGCCTTCGTGGTTAACCCGGCCTCCAGCTTAGATAAAGCCGGCCACATTGTAGCAACATGTATGCGGATGAAAAAAGGCGTGCTACAAATCTTGGCTGAGTTGCCCTCTCGTCTCTCATGCAAAGATTCTTTCTGAATTGCTCAAGATAGGACACCTACCCTAGAATGAGAATACAGATTCCCCGCGTCGTGTGCCCAACAACAACGCGATAGGAACGGCGCTGCCGACCTCGCACGATGGTGACGATGGCCAAAAAAAGTTAAAACTGCATAATGACGTAAAGAGTACCTTATTTGCTAAATTCACAACTACCGGGTGACGTACGCCCACATTATATGCAGACCATGTAGAAATCAGCCTCGGAAGGGGACTCAACAAGCCAAACCTTGGAGGATGAACTCCACCACACCACGTGTAGATTGTGCTTGGAAAAGGTTGATAGGTGGGGTTAGACATGAGCAGTCCAAACAGTTCATCAGGTCTAATCACGATTTTACTCTCTGCAGCCCTATCCACGGGTTTTGTGAAGCATAACACGCACGGACACGGTTCTAGAAACCTGAGACGGCGTGTGGTGGGGAGCCCGGCTCTTCAATTTCCAACGGTCGGCCGGGCCGAATGGCAAATAGTAATTGCTGAATGTGGTAACAATCCACGCACGGAGGCCAATGTGATTGGCAATCTTGTGGAAGAGCCCATAGCTCCCTGCCAAGCACTTATAATACCGTGAGATCTGACCGTTCGTGTTCATGTTTCAGCCAGTCTTGGCACTCTGGCTTTGCAAATGTTCCGGGCAAACAAAACGTGTAAAGTTATCCCGAGATCTGAATAGTCACGGGGATGAGAGATTGTTGGGGACAAGAAATGAGCAATTCCGTAGTATTGGGTATATGAGAGGTTTTGTCAACTGACATGATGCTGCGGGTTTCGGGTTACCGAGTGTTGTTTTGGTATAAGCTACCAGAGGGGACTACGCTATGATCAACACCACCCAGCGAACCAGCGAAATACGGATCTCAGAACTCAAAAGGACTCGACGGAATTTCGGAACTACATTCCATCCTCATCAGGCACTCCATCGCCATTTGAACGGTATCGTGAACGGTATCGAGTCTCTTAGCGAGACATGCCACAATGACCACAGCGCTCGAGCATCACGAGTCAGTCCTCAAACGAAACACCCGTTCGCAAAGTCTAACCGGGGTAGGCATGTTCCGAAAATCTATCTGCCGTCAAGTTCCATTTCCGACCTAACGCCGTACCCCGCGTGGGTCTCTCAATCCTCCGTTGAAGAAACCTTTGGTGACAGGGATCTTGTTTTATCTTTCGTATATACATACAATTTACCCTGTTGAAAACTTTTCGAGAAGTCCATGCGGAAGAATGTCAGCTGAGGTTGGGGCAACGGCTCCGTTGTCACTAGCTTCGGCGCGTTGTTGCGCTGACTCGTGGCCTCGACGGATAAGCGATAGATGAGTGTATATACTCCGATGGAATCCAAGGCTACAACTTATTATATAAACGCTGCACTTGCGACAAGTCTCAATGCTCTGAACCTTGGACTTGCAGGTAAACCCAAGTGCCAACCGATACAATGCGCTATCAGTCAATTACCCCCATCCTCTTCGCCCAATATGTGGCATCTGCAACTATACGTCCAAGTCCAAGGACGATTCCAAGTCTAGACTCGGCTCTCGGGCTGGGGCTGGGTCCAAGACAGTATGATGAGCCATTCTCAGAGCAGCTGTCTCCTGGGTCATTTTCTCCTGGGCCGTCATCGTTTTCCGGGCCGTCATTTCCTGACCAGTCGCCTGCTGGGCCGTCATTTCCTGGGTCATTTATTCCTGATCAGTCGCTCCCAAGCCAGTCGCTCCCACGTCCAGATCAATCATCTCCAAATCAGCCGTTTCAACCAGAGCCGTTTCAACCACAGCCGTTTCAACCACAGCCGTTTCAACCACAGCCTATTCCCGTAGAGACACGTCCAGATGAACGGCCCTCAAATAGGCCGCCTCCTGCGGATCCGTTTTCTGTGAACCCGTTTCTCGTGGAAACACCCGCAGAGGAAAAACCCCCAACGAAGCCCGCCCCCGCGGAGCCATTTCCCGTGAAACCGCTTCCTGAGGAATCAGTTCCAAATCAGCCATATCCTGGACAGCCATTCACGCCGAATCCAGAACCAACATTACCAGAGCCAACTTTGCTGCCCAAGCCGGAGCCGGAGCCGGAGCCAGTATTCACCTTTAGTCCAACTACAATCTCAAAACCCCAGCCGAAACCAACTTTCCTACCAGAGCCAGAGCTAGAAACACCCCTCATGTCGACCACAACGCAAATTCTGACGCCGGAGCCGGTCTTTACCCTAAAGCCAATTACAACCCTGCCTCTAGAGCCAGAGACAGAATCACCTCTCAAGTCAACCACAACGCAAACTCTGACGCCGGAGCCGGTCTTTACCCTAAAGCCAATTACAACCCTGCCTCTAGAGCCAGAGACAGAATCACCTCTCAAGTCAACCACAACGCAAACTCTGACGCCGGAGCCAGTTTTTACCCTAAAGCCAATTACAACACTGACTCTAGAGCCAGAGACTTCCTCTACATCGAAATCAACTACTACTTCAACAAGTTCAACTACAACTTCAACAACAACCTCAACTACGACATCCTCAACTACAACTTCAACAACAACCTCAACTACGACATCCACTACAACCTCAGCTACAACCTCAACTCCAAATCCAGTGGCACAGCCAACTTCACAGCCAGAACCAAAAGTAGTGGTTGTCGACGTTCTTCACTCTGAAAACCGCGAGGTGGGAATACCGTTCCAGCCAATGATTTCCATGGGTTTCGGCACCCCATCCCAAGTCATCACGGGCGTCTTGGACACTAGTTCCTCAGATCTGATTATCCCCAGAGCGGGCAGCGCGGCGTGCAGACTCGCAAAGCAGCAGTGCCAAGGATCAAACGTTGCCCTGGGGGACTACGAACCCTCCAAAGACAGCGATGTCAGGAGGGTGCCGAATTCGGGGTTCGCGGCTGGGTTTCAAAATGGCGACGCGTACAACGGGCCGTACATCAGCACGTCCGTGAGCGTGGGAGATGCCAAGATTAAGGCCGCGCAGGTTGGCTTGGCAGTCAATGGGAGCGTGTCGCAAAATTCGGCCCAATATCCCATTTTCGGCGTCGGGCCCGTGGACGCCGAGCAGACGGTCGACAGCGCCAAATATGCGAATCTGCCTCAGAAGATGAAGGACGTGGGCTTGATCAATGCAAACTTGTTTAGCGTTTGGTTCAACCCTACACGTGAGTGAATCCCCGAGTTGCCCCTAACCATCATTAAGCTGCATATGGAGATGCAGCGCCGGTCATCAAGTGGTTGTAGCTAACGGGTGTTCGTGCAGCCTTCGCCAATGGGTCTGTTATCTTTGGAGGAATCGACAGCACCAAGTTTACGGGCCAGCTCCAGACGGTCCCAATTGAGCGAGACAACTCTGGAAAGATTTCCGGCTTTGTCGTCCGACTGAGCTCTGTCCAACTATCTATGAGTGGTGCGCGTGGTGGGCAGCGCAATGGTCGCCCGCGAAACCGTCAATCAACGTCTATAGATCTGGGACTGGGCCGAAGTGAAGGGTTCACCTCGATGAACACTGGCTCTTCCTTTATTGTGATACCCAGTGCTTCCATGGAAAACCTAGCCAGAGCCCTAGACACCACGTTTTCGGAGAAGGACGGCTTGGGACTGGTAAACTGCCAGCTAGCATCGGGCGATAACAGCTTAATCTTTGGGTTTAACCAAGGACGGACCATGCTTAGCGTGCCGCTGGCCAGAACTGTTATTTCCAAAGAGATTTCAAAGACTTCACAGACTGGCGGTTGCGCGCTCGCCATCGCCTCAGCTGGCCAAGATAATGCTGTCAACGTCATGGGCTACCCCTTCATGTCGGCGGTATATACCGTGTTCGACAGGGACAGTGAGAGAATGATGTTTGCACAAGCTGTCTGAAACTTGAAGGAGGCAGCTGTCGGAGTAAAGGTCTTCTCATAATCAAAAGTTTGTAATTTTATTGTTCTACTATATTGCTGTATAGTTCTTCTGGGTTATAACCGGGGGTGGGCTAAGATACTAGAGCAAAATAAGCATATAATATAAAGAAGTGTTTAGATAAGTGTACCGATTATTAATCGTTGAAATTTCTCTCTACTCGCTTTATTATTACCAAGATCGTAAAAATAAGGTGCACATCCTCATTAGATCCGACTCCAGGGCGTTCCACACAGACCAATTTTTCACTGGAGTACACTCATTGTTTCTCCGACTATTAGTGCTTGTTGCAGTACCAAAGTGGTGTGGGGGCATCTTCAAAAGTTATGAATGATTGAATTGCTGGTGTTACACGGAAATAGCCCAATGTGAAAGGTTACACGAGGGATACTATCACAAGACTAGGGCAAAGTCCATCACGAGACTTTTTGTATTTAAAGACCCCTTTAGTCAACGAGACCTTGAGGAAAATCAAGGACCTTTGATACCAAAGACAGTTATTAGATGAATTGAGTCATGTTTCTCCAAGCCTTTAGCACTTGTCACAGCCTGGGCCTTTGACTCGTAATTGCCCAATGCCGACTGTCAGTCATGCAAACTGAATCATGACCAAACATGAATCAAGCAGTCCGCATGTATATATCAATTACTTTAATGGCATACAACTCATGTCCCCTCTCAATACCAGCATTCGACCAAGAATGCAAATATATCTGTACGGAAGTCCGGTAGTTTCACCGACGGTGGCAATATCCAAGGCAAGACGACGAGTTTGAAGTGTATAGACAAGCACGCAACATGAAAGCTCGGCACAACTATCCGGAAATTGCTACGTAAGCACTAAAGAGTAGAAGAGGCTTCATCAGTGGAAACTGGACTATAGAAACCCGTTAAGTGGGCCAAGAATAGACAGGATGTACCGCACGCCTGCACTCCAGCACCCGCTAAGCGCCATGGAACATTTGTTCATCGTCCAGGAGAAAAGGCAGATTTCTGCGGCCAGACCTTTCGTCCCCTCCGTGTCAGGCCGATCTCTCGGATATTAGTAATCGGCATCACGTTGCCGGAGACCAAGAAGGCAGTGCGCAGGGCTGCCCCAAACACATTCCCTGGTGCCGACGGTATCATCAATCATTCTCCCCATCCTCAACAAATTGTTCAATAACTGTCTCTAATCAGGATAATGCTCCTAACATTTCAAGGAGGCGGTCACCGTAGTCCTTTGAAAACAGGGCAAATATAGCTACGCACTACCCAAATAGTACAGACAAATTGTCCTACTTAATACTCTAGGTAAAGTGATGGAAGCCACATGGCCAACCGTCTTACCAACCTAGGCCATGTTAATTATCTATTACCAAGCAGACATAGCAGAGGCCGAAAACTTACATGGATATAACACGTCTTACGCTTCCCTCTTCAACAAGTATTCCAGGCATGGTCCGAAGGTAAAGTATTCTCCTTGCTGCTACTTCACGCTTGTGACAAGGGCTTGATATCAAGGACTTACAACGGAAAGGTTCAATTCAAAGACAATCGAGTAGGATATCGAAGGTCCTTGGTTTTCTGAGAGGAAGGAAAGGGATAATAACCACTATATATACATGAAAGAAACGGCTATACTCGCGGGTCTTTTCCGGCACGTGTTCAATTTGTGTGTAGCCAATAGGTCCTTTGTCGGTGAGGCGATATGTTCGGCTTCACGATCTGTTGGGCTTTTTCCGTGTAATAACGCTTTAGGAGCTTATAATCATATGTCCCATGAACGATTACTACACAACGTTCGCAAATGTCGAGCGATTAAGGAGGATTTTACATTGGGTTGCGGCCCGTGACATGCCATAACGGTTCGGGAAGTATATCTATAAGAGGTATTCGATTGTCCACGTCTTATAAAGGAGCGAAATAATACAAAGTCTGCATGTAGAAGAGTACAAATACCTAAAACGAATAATTCGGGCTTAATGTCACCCTTACATAGTATCTATACTGTCGTCTCAGCCACTCTCTACACACGATGACTCTATACATATTCGTTCTCACGAATATAGTCCACGATGCTCGTCCTCTTCACATCGGGGCACTTGGCCGCATCAACAGGCTCAAACGCAGAAACGCTCGATCCGCCAAACGTGTACCATGCATACTGCAGCCCGACAAACTCGGGCCACTTCTGCCGCAACTCTCCTTTTCTCAAACTTTCAGCTCGCATTCCACGCCACTGCCTCTCGCATTCGTCAAGCCCCATGACTTGAGTGACATCTACTTTCCCGCCGCGGACCTTCTCAAACGCAGCTGCTAGCTCATGAAACGTGAAGCTGTCGCTGCAAAACCGATTAAACCCACCAGTCTCGCCGTAGTCGCCCGTTATAAGCGCGACGCTGAAATTCGCCGCGTCCGACTCGGAGCAATAGTTCACGCGGGCGTTGCCGTCGCCCATAACGCGTACAAGTCGAGTGCCGTCGGTGTTTCGGGCCCAGATAGCATTCTCCCCTTCCATGGCACCTGCGCCCGGCACACCGAAGAGAGTGTTGGCGAGGATGCCCACCAGAGAGTAAGTAGGGCGGATGGTGCTGGTCAAACGAGCGTGGGTCGCAAAGATCAACATGCTGTCGTATGTCTCGATCTCGCCAAGGGGAAAATTCTCCCAGTCCAAGTTCCAACTCGAGGCGTGGAAACGCTTTATACCCGCTCGCTCGGCGGCACGTAGCAGCTTGAGTTGCGCATCGACAATCAACTCTGCTTTAGGCGCCCATGTTGAACGTCACAGCGGAACA
>NW_011942237.1:740348-803453 GCF_000187425.2 Metarhizium robertsii ARSEF 23
ATGCTGTTTCATGTTCAACAGCCCAGGCGACAATAATGGCATCGACGTCTTTGCATGCCGCGTCGTACCCCGGATCTACACCGCGTCCTTCGACGACAAAGGATTCAAGCTGCGGCCGGATGTTTGAATCCAACTTATCGGGGGTGCGGCCCATGCCTCGGACATTGTGGCCACGATGAAGGGCAGCCTTGGCAAGATGATGGCCCAGGTTGCCAGTTATGCCGGGGATAAGGATAAGCATGATTGAAGCAGTAGGAAAGTGAGTACTTAAAGATTGGTATGAGCATCTTGGGAAGGATTGTTATAAACCCTTTTATAGTTTGAGTCCGCGGACTCGGGCATACTCGAGTTACCGAAGTCTTCAAGTGTGACGCCACTTCTCGCTGACAAACAGTTTCCAGATGCAGGATTGAACTCTTTCTCGTCAGAAGAGTGGCTGAGTAATGCCATACTGGCGGATTCTTTCGAGGGAAAAACTCATTGCTTGAATAATACGGGACTTGACAGTCGGTGTTTCATGCTGATTCAACACGGCCGAGAGCAATGGCCACATGTGGAAGTCCCGAAACCGAAACCTAAATTGAGTAATGGTGGGGGTGGGGCAAATGTGGGGTTGGCGGGGTGGATCCTGGAAAATGAAGCTAGCCGAATGCTGGACTCGCGAAACCGAAAGCCAAGTAGGTACTAGCCCGTCAATGCGGTAGAGTTACAGAGACATGGTGAAGGAAGCTGTGAATATGTATTTTAATAATTAAATAAAAAAGAGATTTGTTGACTAGAAGAAAAGAACTATCTCCAGCGATAAAGCATTTACTAACGTTGTGAGTTCAACGAATTCGCGACACCGCTATAACCAGTGCAACCCAACAATTCAACCACGATGGTGTTCGGTATTTCCAGTAGCAAGCCAGTCAGTCACTGTTGTAGCTTGTTCAAAGTACAAAAAGACACTAGTATTCTCATTACATAGAAGAAATCGGATGTCAATTCTCCACATTCATGCACTCTATAACGAGCAGTGGCATTCAGCCCGGACTCGTCGGCCCGCCCGCTCCCTTTATTGCCTTCCATGTTCTTTCCTAGTTATACATAGCATCAACTAGCTAGCTTACCATCCCCTCATCTCAAGTGGTTCACGGCGTCCGACCTCAAGCATTGACCATCTGAAGCGGCCAGTCCAGTAGGCGCCTCCAACGAGGACTCGATGACATCTTGTCGGCAATGGCGAGGACCTCCTGCTTCGGCCCCGACCCTATATACCAATTTTGCGCGAATGGCACAAGCAGAGCAAAATAATGCGCCAGAACGACCAAGGATCTAGGCTGGCAGTCGAGAACCAAGTCCAATAGTCGCGTCGGGATGACCAACGGGAAGCGGAGAAGGTGTCTGAGAACTAGAAACTTGGCCGCGCCGTCATCCACCACACTCTTCACACTGCCAAGGAAACGAAGCGCCTCCTCGTATGCATCCTTCGTCTCCGCATCCCATGGCTCTAGTTCAACATCTTGTGCTAGTCGAGTCATTACATGCGCAAACGCCAAGTCGCTGAATTTGCACTGCTCCCAGAGGTTGTTGTTGTCGCGCGTGATGGAATAGCTGCTTAGGTGCAAGTAGGCTATACTATTTGGCTTGTCTTTTGCGACACCCCAGGCTTCCTCGTACAATGCACGCGTAGTGCTCACCATCATTAACCATTGCGTGGGTGGCGTATACGGCTGCAGCTTGCGTACTTGGAGCATGGCATACGCACAGAATCGGAGAAAGGCAGACGTCAAGCAAATGGCGTCTATGTTTTCACTGGTGATGTTGCGTAGCAGCGATTGATGTTCGCGTAGAGCCAGGGACAGGTATCGTCGGTGCACGTCGAGATCAGTGGAAGAGTCGTCCTGGCTACGGCTACTCCAGGCTTGGTGGAGGGCCGTGATGGAATACACGGTGTATAGCAGCGCATCACACTGCAGGGATAGCTCCAATATTGCTGCCGCGAAAATCGGCTGAGTTGGGTCGTCGGGGCAGATAGAGGGACCAGTCTTGGTCACGTAATTGCGCATGAGCCCAACCTCCAGCAAGCGGCGCTCCCGGCTTTCGGTGGCATCATCAACTTGCTTCACCAGACCACTACGTTTGTTGGTAAGGGAGGGGATAGAGGCCGAAGGCTGTTTCCCGGGCTCCCGGTTGTAGATGCAAGTTGCGCCGTGCCGTTTGCAGTGCTGGCATTTGGGCTTTGCTTCGTTACACTTTCAACCGTTGAAACATGGATAAGTTAGCCCATACTTGCGCTATGATTAGAGTCTCTGGACTGGGAGTGCCAGCGACTTGCCTTGACCCGGCGATCTCTGCATCTTTTACAGCCAAACCTGGACTTTTTCGAGTTGAGCCTGGGGATGAGAAACTTGCCCTCCCCTGGGGCCTCCAAAGCATAAACGTTGAACATGGTTGTTGATTTCCACTTAATTGTAGCGATGAGACGGAATGTATGGCCCAATTTAGCAGGAGGGCTTGAGAATTGGTTCAAAAGACCCCAATGTTGAATGTTGTGCAACTGCATCGCCAACTTCGGGAGGGACGGATAGCAAATTGGCGCAATCAGAGTCCCAACCAATGCGAGGCGCTGGGCCACTTTGCGCTGCTCCGCAAGCTTCATGTGCATGTCAATGCATGTGGCTTTCCCTTAATTCTCAAGTCTAGTGCTCAGGATGGATTTGTAAGCACTCGCGCGCTCGCCCGCATCACCAGTGTATCACAGCATGCTCGACTTTGAGTTGATTCGTAACAAGGTTGCCACGTCAGGCACCGTGAAGCAGAACAGCCGGCTATTGCCGCATCTGAGCACAAGTATTCTTGAAAGCCCATTCGACTCTTGAGGCTATATAAAATACAGGCGGACCCCATGAAATTGCTTCTTAAGCATCTCACAACTACCCGGTACATGTCTGTGACTGAGTCTTACCATTGACACTCACTGCATAATGACATCGAACAAAGCCGCCTACATCAAGACGCGCCATGCGCCAGTCGAGGTAGAAGCCACTGAAGTGTGGGTTCCTGGACATGGCGAGGTCTTGGTTCGGAATGAAGCCATTAGCTTCAACCCAATTGATGCCAAGATTCAAAGGTACGTGTTTGACTGCGCAACTTGAAAGTGAGCAGATGTGCTGCAGTTGCTAATTCGGGTCTAGGCTGGACTTGTTCCAATCAACTTATCCTCTTGTCGGCGGCTTCACATTTGCCGGGACCGTCGTCGACGTCGGCCCTGGGGTCACGTCCGTACAACCAGGCGACCGAGTCGCAGTTGCTCGCTGGGGCACGGCAGCAAGTGAGAACAAATCCGGGGCCTGGCAGCAATATGCAATCGGCCTAGAGGAATATCTGGTGAGACTCGCGCCAGAGACTTCCCTAGAGGTTGGTTCCGGTGTCATCGCCAACCTTGCGACGGTGGTCTCCGCCCTGACAATTCACATGGGCTTGTCCAAGCCGCCCGTCGCGGGACGTTCGGAGCCGAATGGGAAAAGGATATTTGTATACGGGGGGTCATCTGCAGTTGGCGGACTGGCAGTGAAGTATGCCTCGGATGCTGGGTACCATGTCGTGACGACTTCTTCGCCGAGAAACAGAGAGCTTGTGGAGCGGCGCAAGGCCGCGCATATTATCGACCATACTCAACCAAGAGAGGATCTTGTTATGGAAATTCTGGCTCATGGGCCTTATGACGGCGTCTTTGATAGTATTGGCACGTCAGAGGCGACCCAGCTTATGGGTGAGTTGCTTCGAGATACCGGAGGCCTGTTCTTCTCAACCGGTCCTACTCCGGAGGACAACGCGCTCCCCACCAATGTGCAGAAGAAGTGGGCGGGATATTCCGACATCCTAGTGTCGGAGGCAGCAAATAAAGGTCTCCGTGATTGGTATTTGAGAAGCTACCTGCCGGCAGCTTTGAAGAGTGGTCAAGTATGGCCGAATCCTGCGGTTAAGCTTGAGGGAGGGTTGGGTTCTGTTCAGCGGGCGCTGGATCTGATGTTTGATGGTAAAGTCACCGGATCCAAGTTGGTCGTTAATCCTTGGGACTGAGAATTGAGCTGCACATCTGTGCTGTGCTCAGCTTTGGGCGCCCAGGTGATGATAATAGTCTCGACGTTATACCTGCCGAATACTGTGATTATCTCGTGCAAGGTAGACCTTTATGACTATCTATTAGGTCTTTTACATCTTGTTCTAGCCTTTTATGCTCGTTAAAACCATATTTAATATTACATATTTTTTATAAGTACTTATTTATATTACTTATAAGTATTTACAAATAATAATAGTTATATAATTAAGTATATTAAAAGGCTTAATAAAATTACATTACTATAAGCACCTACCCGTTATTTGTAGTAGCAGTTGAAATATTCTGTATTTATTCCGAAGGCATTAAATCTCAATAGTACAGCCTCCTATATCCCGCCACGTCGGGCCAACTGTTTAAGCGGCTTTAAGAGGCCCCTCAACCAGTTTACCGGGTTAATATACATACACGTGCTTAACAGGACGAACAAATTCTGACAATCTGGTATATTTCTAAGGAGGGTAGGTTTAAGCAGCCAAGAAAAGTAGCTGAGGACAGTGGCCGATATGAAATTCCTTCCATTGATACTTTTTGGACACTGACCAATATTGACAACCAACTACCACCAAGAATACAGAACCTTGAGTAAAACTCTATAAAGTAACAAGAGTTATACATGGAATATTATCCTCTAACACAAGAGTACTATTTTAAAACTATTCCTGGCAATTCTTAAAATGCCGGCAGGTTAAGCTACCGTTTATTGCCATTTGTTTGTACTCTTTAGTACCACCTATCAAATTTATCCAACTTATTAAATTCTGGTGGATGATGGGCTTCACGGAGGAAGACGCGGAGCGGAGTGCGGTCCTGGCATGTAGCTTGTGGCGTATTTCCTTGTCCAGGATACCACACCAAAGGATGGCACTGAGAAGAAGGACGTGGCGAAAGAGGGATTACCTCAATGGCTCCGGGGAACCCACCGCCTTCAATTGGCTTAATAGCGAAGTTATACGTGCCTTGATCGCCGCTGGTATAGCTCACTTCTACCTGATTGTGTGCTTGCTCCTCGTTGAATTTCAGGTCCGCGGATATCTCTGTGGCTGAAACTGCGACTGTTTGTCCCTGATTAAGGATGATTTCTTGGTCGCGAATTATCTTGACCCCATCGACGGGTGGCCCTTGTGCGACTTTATCCAGACGGACAGGCCTGTTCATGTTGTTCGTGACAATAATTTGACCAGGGCTGGCCGTTGTCACGCCCCAGTATAATTCTGGGAAACCCAGAGAGGATACCGCGAGGAACGATATAGCGGAGAGCACAGAGTACTTCATATTGACGTTGCGTTGAATAAAACGTGAATAATAATATATCTTGTTAGGGGAGTCGACTAGTTTATAGAGAGTGCTGTGTAAATAATTTTACATCTCGAATATAGCTCCTATTTATATAATTTTGTATTCTAGTATTATTAGTTTTTTCAGTATTATGTAATAACTGGAATTAATATATTATATTAACTTTATTATTTTTGTTTTTACAATATTTACTTTTGCTAGTAAATTTTAAAAATTACTACACAAGTATTATACTCGAGCTATCTTGGCCCAATTAAACCCTGTCT
Source organism: Metarhizium robertsii ARSEF 23 (assembly GCF_000187425.2). NCBI lineage: Eukaryota > Fungi > Ascomycota > Sordariomycetes > Hypocreales > Clavicipitaceae > Metarhizium > Metarhizium robertsii. The sequence goes on from NW_011942237.1 coordinate 746,022, forward strand.
ACGAACTGTGCCGAATCGCCGTGAAGTGTGTAAAGTAAATTTATTTGGTCGCAAGTTAGTTGCCACAAAGTCGTTACATTTTTGAATACACGGGATAATAGTTACTATACTAGCACGCACTAGTATAAGCAAAGACTCCCAAAGCTAGCGCCGACGCAGTTTACAAGCAAATAGTGTTACGGGACGAATTGTGGATAGGCTTGACACGGCAAGCGTCAATTCCGACTCGCAGTGTCGCGAGTGTTGTCAGCAGACAAGGCTAAGTAATGTAGAATCCGTGTATCTGGTAAATGTTGGATCTACTTTTTCTATTTACTATATCTGCTCTTTTGTAAGCTGTTCCAGCTACGCGATAATTTAACTTAAGCTGCGAGGGGAATAAAAAGTTAAATTATACTATTACTTAAGAGCTTCTAAAAATATATTTTTAGTAATAAAAAGTTTAAAGTACTTCTAGACTATAATTTATAGTATTTACTGCCAGTTATTTACGTGTAATACAGTAATTTAAGCTTTAAGCCACTTACGTTAATATTTTCCCCTCTTTACGAAACCACTTTATTCGCCAAATAGCAAGCCGTTACAACTTGGCCAAGTACCAGCACTTGGAAGTTATTTTACAGTAATACACCGGATCCGGTAATTTGCCGGACTTACACGTAAATAGGGGCTTGTAGCAGGCCCCTATAGAGCCTTACTACTAACTTTATATGACGAATCCGTATTATCAACACCCGGAGTGGTCGGTAATCGACTAGGGATATTGTGTTATATCCTACCCTCTCCCACGTACCGAGATCAATATTCCTAAAGCCTAATAGAATATAGCTGTTTCAGCAAAATTGAGAACAATAACTTATTATATCTTATTAATAATACTGTTACTAAGAGATATAATTAAGTAATAAAATATTAATAATTTCCTAGAAAGCTTTTTAAGTCTTATTAGTCGCTAAATAAGGGCCAAAAATAATCGTCAAGTAAATAAATATGTCGTCAAGTATAAGGAAAAATAAAAACAAGGAGAACCGTACTAAAATTTGATGATCCTACAGGTACTGTACAATTCTTTGTATCGCTGTGGCGCCTTAGAATCACCGAACAAGGTGCCGAATGCAGTCTCCGTTGACGGCGGACGGAGGTGTGCCCGAAGGAACGGGAATTCGATTGCGCTTCCTTATGGCATTTACATTCAGGTGATAGGTTCCTTTTCCATTGGACGTGCCTTCCTCGATACATGTCCCTGCCCTTTGCCGGGCCTTTACACCTTGACTATAAACGAGTTTGTGCATTTCGTGGCCGTTTATCATCTCCGTATGCCAAGTTCATAAGCGTGAAAGATGCCAGGCGCTCGGACTGTGGAATTTAGTTGATAGAGTTCCTGCTGTGATATTACCTGAGCTACAACTTGGCTAGAATAAATTATAAAGTCAGTAATAATAGCTTTAGTACTAAATTACTCGCGTTTATTGCTGTTCGCGAGTAATTCAGCAATGCAATAGCCTTGCCGTAAGCTCCCAAAACATGGACCGACATTGTGCCTTCCTTTAATTGAATAAAGACTCCAATCGGTTATCTGATTACCGACTAGTCTAGTTCGAGTATGGATACAAATACTCCGCACATTCGGGATAGTCCAGGGCCGCGGCCTCGGACTTGAAAGAGAGCGCCACGGAGACGGAGCCACGGACGAATGCTTTTCCCAGGCAACTCAACTCACAGCTTATATCCACGCCGAGGCATCGAGTTGCTCGACTTCAATTCAACATCTATTAGTATTATCCATCCCACCATTGGCTGTTGATCTCCATCTCCCATCACCGGCATAACACCCACCACACGCAGAGCACGATGACCAACCCTAACCCTAACGCAACAGACGGACTCATGGCACAGGACTCCCTCCGACGGCGCATGATCGGCCACGGCGCCCTAATGATACTGACGGCTCTGTTAGGCGGTTTCGGCCTATACATGCACATCATGGGCGGTATCGAAATATCCCCCGGGCATCTGATCACGTTCAACGTTCCCGGCACAGAAGCCGGTTGGGTGCGGTGTCATACAGGTCCCGTGGCAAATGGGTTCATGGTTATCGTGACGGCACTCGGGATGGTGCACTTGCCTGTTCCTGAAAAGGCCGCCAAGCGAATTGGCTGGGTTGTTGTCATGGACGGGTGGTCGAATGTGGGATTTTACTTTTTTGGCAATCTCTCGCCTAATCGGGGCCTCGCGCTGGGAAAGACACATGTTGGCGATGCAAATGTTTGGAGCGTCCTGGCTTTTGTTCCGGCAGTGGTATTTGGCTTCTTGGTTGTTGGGGCGTTTGCGGAATTGGGTTACTACGGATTGTTTGATAAGAACAAGAGTCCACGTCCGAGGCACGAGTTTGACATTGGGGCATATGGTCAGAAGACAAAGTAATCAGAATATGCGTCAACAGATGGGATGAATGACTGATTAAAAGCATTGAAAAGCATAACGGTATCGATTGGTGTATACCAGGTCATGAGCCTGCATTGGATGCTATTCTTCATCATGGTGCCAGCGCGTGTACTCCGTCCAGCGTTGGATAATGGCAAGCAAATCCATACATGTTGCATCGGTCTAGAATTGTTCGTGCTTGATCTCAAAGTTGTCAGATCGGCTCAGCACTGTTTGACGGATGATTGGATCACAGAAATGTTCTTCTCGGCCAGTCCAATAAGTACAGCAACAGGTCAAATTTTGCATGACAAATTACTCATAGAACCGACGGTCTACGGTGTGCAGCGATGGTAGCCACGTGGGTGAAACAAGTGTCGTTGTCTCGACCCTGGGGCTCGCATATCTTATGTCAACAGTCGACCGGGATTTGTATAACTCGTGTCAGATATCACGACGGCGCTGACATGATGAGTCAGTTCGCGACATTAGAGGTAACACAACGCTCGTATATGCAGGCGATGAATGCAAGAGTTAACAGAAGAAGACAAAAAAAAAAAGAAATGCCATGCAGAAGCTACGTGAGTCTGGGATGGATGCCAGCTCTGGTATGAGTCGTGGCTCTCGTGCGCGGCCCCCAACGAGTGGCCACCTGGAGGGCATCAGACACATGCTGCAACCCATGGCACCAGAGTGGGCGAGCCCGAATGACGAGATATATTTTAGCAAAGAAGCGACGTATCATATTTGTGCAACCCCTTCCCCTATCAAGGTCATTGTCCAGACATAGCCCATGCTTTACTACTTAGACAAATGAGCACATGTAAAGAAGCACAATGAGTTCACTCCTAGTCGTGCATCTGAAGGTCACCAAGAGAAACATCTTGGAGCGGAAGTATCGGCCAATCTTTGGTCCCGATCCCATCAGCCAATCTTGTAACTTGGATCTTGCCGTAACTCTCGTTGAGCTCCTCGATATTGCCGTAGTAAGATGTGTCCATCTGGTAGATTTTCTGAATAAGCTCCAACAAGTCAAGCTGACCTGCCGATTTAAAATTCCACCAGGCGAGGCTAACAGGTGTCACCTCGGTTATTGTCGTGTTGCCGATCTTGGTGTACTTTTGCAACCCTCGGAAGAACCTCTTCATGTCTTCGCGAGTAGCAGCAATCACCAAAAATCGGCCCCAGTCGCCGGGTCTGAGCCCCTTCGTGGTCTGTGAGAGGTGGGCATAATAGGGGCTGGAGTGGTAAAGGATTGCATGAGACATGATGAAGGCTCCATGGCTGATGAATGCGCTAAAGGCGTACGTTGAAAGGTGAAGAACACGGAAGTCTAAGCGGTGCGTGTTGACCTTCAAGGCCATGATTCATATATTTATTGTTCTGCTTATGCGGGAACTGGCTGCCTCGATCAGCACGCTGTGCGGTCCAGGGAAAACTAATGTTACCTTGGACCCCCCCTTCTATCTACCATATGCAAGGAGACCGAAATGGAGGCCAAGACACAGGCAATCTTGACACGAATCCAAAGAATGGGGTGTCTTTGGCGTAAATGTTTGCTCAAATCTCTTGGCGTATGAAATTATCGCATCTTGTCCTCCACACGAGTTGTCCGACGGCAGCAAGAGTGCGACACGGAACGCATAGAAAGCACCTCCTTGTGAGTAAGTTTACTAGGAGCTGTAAGCATAATTATTAGCTTAATTTAGCTGGAGAAGAAACTGTCTACTGTGATGCCTTGTTTGTTGTTGTGTAACGTGGTCTGTTACGGTTCTCTGGATGGGGTACGGCCAGGCACATTGTGACTCTCACTGGGTCTTACCTGATGTAGGGCTTACACGATCATTTGGACGGGTCGAAAAACAAAAAGAACTCGAAACCTGACAAATGACAAGGTCTAGACCAACAGGGCCATTGTGAGAATCGGCACAATCCCGTCCGCAGAGCCGACACGGCAAAAGGGTCAGGAATGACTTGAACAAGTCGTTACCGTGTACGCGCTTCACCTGAGACCTCAAAGAGAAATGTGAATTAATTTGAATGTTTGATACACATACTAAAGCGCCTTTGCATTCGCATTATAGTATAGGGAAAACCCCAAAGTTTAATTTGCGGGATAAAAACCTATACCAAGGCAAGATGTTCAGAATGACCGCCTCCAAGGGCAACCCATGAAGCTTTCTCGCTCTGAGCTTGTCAATTAGTGATATCATCATTTACTACCACACTATGGCACTCACCGTACTAGACTTGTTAAGCCAGCCTCTAAATAAATCTCATTCTGAGATAGTCAAGTTCCCAGCCCGAGCTTCCCTCAAATCCTACAATGGAGCCGTTTGCAATGTCTAAGAACAGATTACCGGAGTCACCTCCGGCATCCCAGAGAATTCCAGTACTTGTCTGGAAGCCGAACTTGTGAATACGCCACCCTGCTCGTAGACTAAAACTTGCTCTCTCATTGCCTCCAAATTCATACCTCGAATATACGTCTGTATCGACCGGATGGTTGTAGAGTCCTTTTTGTTCCCCAGTAAACCACGTGAGTTGGATACCTTTGATAACCCAATGGCCGTTGGCATCCCCGGATCCCCAACCGCTCCATATCTCCAGTACCTTTACAATGGACGAATGCGCATACGGGTAGAGAGAAAAGGGTTGTCCGCTATCTCTACCATAGAAAGGAGTCTGATACTGAGGCATTTGTGGGCGGAGCGCGCTCTTCCGTATGGAAATCTTGAAAACGTAAGTGGGGACTTTAAATATCGAACTGCTGAAATACAAACGAGAATTTATCATATTCTTGAACAAAATTCTATGTTTATATACCCTACAGTAAGTTCCAGGTGCGAGAAGTAGGAAACGGCGAAAGAGAGGGTAGCTGAAGCTGACCCTGGAGACGTGTAATTTGGCTTCGACTGGTTTTCTATTCCGTCCAATCCGCAGTACAGGGGAGACACAGAGATACAAAGCAGGGGGGCAGCCTGAGAAATACCTGGCTAATCACTTTGTATAGGCAACTCCAATAAGGCAACAAGATGCGTGGCGCTCATTTGAGAGTCGGGAGAAGTACCAGACATGACTACGTTTCTGGATACTCATGCACGGTGTAGTCCACTCAGACACCCACTCCTGACGGTACCAGTTCCCAGGCAAGACATGAAGCTTTCAGTCCTGTAATGAAAAGAGGGGGGTCACGCAGCAGCATTTCGATATCATGCACGAGGCTGAGAGAGAGAAACACAAATCATAACCGACGTACCCTAACGAGTCAAACGGCAGTTGGCCGCTTGGTCTGTTTGTGGCTACATGGTTAGGACGATCCCTCTCACAGTCATCTTGGTCTGCGCCTTGGCTGAGGAGCAGTCACTACATGCAAATCAGAAGGCGTGTTGAAGATTCAAGACGTGTTTAAAACGTTGCCATAATCCGGCAAGCATCACCCAATTATTCACTATGATGAGCCAAGCAGCTCTCTGCGTCTTCAACTAAAGATCACATCTTGAATAGCAAGGCATGCATCCTCCCCTACACCAGACACACGTGACGATTATTGCGTATACAAGAAATCTACATGAAGCGGACAGCTTGCCACACTTTAAGAGCCCTTGTTGAATTCTCGAGAAACGGTGAACATGGTAAGCCGGTCAACATGTATGGAGTAAGACGGCGGCATTCCGCAGATGGAATCTCGGAATGCTGCCCCAACGGAATTAGAATGCGACACTGCGCTACTACCAAAGCGCCGAATGTCACATGGATTACTGTAGATTGCTTAAGATCACCTGATCGGACGACAGGGTGAGGAAGACTCGGCCCAAGTGTCTCTGCTCTATTAAGAAATACTGAATAAGAAAGGCCATTCCATTGAATCGTATCAAATATGACTGTAAGGCGATGCGTTAAATTGTGTATGTGCCTTAAGGGCAATGTAATGAGTCAGAAATCCGCCAAAACCAAACTACGTACGTCTTGGATAACGAAAATTGGCCAATTTTGGGCAAGGTCTCGAACCGGAGCCAGGTCCGAAGGGACTATGCTTCACGACGTAAAAGGATTCGTCCGCATAGCCAGGACCACTGTCACTGGCTCAGCTGGCCAAGAACTTTGAAGCGTGACATTAACAATGCATGTTGGCACCCTTTCTCATGTATTCATGTATAAAGGCCCACATCCGCGTGAAAACCGGCGGCTTATCTCTCTACTCTAGTTGTTACACGGAATCCACGTAGCAACGCGGCACAGAATCTGACGATAGTTACACAAGGGTTCGAGACCTAGTGGAAGCCTCAGGCTTTCAGGCCTCAAGGCTCACCGTTTCTTTCAACAAAGAAGAGGGTCTTGCCCCGAGGCCCTTGGAAGAAGCCAAGGACCTTTCATATCAAAGCAAAGTATTAGTTGAATACGAGCACAGTTTCAAGCCTTTACTCATTGAAACTTTGTAAAAGTAATGGGACAGAGAGAGTGTCCTCAGCCCTTTTGTTGGAGTTGCAGTACACCAGGGCTTTAACCATGGCCCATACAAGCTTTCGTAATATTACAAGTAGGATATCGCAAAAGCCTAACCTTAATATACTCTATATCTTTTGATAACATATCAGTAATCATGAAACCCCGTGAAAAACTGTCACTAAGCCCCGCAATCACCCGTCGCTCTGGCAAGCATGTCCATGTCAGCTCTGGAAAGGCGCACGGGTTTCTCTATGCGCTGCTCCATCAGCAGCTGTGTCTGTCTCCGTCAAAGGCGTTCATGGGAGAGACGTTTTCTACGTTAACTACTTCCTCTTCTTATGACTGATGGTATCTGTGTCTTTCCTTCTGAAGTTTGAAAAAGCATGGCAGTATGATTTTGCTGCTTGGCAGATACACCGGAGGGAAGACGAGTGCGATTAAGTCTTTCGGACAAGCAATGGTATATCCTTTTATTGCCAAATCCCCCAGTCTAACTTCCGCCACTCCCCACATGTTACAGAGACGTACTTCACATGCCTGAATGTTCTGAGATCACGAGAAGTGAAGATTGACGATTTCTACGAGGAAGACGCATATGGCCAGCTGTCCAAGGCATTCGAGCCTTGAATTGTTCGATTGGCCTCCTCGAACCCAGAGTTCCAAGACCTGTTGAAAGCATCACCGGCATTGTTACGATATCTCTCCCCCGTCTACTTCGTTTGCGGCCTAGTTGCTACCAATGAGAATCCGGAGCCATATGTTCGCGATTCGAACGATCATAGCTGGGGAACTCGGAGCATATGTGTGGATGATGTATTCCTAGCCGACTTTGACCGTTGGACGCAGTCATATCACCCAGCGAATGTCGAAATATGCTACGGCAAGCCTGAACATGTCCTCATCGGGCCTCTCAAAAGTGGCAGTTGGTGGCAAGGACAGTCGCACCGACTACATTTCCAAGCCATTCAACATCTCATTTGGCCATGACCACTACAAGGAGGAGCTCATGCAGCTGAAAAGGGTCGCCGTCGCTCTGGCAACCCTTCGTCCTCCACCGGATACACTGGTTTATCGTCTACACGGCGTTTTCCGCCACGGCGATGAACTGGAAGGAATGTTGTTCACTTGGATGGACGAGAATGAAGTCCTGTGTCAGGGAAGAGCTAAGAGAGCCTCGGCTGAGCTCAAGAACCGCTGGGTCGACTAGGTTGAGCGATCGTTGCATATCTGTCATCGGGAAGGCATCATTCGGGGCCATGCAAAGGCCGAGAATATTCTAATTGACAAGGCTAACAATAAATTATACAAGAGGGTGGATTGACCAGACAAAACTGGCATTATTGAGAACGATTTTCAGGGCTTGTTCAAGATATTCAAAGATGTTCCACTGGACATCGACAGTTTCGATGTGTTTTAGCTGCTATCTATAAAACTGCGAGATGCGGGATTTCTCGACGATGGGCGTCCAAGTTTAGCAAATAAATATCCTATCAAATCTCAAGGCTTTCATACAAGTTACAAGAATTTCTACAATATAGGCATTTCGAATCGAACAAGGAGATACAAGGAGCAGCGCAGCTCGCACTCAGCCTCTGCCTAGTTTAGCGCGTCTGATAAACAAACTAGGAAACAAGATTATTTGTTATTTTCTTATTTTATTCAGCTCATACTCTCTCCATGTGACAATTTCGTTTGTCCCTCGCCTCTGAGATACTTCTATACCGTCATTAACTAGCTGTTGCTGCATTGCAAGACGTCTCAGCATCATTGTCACACGGAAATGGCGTTGGTTACACAAGGGCTACGGTCACGGGATTAGGGCAGAAGGCTCTCACCGACTTCTTGTATAAATAAACATCTTCGGTCCCTCAAGGCCTTGGGGAAAACCAGGGACCTTTGATACCAAAGACTGTTATTAGATGAATTGAGTAATTGCTCCAAGCCTAACCCTTGTCACAATCATCTTCTTTCCAACAATGACTCATCTAAACACCCAATCGTTCACTGGCCATCTTAGTCCCTTGGACTCTGTTACTTATTTTTTGGAACGCAACGTCTCTCGCCAAGTCTGGGCTTCCATGCTTCGGCTTCACATCGATGGAGAAAGGCGAGAAACCACAGTCATCTGTAGCACCCATCTGATCAATAGGAATATACTGGGAGGCCATGACCAGCTGATCCGCAATCTCCTCTGGTGTCTCAATCCTCGGGTTTATAGGGCTGACGACCCCGATGAAAGCAACCTGCTTTACACCTTCAGCATCCTGGCGAATTGACTCCCCAATTATCCTATACATGGATTCCCTGTCCGTCTCGCTCGAAAGCTGAATAAGGAAGTAGCCAGCATTTATTTTGAAGAGACTGGGTAGCAGTTGATTGTACGGAACGTCGGCAGAGTGTACGCTGTCACAATCACCGCCCGGGCATGTATGAAGGCCAATATTGGCTCGCTCCTCGGGCGAAAAACCCGCCAAGACCCGGTTAATAAGGTCAATGAAGCGGTCGAGTAGCGCAGCACCGGTCCAAGGATTCGATGGATCATTCTTTAGGGCCAATCTGCCCTCGGTGAAATCAATACTGACCCGTTGGGCACCAGCTTCAAAACAGCCACGGATATCCTTCTCGCATTCGTCAACTAGATCCTGCATGAAGGCGCTCCTCGGATATCCCGCTATTTCGCCCTCCAGAGGATAAAGCAGGTACAGCATAGATGGTGAAATGACAGCCTGCTTCAATCCTCGTGTAGCGTATGGTGCGGACTTTTTCAAATTTTCAAAGGCGTAGGTGGCATACTTGAAGGGCCCAGATACGAGACGAGGCAGTTGGCGAGAATGTCCGTCATCAAAAACCGCAAACATTTGGCCGTCCCCTGCAAAATTGCTTCCGAGTCCAGCTCCCGTCAAAGTTCTAAGCTTCGTAATTAGTCTCATCCGTCTATTTCAGACAGGTGGGCAACCTAACTCGACGACGGGATATGTTGCAAAGCTGCTAACTCGCTGTTCCCCGTCAGTGACCAATACCTCACCAGTCGCTTCCAACCTCTCGATGCTATCTTTAGAGGCCCTATCTTGCGCAGCTTGGAGCTCATCGCGAGATATACTTCCGGCATCAAAGTCGGCAAAGGCTTGTTGAAGGTCTACAGTGGAATGTTAGGCCTTTTGAAAATTCTAGTACGTCCATGTCGCCACATACAAGATGGCCGTGGGAGAGATCCTGAAGAATAGTTAGTGGATGGCTCGACATAACAGCATTTCTGTGGTGGACATGCCGACAATTTCTGTTGGAATAGGCATTGTAAATTGGCTTGTACTTGACTGGACTTATGGTAAACACAATTGTGGCCGGAATGACTTTTGGCAAAACTATCAGGAGTGAGAAAAGAGAGAACCTCTTTATACGTGTCTCCCTTTCCCACTCCGCCTGATTATGGTTCTCATTTACTTCAATACCGACTATTTGTCCCAGTTATCTGAACTTCATTGGTCCGATGTCGAGCTGCAGGTGGCTCAAAAGAGGCGGTCCCAGCATGTCGTTGTTGAATTGGTTGGACGGCAATGACAGATGGTGGCAGCGCAGCATATCGCACAGGATCGACAATACATACAGAGTACTCCTTGCATTTGCGTCTTTGGGATACGGCTGTTTTGGTATTTGTATTGACCAACACACTTCTGCAAAATGTCTCATCCTTCGTCTGTCCATTGGTCGATTACAAGTCCCGCAGTCATGGAAAAAGTAATGTCTATGCAGTCTATCAGGGCTCTAGGCCCAAAGTCGTCCGTCTTGATCGTGTACACTGGCAGTTTGTATGAAGCGCGTCTCACTTGTCAAGGAGACATAATTCGAATTCGGAGCCCAGTTACATCATACTTGCTGTGGCCTTTTGAACAGCTACACGACCAGAAAAGGTCACTTGTCAAGCCGTCAAGTCGGCCAGGTTCGGATATTCTCCAACTACAGGTTAGGCTGAACTTCTACGTACACTCAGACTTGACGTGCAACTTTACACGTGTTCCAAGACCTGCATATCCAAGGCAATTACGGAGTAGCGGTGAGGAGCAGGCGGGACTAAATCCTGCAGCCAGCACGCATTGCTTTTTTGGCTTCTATGCGTCACACAGGTGGAAGTACCGTGACTTGGAGGTGTCCTACCAGTCAAAGAAATAATAGACCGCGCGGAATAGTGAGCCATTGATTTGTTCGTGTGGAGTCTGGTGGACTGTCGTGCATCTTTTTCCCCCTTGTTTAACATGCCATGTTCCTGCCAAAGGATTGACTCCATACTTCTCTAGTTTCCCCGGGCCGCAGAAATCGTTCATACTACTACTGCCTCCAGCTGATTCTGGAGCTGTCCCTTGACAGTTTGCAATGAGCATTGTGGGTAAGAAGCCAGCCACAGAGTATGCAGCAACATGTCGAGGAGGATGTGAGAACTGGAACGGATCACAATCCGGAGGCGGCAATCCTGACAATGGGGACACTTATTTTACAGGTGCCGTCTTGTCAACTCATGCCCAGCCCACGTCCTCGTCAAAGCCAGCTGCGGAGGGCGTAATATGTGCTATAGCTGAGATATGTCCCGCCTGTCCAATTATGAATCGGCCCTTGTAGATGAAGAAAACCCTGCATGGTTTGGTTCTGTCCCGAATCTTCCAACACCCACTTCCCCAATAAGCTCACTCTTGACTAGGGCCATTGTTATTCGTGTCCCATGTTGGTCTAAAGTCTGATAGTTGTACAGTTTGTGAACATATTTGGCCACCGCGACGGCATTGCACGACTTCAAAGGGGTCGAATAATGTACCGTCACTGCTCCGCAGCTTCTTTTGTGTAACAAGATAGCCCTGCTTCCTCAGCCACAAAGCCAGGAGGTCAAGCGTCGTACAGGAGTCTGAACTCGGCTTCTTTCAGGCAATATCCCCCGCGACGGGATGGACGTCAACGAGATCGAGTCAAAGTTGTCTCTCTTCTGCTCCTTCTTTCTGACTTTGCGACAGTCACGTGGTGGAAATTGCTCATCACATATTATGTCACTTCCATTCTCAACTCAAATCTATCCCATCTCGTCCGGTCCTGCTATTGACCCCTCTCCCCCCTCCAACGCGATCCGCATGGAGAAGATGGACCGTTCTAGGTCATGCATCCGAATGCCTTGTCCAATGGTCGTCCAAGAGACCCATGTAGCTGACGTCCGCTGACGTTGTTGGCCAGCCACATTATTTCGAGATGAAGGCCAATCTCAAGTTGCCGCACGATAACTAACCCCCTGAATTTCAAGGGCGACTCGAATCTGCCATTCTACGCACTCTTCCGTTGCGCGGCACAAACACAACATGTCATCATGTCCCCCATTCAGTCGATTAGTAGCGCCATCGCCAACAGCCTCACGCTACAGCTTGTAGTGATTGCTGGTCTCATTCTTGCTGTGCGCTCATCTCGTTTCTGTGGAAATGTGGTAATTGCTAACGGGCGCATGAAGTATCCCATCGGTTCGATTGTCCATAACATTTATTTTCACCCCTTGTCCAAGTTCCCAGGTCCCAAATCATGGGCAGCTACGTATCTGCCGTACATTAGAGGCATAGTTGCTTGCAACCTGGTCCAATCCTTTGCCGAAATCCATCAAAAATACGGCGACGTCGTTCGCGTTGGCCCTAATGAGATTTCCATTGCATCTGAAGAAGCCTGGAGAGAGATATACGGGCATAGACCAGGCCACAGGGAAGCGCTAAAAGACACAACTTGGTACATTGGTAGGTAGCGCAAGACATTGATCGATGATATGCTGACATTACATCAAAAGCACCATCTGGAGCACCCCAAAATGTCTTCACCACGACCGACCCAGCCGTGCGCGCTCGAATGAGAAGATGCTTGAGTAGTTCATTCACCCAATCCGCGATAAGCAACCAGAGTTCCATCATCGAGGGCTATGCAGATCTCCTTATTACCCGCTTACGTGAAAAGGCATCGGCTCCCGACTCGGCACAAAAAGGGGCAGTGGTCAACATGGGCGACTGGATCAGCTTTTTCACTTTTGACGTGATTGGGGATCTCGCGCTTGGCGAAACATTCGGTTGCTTGGAAAATGGTGAATACCATGCCTGGGTGCGAAGCTTGTGTACCTTCCTGAAGGGGATGACTTTCGCGGGAGTGGCTAGAATATACCCGTGGGTAGGATCTTTTGTCGAGAGATTTCTCATCCCACGCAGTGTCATGGACCAGCAAAAGCAGCATGTCGAATTTGTGTCGGAAAAGGTCAACCGCCGTCTGAACCTCGAAACCGCCCGCCCCGACTTCATGACGTCGTTCTTGAAGGATAACCGCGATTTCGAGAACATGTCAAGGGGTGAGATTGAATCCAACTTTGCCATTCTTATCATTGCTGGATCAGACACGACTACTATTACAATGTGCGGAACGCTTCATTGCCTAACGAGAAATACTGATAAGCTGGCCATCTTGGAGGACACTATTCGGAATCGGTTCCAGAGCGAAAAGGACATTACTGTTGATGGAACTAAAGATATACCGTACTTGGATGCAGTCATTGAGGAGGGGCTTCGGCTATGTCCTGCAATTCCAGCCCTCCTACCACGTGTTGTCCCTGCCGGCGGCGAGACGTACTCTGGTCATTATCTCCCCGGAGGGGTATGTCATAGTTGATTCTCTTAAGTTTATGTCAAATTCTGACTGTCGCAGACGAAAATATCGGTTAGGCCGGCCATTCTGCATACATCAGCTCGGTATTTTGAAGCACCACACGAGTTTCATCCGGAACGCTGGTTACCCGCAGATCAACGCCCTGGACAATTCGCTAATGACAACCATGCCGCTAGTAGGCCTTTTAGTGTAGGGCCGACGGGATGTGTCGGCAAGGGGCTGGCTTGGGCCGAGTTGAGACTCATTATTGCCAGGCTGGTGTGGGCATTTGATATGTCGGTTGATCCGGACCACGCTCTCGACTGGACCAAGTGGAAAGCTAGAATAGTAGTCGAGAAGGGCCCTCAGTTTCTTCGACTAAAAGAAAGACCTGTATGATTGGATGTAATTTGATATAGTCAGTGCGGCGAGTACGGTTGGGATATTGACTGGGATGTGCCTGTGTTCTACTAGCTTGGTCGATGGTGTAATAAACGGTATGACGTAGTACTATTCTTCCAAATGAAGTGCTACGTCTACAGCCTTGAGAAACTTTCGTTCTATTCCCAAGCTGATGTTGTTTTGGTGTGTCCAGATACTTCGTCCACCAGGTCTACTGAACTTGGCGGGCGACGAAAATCGGCAAGCTGCTATTTCGGTTCTTCCCAGTATGAGAATGCAATTCATCGCAATGTAAGGCCAGGGCAAAATGGGCACTGGTACGCATTACGTACCGGCAGGCAAACTCACAATCGATGATGAAAAGTTTACCGTCGCGTCGTTGGCAGATATTTCGTCGTGTCGAATCCCCGTGAACGAAGCCGGTGTGACCGGGCGGCCGACGTCTTTACCTGCCGAAGAATGTCTGATGAGTTGATATTGGCCCCATTTATATGTGCCCGTAAACTTGAGTGCCTGGAAAGACGTCGTAAACATCCGCCAGATATAGAAGCCATGACAAAATTTTCCAGCGGGGGACCCGTGGCTAAAAAACTTGTTCTTCTCAGAGTTGCTGTTTAGCCTAGCCCTCCTTTGAATGAGAGTTGTCCATTTTTAAAATTCATCAAGTTTCAGACGACTCCTATAGCTCGTCGCTTAGCTTGTGTTGTCTCCCCCTAGCCATTCGTAAACAACCCTCGAGGCAGCAGATTCCTCCCCTTTCCTTACAATAAACCTGATTACCCGGTACCTCTTCTCATCTATTATGCTAAACCCCCAGACCTGCTCTACTGACCAACCGGCTTGTTCACTGACTATGTAGGCTGTGATATGCCCAGCCACGTTTGGATCATCCTCCTCTATCCATCCCTCGGAAAGATACGTGTCGAAGGGCCTGCCGCTCAGGCTCAGCGGTTTCTCTACCCGCAAGTCCACCCAGCCGGCACGGATACGCTGGACGCCGAACATGGCGGAACCTGCCTTGTACTCTCTCTCATCTAGGTTGTATATTTCCGTCTCGCCTTTGATGCCGCCCGATGCGGTTTGTGCCACAGTAATTGTGGTGTTGCCGGCGTTGTCAGTTGACTGAGTCAAGTTTCCGGTAATGGTGGCCCAGGAGATAGCCTTGCGAACGATCCAGGGGATACCTTGGATTGCAAGGGATGGGCTCATGTCATCAGATAGGGTTTTGCTCTATTGGTTTACGTTAGCCTAGGTCCGCAAAAAATTGTTTTTCACAACACTTACCATTCGCCACACACCGGTGAGGTTCCGGATGTTGGTGTCTGGGGGAGCTGCCATAGCGTACTGTGCTTGGCTTCCAACTAGAACAAAGTAGCAATGAATAAAAGAAAAATGGAGAATTTCGTATTATCACTCTAATGTGTGTGTTTATGCATTACAAGCTGGGATTTCACTTGATGCAGGGTCCCGACGTATCACTAGTTCCGGGTACCTGCCTCATTAAATGATACGTGCCAACGCAGTATTATGCTCCATAGCCATAACCAACTACTGGCCCCTGATCGATTGATCCCAGTACTCCGTAACCCCATTGTCAGTTATACCAGTTCATGTCCATTGTCCAAAGAAAAGGGGTGTCAGCAGTAGACCCGACGATAGGTCATGGCGCAAGTGGCGCTGCCGGAACCCTCCGAAAAAAACATGCCGAAAATGCTACGCCCAACACACCGAAGACAAAACAAGGCCCAGCCGAATAAAAAAGCATCCGAATTCGTCGGTACATTAGTACATGTTTCCCCAACTCTGCTGCTTCTTGCCCTTTGAATGAACAGAGTTTGATATCCAATCTTCTGTCGTACTCGCATGTTTTCGCCATCGCCACCCAACCACCACCTCATCTCACTATGCCAGCAGGGACAGCATCGGGCGGCAGCACGGCGACGAGCCAGGAGGCCCGGGATTCGGACGGGCCCACAGGCGGCTCCGAAAGCCCGACTGGTGGCCCCACAACGCCGGCCAAGTCCGCCGGCGCTGCTCCGGCACTGAACAGGGATCTCCGTTTCTGGGCCATCCTCCTGGCCATTGGCTTCTCGGGACTGCTCAGCGCGCTCGAAGCCACCATCACGTCGACGGCACTGCCCACCGTCATCGCCGAGCTGGGGGGCGGCGACCTCTACATCTGGGCCGTCAATGGATACTTCCTGGCCATGTAGGTCAACTCCCGACGACGCGGCCGGCCGGCAAGCGAGCTAACCCGACTCATGCAGGACTTCACTACAGCCCATGTTTGGGCAGTTGGCCAATGTTTTTGGGCGTCGGTGGCCAACCATCTGCGCCACGGCTGCCTTTGTGCTCGGCAGCGGCATCTGCGGCGGTGCCACGGGGATGGGCACGCTCATCGCCGGCCGGGTTGTCCAGGGCATCGGAGCTGGCGGGATCAACGTCCTGGTTGAGATTATCATCTGCGACCTGGTTCCCCTGCGTGAGCGCGGCACCTACTTTGCCATCATCTTTGGCCTCGTTGCCATTGGGACGGCCCTCGGCCCTTTCTTTGGCGGGCTCATTGTTACGTACTCGAGCTGGCGCTGGGTTTTCTACCTCAACCTTCCTGTAGGTGGCCTCGCGCTGCTGCTGCTCCTTGTCTTTCTCAATGTGAAGCACAACAGGGAGAAGACGCTCGCTACCCGCTTGACCACTATTGACTGGGTTGGCAACGTCATCTTTGTAAGCTCCATCTGCTCGATTCTCATTGCCTTGTCCTGGGCGGGCGCCATACATCCCTGGTCATCGTACCAGGTGCTCACTCCCCTCATCGTTGGGTTTGCCGGCCTCGTCGGCTTCGTCTTTTTCGAGGCATCGGCCCTCGCGCCCTATCCAACCGTTCCGCTCCACCTGCTGTCGAATCGAACCAGCGCAATAGTCTTTTTCCTCACCTTGATGCACAGCATCGTCACCATGTGGGCTATCTACTTCCTGCCTATCTACTTCCAAGGCGTCCTCGGCTCCACGCCGTCACGATCGGGGGTGCAGCTACTGCCTACCATCCTCATCCTCATCCCCTTTGCAGCCGCGGGCGGCGCCCTCATGTCCAAGCTGGGCCGCTATCGCCCCATCCATCAGGCGGGCTACGCGCTTATGGTGCTTGGATTCGGCCTGTTCACCATTCTTGATGAGAACTCGAACACGGGCACTTGGGTTGGTCTTCAGATCGTCGAGTCCGCGGGCGCCGGGCTCATTGCTCCAACCTTGCTGCCCGCCGTCATGGCACCGCTGGCCGAGTCCGACACCGCCCTCGCCGCCGCAACCTGGGCCTTTTTTCGATCGTTTGGCCTAACTTGGGGTACGGCCATCCCAGCTGCCATCTTTAACAACCGCTTTGACCAGCTGGCTGAGACCGAAATCACCGACCCAGTCCTCCGGAGCAGGCTGACTGGCGGGAGAGCATACGAGAGTGCCACCGCCGCCTTTCGCAGCACGCTTCCCGAGGCAACTCGCAACGAGTTTACCCGCGTTCTTGAAATGAGTCTGCAACGCACTTGGCAGGTTGCAATAGGTTTTGCGGCACTAGGCTTTCTACTTGTCTTCCTTGAGAAAGAGGTGCATCTCCGGCAAGAACTAGAGACTGAATTTGGCATGGTTGACAAGAAGAATGGTGAGGAGAATGTAGAGGAGGCAAAGGAAGTCAAGGATCCAGATCCGCAGAAGCAAAACACTACCTGAGTTATATTCAGCGCAGTTGGACGAAGGAAATACCGCCAAATGTCGTTTTACATGGGCAAGACATTTTTATCTAGCGTCTTGCATAGGTAAACACAATTTCCAAGCCAGGTAGATTGCCATTTTTCTTAATACTGCGGGAGGATGGGAACATCAATAGCAGTAATTGTATCCTGGACGACACAAAAGCTCCATGCTGACATCTTGTCATGATTGCTTGCTAAATAAAACCAAACTTCCCATCCGCCCTATAACCTCTACAATTTAGTAAGGGCACGAGGATCAAACTAGTGCTAGTAGCTGCCGCTGCAACCCTGCAGCTACATTCAAGTTGCTAGCTATACCGTAGACTACGCTCAGCCACCCAAACAAGTTTGGGAAGCGCAGCCTTCTCGCATTAGCGTCTACAAACTCCATGTTTTATCTTTGCTCCTCTGTTCATGACTCGCGTTTCCATTCTTCCAACATTGGCTTTGGCTGATTGAGGCCGAGTGTACGTGGGTGGCTATGAGCGGCTACAAATAAAACGAAGAGCACTCACCACATAGATCCGACGTGCGAGTAACGCATGCTGAGTAGGCACTTCGCCATGGTGGTAAGAATCAGGTCTATTAGAAGCAGTGATTTAGCGCGCTAAAGAATCATTCTGTGGGATACAAGCGATGTCTGCGTGGAAGCCCCGATTGGATGGTGTTTCAAAATAAGAAACCCTCCGAAAGTGCACTGCTCTCCGGATCAGACGATGCCCTGCACTCGCACCGTTGAGATCGATTCGGCTCAGAGGGTTCATGCCGAAACTCAGCAACCGACTACAGCAACTCCCAGCCCCGTATTAAGTAGCATATCAGCCTGTGTGGCAAAATGAGCCTAAACAGTTAATACCCAAATCCCCAGAGGGCTCTAGGCCGCACGAACGGTAGTATAGGAGGCCCCCGACCTATTCGTATAGTAGAAGTTCTCTACACCTATAGAAGACCCAAAAAGACATGTACAGCTTTTTGCAAAGTAGTTTCCTCGACTTCGAGCTAACCCGCTTGCTGGGCAGCACCGGCTCTGGCGGCTGTGATGTTGCCGAATTTCTCGAAGCAGTGGGCAAGATCAAAAAGAATGACCCGGAAAGCTGGTTCTCCGCCTGGCATGAGCAGTCCCGTCGAGCAGAGCGGATTGCACGCGAAGCCGCCCAACACGGCCACGCCTCCGCCGCGCAGAGAGGCTTCCTTCGCTCGTCAAACTATGCCCGTGCGAGCGGGTACATGTTCATGGCCGGTGATGAACGCGTGTTGGAAACGGCAGAGCGCGCCGTTTCCTTGTTCAGGGAAGCTTTTGTCCACATGGACGGCCAGGTTATTGTTTTGGACATGCCGTATCGGGATGACGTCTCCATGCCCGGATACCTGTATCTGCCGCCAGAGTCGAGGCGCATGCCGGGCAGCAAGACGCCAGTCGTCGTCAATTGCTGCGGAGCCGACTCGACGCAAGAGGAGTTGTATTTCGCTCTGGTATGCGCAGGGGTTGAGCTTGGCTACGCGGTTGTGACGTTTGAGGGACCGGGTCAAGGCATGCTGCTTAAAAGGGACAAGGTTTCCGCGCGAGGAGACTATGAACTTGTGACTTGCAAAGTTCTGGATTATCTACAACGTATTTCGGAACAAAAGCTGGAATGGGGGCTGGATCTCGATCGCATCGGCGTCGCGGGGGCTTCGATGGGAGCGTACTACTCCCTCCGAGCCTGTGTCGACCCTCGTATCAAGGCCTGTGTTGCCATTGATGGGTTTTACAGCTTGTGGGCGGTAGCCATGGAGAGGATGCCAGGCTGGTACTCGTCTCTGTGGTTGTCAGGATGGCTGCCCGAGTGGCTGTTTGACGCCTTGATCCGCTTCGGCATGAGGATGGACTTCACCACGCGCTGGGAGTTTGGTCTGGGTATGGCCATGATGGGTACTGCGACACCGGGGAATACACTGCGGCGGTTTCGGGAATTCTCACTCGACCGCGAGGGAGACGAACCGGTCGCAGATCGCATTAAGTGCCCTGTCCTACTGACTGGTGCTTCAAGATCGCTTTATGCCAGCGCACAAGATGGCACCGTCGCTGTTTATAATGCACTGAGAAGGGTACCCGAGAATGAAAAGGAGGTTTGGATACCGTCGAGTATCGGGGAAGGGGGAATGACTGGAAAGGTTGGGGCTTGGGCATTGCTTGCGCAGAAGAGTTTTCAATTCTTCGACAAGCATCTTCGAGTGCATCGAGATGTAGCTGTATCTGGTGTGATATCACAGGGGCATGCATGAGAAAATTAAAGTGAAGCATGAACATGATTCGGTTGCACGATTATGTATCTTAAAAGCCAATGCTTGAACTACCTCTCACACTCCCATCCAGTCCAAATAAGAGCAAAGAAAGTCCCAGGTTCAGATTATGTTTTGATATATGCTTGACAAAGTAGAAGTTGCAAGCACACACTTAGCCATCATCCCTCCCCCACCTCACGCTTGATCAATTTCTGGAAAACAACATCCAGGTCCATTTCGTCAATGGCAGCAAGGTATGCTGCAATCAACACATTCATCTCCAACCCAACTGCCAACTCGGTCCAGTCCGACAAGCTCAGCTCCCTATACTCGATTCCATCCTCCTCCTGCATGTGCTGTCTAAGCCGGTCAATGGGAATGATCACGTCCCCGGAATGATGTAGATACTTGAGCTTCGTCTCCTGATCAGATCCCGTCACTACTCGGACTATGCCTTTGGCCGCATTCTGCACACTGATGAAGTCGAGTGATCCACGCCATCGTGACGAGGTCGGTACGGCCTTGAGCTGTCGAGAGAATTTGATGACACTGTTCACCACATCCAGTTCGCTTGCGGCTGGGCCCGTGATACTGCTCGGACGATGGATACAAACGGGCAACCCGAGACGCTCATGGACCTTCTCTAGGAAGACTTCACTGGCCCATTTTCCAGCCACATACCCGTCTGAATATCCCGGAGGAGGCATATTCTCGGCCAGCGAAACCTCATACAAGGTATCCAGGTTGTTCAGACGGCCCGTGGCTGTGGTGGAAATGTAGTGGAACGGCACATTATGGACGAGAGCGAGCCTGGCGAGCTCCTTGGTGGCCTCGACATTGGCTGGTCGGAGCGTTTGGTATGTCTTCAGGAAGGACACATCAGCACCGCTGTGGACAATGGCATCAGCCTCGCCAAATATGGCCTCTGCAGCTTGTACCGAGAGTCCTGCTCGCGGAGCACTGAGATCGCCCTGGTGGAGTGTGACCTTGGGCGAGCCGAGAAACAAACCTAGCTTTGCCTGACTGCGGACTGCAATGCAGTGAACCTTGGTCACGCTGGGGGACTCGACGAGTTCCTTGAGCAACTCCAGCCCTAGAAATCCCGTGGCGCCCGTCATGATTATGACGCCCCTTGTCGACTTGGTTGCGGCGGGGATAAAGGGGCCGGCATCCACCACGTGCTTGGTCAAGGCTGTTTCCTCCGTCCAGTCCGTCTCCGCGGCTTCAAGATAGGTGGCGTCTGTGATGACGGCCGCCATGGCCCGGAGAGTGCTCTGCTCGAAGAGAGTGGCCACCGGAAGGGCTACTCCGAACCGCGTCTTGATCAAGTGCTGCAGCTTGATGAGCAACAATGAGTTACCGCCCACATGGAAGAAGTTGCTGCCCCGGTCGACGGTGTAGTGTTGCAGGACTTCTTCTGAAATCACCTCCTCCCACGCCTCGCGAAGTTGGCGCTCGACGTTCCCAAGCTTGGCCGCCCCTGTAGCTCGCTCAGTGCCGTTTGAAACCTGCAGCTTCTCAATAGCTGCCCGGTCAAGCTTCCCGTTGCTGGTCAGGGGTAAATCCTTGATTGGGATTATAATTGCAGGATGCATGTACCGTGGTAGAGGTAGTGAGACCGCCAGCCGCTGCAGAAACTGGGTTTGGTCCTCGACTTCGGCATCTTTTGCAAAGACTGCGTGAGCTACGAGGATGGGAGCATCTCCCCGGGGCGTGACGGCGGCGTTGGCAAGGGCTCCATTAGAAACTCGCACGATGGTGCTCTCTATATCCTGCAGTTCGATGCGAACGCCCCGAATCTTGACCTGAGAGTCGCCGTTGACCCGACCAAGCACTTCTAGAGAGCCTCGTTCCAGTATTCGACCCTTGTCACCAGTTCGATACATCCTAGTCCAGCCATTCTTCTCGAAAACGGCCGGAGGCACCGGGTTGGTGACAAACGCCTGCCTGGTAAGCAAATCGTTGTTGACGTATCCCATGGCCACCCCAGCACCGCTGATGCAAATCTCGCCCGTTGCACCTCTCGGAAGCGGCTTCAAATCCTCGTCGACAATGTGCACTGCTCGGTTCACCAATGCCGGCCCGGCGAGAATTCTGTCCACAACACCTTCTCCAAGAGGAATCTCTTGAGCGTTTGATCCCATTGTTGCCTCGCTTGGCCCGTATGAATTCCATAGATGCAGTTCGGGAAGACCGAGCTTGCCAAAGTCCTCAATCAACTTTCTGGGACACGGCTCGCCGCACGACATGGCATACTTCCAGCTCGTAGACTGGCTGAGATTCGAAAAGCCATATTGGATCCAGCCAAGATACTCGGATGGGGTTGCGCCGACATAGGTGATCTTCTCTTGGGCAATGAGTTTTGTAATGGCAACCGAATCGCCTCTGAGAGGACGCGGGACAATTACAATAGATCCTCCGTAGACGAGAGTAACCAGTGACTGCCAGAGCCCCAGGTCAAAACCCAGCGCACTATGCTGCAGCACAATCTCCTGGCCTGACATGTTCTCCCATTCGAGATAGTTGCGCAGCCCATTATGGGAGAGCACAACGCCTTTTGGAATGCCGGTAGTTCCACTCGTGTATAGAATGACGGCGGCATCCTCGGACTTTGCCTTGACGGGCACTTTATTCCCGCCCGACTCTGAGATGTCCGCTGTGCTGATAATGAGTGCTTCTTGTCGCAGGTTGAGGCCCGTAGTTTGAGGGAAAGTAGCCTCGTCAACAATCACGGCAACGGGCTGGCAGTCGTTTACCATGCTGGCAAGTCGAGGTACAGGCGTGCTGGTGTCTAGAGGAATGTAAGTTGCCCCAACACGCAGGATCGCCAGCATGGAGCAGATCCAATCTGGACCAGCCTCCTGGAAAACTCCTACAATCGATTTGGGAGACAGTTCAAGGTTGATTAACGCCGAGGCAATGGAGTTGACCCGGACTGCCATTTGTCTGTAGTTCCACACGTCATTTCCATGTTTGAGCGCAACACTGGTAGGATAGTTCTCAGTCATGTCATCAATTCGATGAACCAGCGTCTCCGGCCATTGTGACTCGCAAACCGGCCCTAAAATGATGTTCATTAGCGTCTTTGTGATTACGGGGGGCCGTAACTGTTCAGATGGCTGTACTAACCAATGCCTAACAGGCCATCGTCATAAGTGCTCTCGTCAAAGCCAACTGTTGGCTCACTCAACGATGCATCCGGATTGGCGGAGAAGAAGTTCATCAAATGAAAATAGGAATCCGTCAAGATAGTAGCGTCCTCAACCGAATACAGCTGCTTCTGGACAACAATATCAATTCTCGTGCTTGCACCAGGGTTGTCATAGATGTCGAGGCAGATATCATAAGCCGTTCTCCCAGCGACCGTCTCTCCAGCCTCGGCTGCAAGCCCACCAAAGGTTCGCTTCTCAGCAACGCCGGCACGATAGTTGATAAACGCTTGAAATAGAGGAGAATGAAATATAGATCGATTTACTTTCAGATCATCCAGCAGTGCATCGAATGGCAGCTTAGAGTGGGCCATTGCCTCGTATGCGTTGCGTCTGGTCTCCTTCAGGACGTCGCGAAAGGACTGGCTGGGCTTAAGGTGAGCCACCAGTGGGATCAGGTTCAGATACATGCCAATGCTCCCCGAAAGGTTGCCTTCGAAACGGTTGGCATCAGCCATGCCGATGCACATGTCTGGCGCGTCTAGCAACCGATACAACATCACTTCAAAGACAGCGAGGTAGAAGTGGAAGATGCTTGCTCTCTGTTTACGGCACATATGGTTGATCCTTGAGGAAAGATCTGCCTCGATATACCTGGTCACTTTGGTATGCTCGTACCGACGAATGGGTTCGCGAGACTTTGTTAGCGACCATGGAAGGATGGGCAGGCACGTAGGGCATTCGTCCAGCTTGGCTTTCCAAAAGTCGAGCTCTCGGCTATGCTTACCCTCTTTACGCTCCAGACTCTGCCTCAGTGAGAAGTCTGGATACTGGAGAGGGTTTGGGGCTAGTGGTTTTCCAGTGTACGCCTTCTCGAGGTCTGCAAGAAAGACTTCCAAGCTGGCACCATCCATGTTGATGTGATGGTACCCGATGATGAGAAAACTCTGCTCTGAGCTTAGCGAAAGGAGAAGCATCCTCATCGTCTCGCCGTGTTGAATATCGTAGATGTAGTCCCTCAGGTCTGCAAACTCTCGCGCAACTTGAGATATATCTCGTATTGTCCTCTTTTCAAGACAAAGAAGGGAATTTTTGAGGACACACTGTAAATTCTGGTCTCCTTGGGTGATAAAGGCGGTTCGCAATGCTTCATGGCGATGACCCAATACTTTTACGGCCGCCTCAAGCTTGTGGTCGTTCAACTCTCCATTTATCTTCATGGAAAATGTGATGTTGAAAGTAGTTTGGTCTTGCACGAAATGTTTCAAGAACCAGAATCTAGACTGGCCCGCCGACATGGGCACCGACCTTTCAACCTCATGTGTGAATGCTGGCTTGTGTTCGAAGGAACGCGACTTTAGCCCTGCATCCCCAGGTTCACTCTCGCTTTCCGGCAGTGGGCTTTCAGACGAGGAGCTGGCTATAGACGACTCTGCAGACCTGGAGAGGTTGTCAATGCTTGCCAGGACAGAGCCATTTGAGCCCGACGATGCCACCAAGGGCGTGAGCTGCGTTTTTTGCAGCTCCGACTCATTGGAAGCCATTGGCTGGGTTTCCACAGCTGCTAGCTTTGGAATTAGTTCGGAAGGGATGTTCTCAAGCGCAAAAGTAATCAAGTCCGCGAGAGAGGCGCCGCCCAGGATCTTCAATACTGGCATATCGACATCCATTTCCCTGAGGAACCAAGAGCGTATTTCCACTGCAACGAGGGAATCAATCCCAAGATCATCCGCGTTCATATTCGACATGTTGAATTCCTCAGAATTTTCGTCCAGTTGAAGCTGCAAGGCGGCCTGGAGCTTGCCAACAAAGCCATCTGATATGAATCAGTATGTAGTTCGCATCTAGCTGATTGGAGAATGTCTCAGCAAAGTACTTGCCTTGTATAATTTGCGACATCTCCTCCAAGTTTCTGACTTCAAACAGCCGGGCCCTGACGGGGACAGCAGCATTTTGCATCGTCTTCTTCAAGTTTCCATCACTACCCCAGTTTATATAATGCTGGAAGCGAGGGTTCCTAATCCAAGGCACAGGTTCTGCATCATCAGCATTAATCATTCGCAAGCCTGTGATGATTTCCGGGTTTCGTCCGGCCTGTGGCCTTCCAGCAAGAATTGCCTCGGCAATGCATTGATGGAATGCGCGCTCCTCCATCCACATGAATCCTCCGCGGAGGATAGTGGGAAGAACAGTCTCATCGAACTCTCGCATGATATATCCAACGCCCAGGACGGCGCCGAGATGTAGGACCGAGGCTGCAAGACCTTGACGGCGGCGTTCCATGGCGGTAGCGACCATGAACATGTTTGCGGCGCTGTAGTTGGACTGACCGCGGTTACCTGCTGCGGCCGCTATGGAGGAAAACATGACAAAGAAGTCCAGACTATCATCACGAAATAGCCGGTCCAGGTGCATCGTTCCTAGTACCTTGGGTCTCAAGACTTTTTCCATAATCTCGAATGACATCTCCGAAAATGGGACATCTTGAAGCACCATTGCGCCATTCATAATGCCGCCAATCGGGGGGAATTCTCGACGGATCGTTGCGACGAGCTCCTCAACAGCAGTTTGATCCGTGATGTCGCTAATTTTTTCGTCAGCTTGTGCTCTGATTCCGTTCAAAGTGTGCAAGATTGTCTCTCTTACTTGGAAAATACTTTGACATGTACTCCTGCCCTCGAAATCTCTTCAAGCCACCTCTCATCAATGTTCGGGTTCCGACTGGTGAGAACAATGGTTCGAGCGCCCCTGGAGGACATCCAGTCGCATAACGAAGTCGCCAGATCACTTGTTAACCCGAACAAAACGTATGTTTTATTCTCGTCAAATCGGATCTGATCATTGACCGATGTGAGCCTCACAGGCACCAAGGCAGTGGCCTTCCAGTCGACAATGGTGCCAGCTTCATAAGAACCACCCATCGCTACCACATCTCTCGGGTTTGCAATGGTGACAGTAATGGGGGTTAATGGGGAGTAATGCGAAATAACACGCCGAAGGAGATCCGACAAGCTATCGTTCCCAGGGGTCTTGGTGCCAGAATACATGTGTTGAATGGCTGACAGGCTCGTACGCCAGCAGTGGTCCGGAAGGCAGGGCTCTACTAGTCTCGCAACTCCCTCAGGGTCTGAAGAGCAATCTATAAACGCAGAGATGTTTGTAGGCAAGGCTGACTTTATAAGCCTTTTCGGTGAAGCATTGTTCACTCTCAGTTGCGGCAGAGCGGCGACGGCAGACGCGGCGGCGGACTCGGTGAAAAATACATGTATGCCCTTTTCAAAGGCCCGCTCATGCAGCATTTGTGCAAGAATTGGAGTAGGTTCGTTGATAACCACCGTGGAACCGGGCTCCAGTACATCTAAAACCTGGCTCACTTGGACCTCGAGGCGTAGAAGGCCTAGCAATCGGGCCTCGTCGCCTGCGGTGACGGAGAGCTCTACCATATGTTCAGCCTGTACAGCGACCATGGAACCATTGACGGCTGAGAAGCACATGACAGACTTTCCAGTTAGCTCATTCTTCCCAAAGATGCCGTGGAGATTGCCCAGTATTGGAAGCAGCGTCGCTTTCTTTACATGAATCATGACCTCGCCTGAAGAAATGTTGATGTTGCTGTCATAGATGCTGTAGCCTGCACTTGACCGGTGTAATCTGAGTGAAGTCGATCCTGGATCAATATCATCTGTTATGACCCTATTTGCGGCATTGTGTCGACGGTTGGCATCCTTATCAGCAATCAGTCGGGGGATCATGACTCGATCATTCTCCTGGACCATCTCTTGCTCAACCGACCATAGAATCCCCTCGGTGTCAGTGAAGTTGAGTCTTAATAGAGTCTCTGCCACAAGTCTAGCGTCGGGCTTGCGGGAATTGTCAATGTCAAGGAACTGCAGCCGAACATCTGGGAATTCGAGTGCGAGACTGCGCCCCAGCCCAACACTCATGTTCATGTAAGGCTGGTCGGCTTGGCATCCCTGAGTCACCCATAGTATGGTTCTCTGGTAGTCGAACAGACTTTGCAGCCCGCTCATTCTCTCACTCGAAAAATGACAAAAGATGGGAGAGTCCAGTTCCGTTACACAGAGAACGAGTGCCGTTGCAGGGATGGCAGACGCGGCCAGGTCCTCCAATGATGCACAGTGTATGATGGAGAAGTCAAGAGGCTGGATGAGTTGCAAAAGACTGTCAACCAAGACCTTGGTGGTTAAAGTTGCACCACCAATAATGACAAGATCCCGGTTAGATTTCTCTCGCAAGAAGGAGCCATAGTGGCGCAAAGGGTCTCGTATTGCCTTTGTGCCCTCATCGATGGCCTGTGTGACGAGAACGGAAAAGGGTCGGGCGAGCGTATCAACTTCGGGAGTTGAAGTGTCAATGCCGGAGAAGCCTGTTTCTATCATTATGCTGTGCCAGGCCAGTGAGGAGACGCACGGAGAGAACTTTCGATCATCGTCTTGTCCTAGCCACCAGCCGGGCAGGCCGCTCATCGCAAAGCCTACCCAGACAACATCATTGCTTGTGAGCTCAAGAATCACGAGATATCCCCCTGGTCTGAGTAGACGACGCGTGTTTGTCAGTGTCTTTTGCAAATCTCGGGTGGCGTGTAGGACCAAGGAGGCAATGACTAGGTCGTAGGAATACTCCTCGTAGCCTTGCTCTACCACATCCTTTTCGCAATCAAGGACCTTGAAAGTCATTTTTTCTGATTCATATTGAGCGGCAAATACCTCACGAGCCTTTTCGAAAAACCCGCTGGAAACATCAGTGAAGGTGTAGGAAGCGAAAGACCGCCCGATATCTCGCATGATGGTCTTTGTGGCTCCTCCAGTACCGGCGCCGATCTCCAAAATGTCCATGTGAGGATAACGATGGGCAATCTGGGCTATTACTCTAGAAAGAAAGCTGGTGGCATCTTTAAGCCCCATGGCCTCAACATAGTACCGGTTAAGCAAGTCATCGTCTAGCATGTGCTGGAGGATTTCTGTTTCGCCTCGCACTGCGGCAGTGAGGTGCTCGCCCACTGTACGAGTTAGTTTGATCTCAATGCTGTCAGGGTATCTGAATCATTGTGAGCTTATACTTGAATTATCATGAATTTGTAGTAGAAAATACCATACCTATCCATAATTTGTGCGATATCTTCCCATGTATCATTGAGCCACTCTCTCTCCGTAAATCGCTGCCTTCCAATCCGACTCTGATGGATGACATGACCGAAGCAGTCAAACATGGCCTTGTGATGCCAAGATAGAGTGTCGCGCTTGTCTTCTGGAGTATCTCTGCTAACTTGGTTCATGTAATAGAGTGAAATTCTTTCTAAATCAGCGGCAAGCTGTACGTCCTCAGCTGAAGCACGATTATCTGCTGCCAAAAATCCGTCGGGTAGTGCCGGAGCCCATATGTGTTTGCAGAATAATTGTCGGTCTTTTTCAGGGCTTCGTTCCGACAGTGGTGTCACCTTTATCCCTTGGACTTGGAGTAGCAAGCCGGACTGCGGATTGGGGACAAATACATCAACATCTCCCTCTATGCCACCAGTGATTAGCGGATTCTGTGTTAAGCGAGACACGATTGGTATTTTATTGCCGGGAACCAGGTTCAGTTGGCAGTGTTGTGCGTTGACTCGGATGCTGGATATTTTTGTTGGAACATGTAGTTGATCCAGGCTGCCATCACCGGGCCACCAATATGCAAGAAGGATGCACTGGAAGGCGGCGTCGAGAAGAGCAGGGTGGACGAGGACAGAGTCGGCTACTTCTTGCGACGGGACCCTAGCGATTGCCTCTCCGTAGCCGAGCTTTCGTTTCATGGACTGCAGGGATCTGAACTCGCGGGTGTAGTGGTAACCAAGCTTTTCGAGAGATGAGTAGAAATTATCCTGTGTTACGTCTAACAAATACGGCGGTTTTGTGTTTCTCAGCTGGCGGTCAAGCTCGTCGACTGACCTAGAGATACCAATCGAGACAATCAGTCTCCCAGTTGCGAGACAGGCCAATGTATCGGACTTGGAACTGGTAGAAGCATGAAATTTGAATGTGGCAGAGATCTGATCCGGAATCTTTCTATCAATATCTGATAGCGCAAATAATGATTCGGCCTCGGAACTCTCGTCTTGAAACACGAGCGCTTTGCGAATAACAAAATCATGGATGTCAATAACGCTAATTGTTTCACCTGCTCCAAGGAAGCGTGCTGACTCTATGGCAGAAGAGATGTAAGCAGCAGCCGGGTATACCATTTGCCCTTGTACCTGGTGCCCGTGAATCCAAGCGAGTTCGCTAGGTCGGATAAGGTTCCGCCAACGAATCTCGTCATCCAACCCATCCGGCAGACGGGTTCCAAGAAGCGAATGCGGGGAGTCGTTGCGGTCATTATAAGCCCTCAAGAGGCGAGTTTCGTGCCAGAAAATGCGATCGTGATCCCATGGGTAAGTCGGCAGTGAAGGAACAAGATTCCACCCGTCATCTCCCGAAAGCAACACGTCGACGGCGTTGAAGTTTATGAACGGGGTGGAGAAATGAGACCACATGTAACCAAGTGCAGCAGATAACGCTTCAATGTCGTCTATGTTGCGCTGCAAAACGCCCGTGTATGCGGGTGCTTTGTCATGGGAACTTCGCCACGTCTCAAGAACAGGCCCCTTTAAAGCAGGATGAGGACCGACTTCAACAACAAGGTTCAAACCATCCTCGTTTTTCAGCGCAGTCCGAATAGCCTGATAAAATAAAACAGGCTGGAGCATATTTTCCTTCCAGTACTCGGCTCCCAAAGCGTCACTTGCAGTTATGACAGTATTTTTGCTCACGCTCGAATACCATCGGCAGCCTTTCCTCCCCTGACGAGGTTGGATGCTGCAAGCGCGCAAGGCTTCGACATATCCAGCAGATTTAGGAATCATATGGTGCGAGTGATATGCCTGGTCGACATTTAGCCGTCTTGAAAACTTGTTTTCATCTTCAAACAGCACCTTGGCCTCTTCAATCGCGTCTTCATCTCCGGAGAGGGTCACGCTCAACGGGGAGTTGCAAGCGGCCAGGCAGACGCGGTCTTTATACTTGCCCAAATTGCAGACCTCTTCGGCATCCTCCACAGTCGTGCCGACAGCCAGCATGGCTCCCTTCTTATGACATGTTGAGCTAGACACACAGAGTCCGCGATAATATGCAATTTTAAGTGCGTCTTCCCGGGAAATGAAGCCCGCAGCGTATGCCGCCGCAATCTCTCCGGAGGAATGGCCCACCACCGCTTGGAACTCGACTCCGCTAGCTCGTAGGATATCTACAAGAGTGATTTGAACAGCAGTGCAGAGTGTCTGGGATATGACTGCTTCGCCGATGCGAGATCTCGTAGCATCGGCTGCCAACTCTTCGACCAGTGACCAAGAGGGCTGGTGGTCTTTTGGCAAGCTGTTGAGAACGTGTTGGAAACCATCCCAGGACTCCCTCAACTTCTCGGATCCCAAGATGATCTCTCGACCCATGGTGGCCCACTGAGCACCCTGCCCTGTAAAGACTCCAAGGACACGGGGTTGAGACGGCGCTGGCCTTACGCCAATGCCTGTCGCTCCTACTCCCTCGTTGGCTTGTATATAGTTGTCTATGTTGGAGGCCAGTCTATCATAAGGCGTAGACGGAAATGATGCCCTGACACCCAGTGCTGACCGTCTTGAGTGCAAGGTATAAGAAAGATCGCGGTGCGAGACCGATGGGTTGGCTTTGAGATGTGCCAAGTAGGCTTTAAGCATTTTTGTAAGGGCCGCCTCCGACCCGGCAGAGAACACATATGGAGTGAATACTCTCGAATTGAAACTAT
This sequence comes from Metarhizium robertsii ARSEF 23, assembly GCF_000187425.2. Taxonomy (NCBI): domain Eukaryota; kingdom Fungi; phylum Ascomycota; class Sordariomycetes; order Hypocreales; family Clavicipitaceae; genus Metarhizium; species Metarhizium robertsii. Next base: position 776,908 of record NW_011942237.1, read on the forward strand.
GGGAAGTTCGGACTGGCTCGTTGTCGAAGCTTTCGAGGATGGCGTGGGAGTTGGTGCCACCGAAACCAAAGCTGTTGACGCTCGCACGTCGTGGCCCGGACGTCTTTGGCCACGGCTTTGCCCTTGTGGCAACCTCCAGGTTGCTATAAAACGGCGCAACATCTGCACTGAGATTGTCGAATAGCATATTTGGCGGAATAGTCCCATTTTGTAACGCCAGTGATGCCTTTAATAGTCCAGCTAAGCCTGCCGTTCCCTCGGTATGGCCGAGTACCGTTTTAATAGACCCAACATAGAGAGGAGTATTTGGTGAAGAGCTTGTCTCATCGAGCCCAAAGAAGGCCCTTTTGATACCCTCGGCCTCCTTACTTAGTCTGTTAGATGTGTCTTGATGTCAATGGAAGAGATCACTTACGCATGCGTCGCCAGCCGTAGTTCCAGTCCCATGGGCCTCAAAATATTGACAACGTTGACCCGGATCCTCTGGGTCTAACCCTGTTTTTCGATAAGTTCTTGCAATTAATTCAGCCTGTGCTAGTGGGTTTGGCATGGTGATTCCTTTAGTTCGTCCATCCGAGTTAACACCTGACTCGCGAACAATACACTCGACGTGGTCGCCGTCCCGAATTACGTCGCTAAGACGCTTTAAAATAACAGAGGTAATACCCTCTCCGCGGGCATAGCCATCCGCATTAGCATCCCACATACGCGACCGACTTCCCGGTGACAGCATCTTAAGCTTCGCCTCCCCAATATATTGCTCTGGGCCAAGGATGAGATTAGCACCAGCGGCGACGGCAAGATCAGACTCGCCGCTGCGAAGGAGTTGGACCGCCTGGTGGACAGCTACCAAGCTGGAGGAGCATGCAGTGTCAATGGTCATGGAAGGCCCGTGCCAATCAAAGAAGTAGGATATTCGATTAGATATTATGCTGCGAGCGGTGCCGGTCCCCATGTATGTTGGCGTCGCGTCGACGTCGCGCTGCAAATGGTTGGCAAAGTCGGCACACATCAGGCCCACGTAGACTCCCGTCTGCGACCCGACAAGAGACTCGAAAGGCAGTCCGGCAGCTTCAAGAGATTCATAGACGACCTCCATGAGCAGTCGCTGTTGTGGGTCAACGGAATGTGCCTCTATGGGCTTGATATTGAAGAATGCCGCATCAAAAAGCCGCGGATCCTCGGCCAGCATGTACGATTCTGTAACGTTTGAGGTACCATGATGCAATCCATTGGGGTGATAGAACGCATCAACGTTGAACCTGTTCCTCGGGATCTTGGTCAGTAGGTCCTTTGGTTCTTTCAGGACCTCCCAGAGCTTCGAAGGTGTATCAAGGGACCCTGAAAACCGACAGGCGCTTCCAATAATAGCAATGGGCTCGTTTCCAGATGAGCCGTATTGAACACTGTCCATGAATGATTGTATGTACGGTTTGTTATATGAGTAAGGCTGTGCTATAAGCAGAATTGTTGAAAATTCTTTACTAGGAAGTCCGGTTGTCAATTCGGTTAGTTTGCAACTTGGCGACTGAAGACGTCCCAGTACAAATTTTCAACAAGTTAAGGGGGGAGTATCGTCCTATATTATGACTTCCTACAAGTCTATTTAACACGTTTTTGGTATCCAGTAATATGAAGCCAGCCATCGTCACAATAGCTTGACCAATATGACAAGTTGAGACCTTCAATTCAACCAATGAATTCACATCATCAGTAGCCTACTCTGATTTCCCGAACCAGTATTGGCATACCAAGAGAAATCTTTACGAACAATAGATCTTCGCCTCCCAGGCAGAATATCCCAGCCATCATAAATTTCTCCGAGAATTTTCGGAGTATTCGAGGTTCGGTCCGTTTAAATTCTAAAAGGAAAATCCCTCCGTATCGTCAGGTCGGGGGTCATTTTCGGAGATACTGTGGCTTTAGGGAATGACTGGTCGGACTGCCTCATGTCTCTCTAAAGGGAAACAAGTGGTCTGGTTTTTTATTAGACACCTGGAGGCATAACGTGAGTTGTGAGAAATCCATACAATTAAATTGAGGGAAAAGTTAAGAGGTCATATAGGCCATGTCTAAGTAACCGTAAATTGGCCTCCAATGATGCCTTGACACATCCTGACTTCTTTGATGGTTGATTGATAATATAATTCGGTTGGTTGGCCAGTCTCATGACCACTAGCTAGCAAGCTTAAATTGGAGCTTTACTGCATGTATTACCCAGTCTATCAATTTGTGATACTTCGTATGATGCCCCTCACGTCATCTTAAATGAATGTTGATCCTTTATCCTGCGCGGTTCACACCCTAGACCCCGTCCCACGACAAAACTCTCGTCACCAGGTTGAACAGCACGTGTTTCCATTCACCCAACAAACCAATCCCGTAAACGAGCCAGATTTGCCACTGCTTGATCTTCTCAGGCAATGCCGACTGCTCAGCGAACCCAGTCCCTTGATACTGTTCGCCCGTGACTTCGCCACCACTGACTCGGGCCGTGAAGCCACTCAGCCCGAGCCCGCCCCCAAGGCCCATGTTGAACTTGACCCGATTATGTTCAACTTTGAACCGCCAGGTTTTGCCCTTTTGCGGGGACACAAACTCGATAAAATGGCCCGTAGACCGATCTGCCAGACTGCCCGAGACATTTCCAGAAAAGTCGTTGGTGAAAAGAACGTAGTCATCCGTGTCGGAAACCTCGCCCTTTGCCGTACCAACAAGTAGCTCACCGTCCTTGAAAAGCTGAGCAGAGCAATATGGCACCCCCTTGTTCAGGCGAGAGACAGGCCTCCAATACGCCATGTAGTAGGGTCCCGCAAAGCCGCGGATGATGTTCCACGCGTCGCACACTTTAAACCAGCTATCTTTGGCCCAAACTCTCCCGTGGCCTCCGTGGCCAGCGAAGTTCAAGCTAGTTTTGCCCAGCGTGTACTCAACAACCACCCGGCCGCCGGCAATGGGTTGATTCAGGAACAGTGATGGAGACATTTGCACGCTCCCATTCTCGTCGGGCCACAGCTTTCCATCAGCCAAATGTGGCAGCGTGTCCGACTCAATGGCAAAGTTGCCCTTGGACCGGGGCGTAGACCACCATACTCGGGCGCGGCTCATGTTTTTCGGCACCTGGAAACCGTAGGTGTGACCGGTGCTGTTCCAGATGCCCGTTACCGAGTCTTGGCAGGTGATGACTGTAGACCGCTCAAGGAAGTCGAGCTCCTGGATAATTGTCCCGTCGTCAAGGATCATGTAGAACTCGACGCGCAGGTTGCCCTGGCCGAAGAAGTGGTACGACGCATCGCGTGAAAAGGCCAAAATAATTCCTGACATTCCAGAGTCGGCGGTTCCGTCAAACTCCCATTGTTCCCATGCCGTGGCGTTGATGGTGGAGAGCTTTGGTGTCTCGAGATGCTCTGTGGGTGACTCTGAAAATTCGACGGGCCCTTCTGTTTGCTCAAACGCCGTGCTGCGGCTTACTTGGCATGGTGACGGGTATTGGCCATGAGAATTCAAACTGCTTTGCCAGTCTTTGGAAAAGAGTGTGTCTAGTGGTATTTGATCCAACTGCCCAGACACCGTGTTGGCCAGCCATGCGGCGACAATGAGCGAGGTCCAGGACGTCAAACGCAGCTTCATTGCTGGAAATGGATGAAGCCTAGGGAAGAGAGAGTTACTTGGCAACTCAGAAAGGCTGTAGCCGGCTTTCGCAGACGGATAAATTGGATAGAAGGTTGGAAGAGGGCAACTCGGCCTTGTTCAACGAACAAGGAAGATGGACGATTTTGGCCTGGCTGGGGGTACCTATGTTGCAGCACAAGACCCGACAGTGACCCAACGACACGCTCCGTTCCGGAATACCACAAGGGAGTACATTAACATGTCTGGTGGGTTGACAGGGACCAAGTGCCCGAGTCGGAGTGGCCGTAGCCCCCAACGGCCTCGCGGGCCGGACCACGCATCGGAGCCGACTCCAAACCCTCCGAAACATGCCGGCCGAACTCCGGGCTGCCCCCAACTACGCCAAGTCATAAGATTTTAGCATGTTCCAAAAAGGGACATGCCGAGGGTCCTATTTAGCAGAAGAATAACATGCTCTGCAGCCAACACCAGCCCAGACGCAGCAAATTGACACACATTTCTGAAGAAACATTGCCCTCAATACATACAATTCTACCAGTCATATGCCCGCGTCATGACGCAAAGGCCTACTCCCCGGCTCAACCGGGCCATTATCCAGTCAGAGCATGGCGGCACGCTGACGCAGACATTCGCCAGGGAGGTGCCGTCTCCGGGTCCGAACCAGGTCCTTGTCAGGACAGCCGCCGTAGCCCTCAACCCCAGTGACTGGAAGATGTTGTCGGCGTGTCCCTGCCCCGGCGCCGGCTGCGGATCCGACTACGCCGGGCGCGTCGTGAGGCTGGGCAGCTGCGTGACGCACCTCGCCCAAGGCGACAGGGTGTCTGGCGCGGTTCACGCCAACAACCCCGTCGATCCGTCGTCCGGGGCCTATGCCGAGTACAGCGCCGTCGACGCCAGCCAGCTATGGAAGATTCCGGATGCCATGCCGTGGACCGATGCCGCGGCAATCGGGCTGTGCGGCATCGGGACGGTAGGCATGGCAGCATGGCGGAACCTCGAGTTGCCAGGGACGCCCGAGGAGCCGAGCTCCAAGTCTGAGTTTGTCTTTGTCCACGGGGGAAGCACTGCGAATGGTACAATGGCAATTCAGCTCCTGAAGCTGTGGGTAGACTTTGGCTGCGCAATGAGGTCGTGGTCGCATCTTCTAATATCCTGCTTCGTCTAGATCGGGGTTTCGGGTGCTGGCGTCGTGCTCGCCGCACAACTTCAAGCTGGTGGAAGGCTTTGGGGCGGAAAAGGCATTCGACTATACTTCTCCCACTGCTGCCGAGGACATTCGCGCCTACACGGCCAACAGCCTCGAGTACGTGATGGATATCATTGCCGATGCTAAATCGCTCAAGCTGTGCTACGCAGCCATGGGTCGGGCGGGAGGCCGCTACGTCGGGTTCGAGTTTGTGCCGGATGAACTCGCGGCGCTTCGGAAGACGATCAAGGCGAGCTGGGTTCTTGGCATACGCCTGACTGGCGGCGAGATTGTCCTCGACAAGGGCTACGGGTATCCCGCCAACGCAGAGCTGAGAGACTGGGGGCGCCGTCTGTTCCGGCGCGTGGAGAGCTGGGTGCGCGAGGGCAAGATTCGGCCTCATCCCAGTGTCGTCCATGAGGATGGGCTGGATGGCATAATTGACGGCGTAGAGAGGCTGCGTCGGCGCGAGGTATCGGGGTGCAAGCTCGTATATGTGATTGATCGGCATGCATGAGAGTCACTCGGCAGCGAGACGAAAAGCCCTTGATTCACCGCAAAGCAAGAATCAATGCCTACTATTGCGCCCTTGGAACTTGACACTAGTTTAGTTTTGGGAAATCACCACGTTAGGAAATAACGACAACGTTATAGGACAGACTCCCTTCTAGCCCTGCAGTAGTTCCTTGATACTCGTCAAGTTTTCCCGGATTGAATCTACCAGCGAGCTGCCTGATTTTGCTGGGCCACCTCCCCCCTGGGCCATAACCACCTTGAACAGACGCGACAATTCGACGGTGCTGAGTATTCCCGTCGACGCTGTCCGCCCGAAAAGACGGTACTCGGCCGGAAGACCGAGCAGCTTCTCCATTGCATTGATCTGATGCTCCATGATTTGCACGAGAACCTTGATGTACAAGTGTCCCTTGATAGAAGGCAGGCCGCTGATCCGCAGCTCAATGGCCGTCTGGAAGAAGCCAACAACGTCCTGCAGCTGCTGTAGCGACTGGAGCATCCGATTCGTGATGGCGTCGTAGAGCCGCAAGAGTTGGAGGTAGCAAGAGAGGATCAAGAGCACCGCAGGCGTGCCAACGGGTCCCGTGTTGGCCGAACAAGAGTCGTCTTGCCGTAGCGGTGGCCCGTTGGGCAGTGAGTCTGCCGCTTCGGCGCCTAAACTCCCACTTTCCGAGCTGAATAGCGAAGGCGTAGGCATGTACGACGAGGAAGACGTGCAAAATCGTTCCAGAATCCCCGTGAACTCCGAGGTGCTCTGCAGAACCTGGGCTGCGGGATTCTCTTGAGTTTCGTGGATCTTGTCGATGCAAGGATACTCTCCGGCCGGGCTCTTGGGATGGCAACGGACGCGGTAGATTTGGATCGTGATCATCTCCATGAGACGCGCAAGGTTGATCAAGACGTCTCCGGACTCGGGGGACTCGGAGAGCAGAGCTGCGTCCCTGTCGCGCCCATCAGCGGCATCATCGTAGGCGCCCTCGCTATCCACGTCCATTCCCAGCTCTATTGCACCGTGCCGGTTGCCATTGTGCGAGTACCGGGGTGCCTCTTCAGACATGGCCTCGTGAGCCCTGGCCTGGTCTCCGGTCCCCAGCCCGACCAGCGGATCTAGCACGTCGTCGGCGTTGGGGAGCAGCATGCTAAACAAGTTGCCCATGTCGGGAGATATCCATGGCTGAGCTGCGCCACGGCTACTGCCCCCGGGAGAGGGCCGGTCAGCAAGCGCGCCCAGCCGTTCCTGCAACTCGCCATCCGGGATAGCCCACGCCGGCGTCGTGCCGATGGACCGGGTCGTTGACGTGAGCCTGGACGGCGCGGCGAGGGCCAGAGCGTCGACTGGCAGGTCTGAAAGCTGCCGCCGCCTCCGTCCGAGAGCTGCCAGAGTGTTCAATGATGTTTCAGACTGCGGAGCCGCAGCCGCAGCTGGAGCCGGAGCCGGAGCCGGCGGCTGCCGTCCGTCAGATGCGTAGCCGCCGTTTGTTCGCGGTCGTCCCGAGGGTCGCGGGCTGCTCGTGAAACACACGGCGCCAGCGCGGTGGCAGCGCAGGCAGGGCTCATTTTCGTCTCCCTGTTCGGCTCGCCTACACCGCAGCTTCTGGCCCCGGCAGCGGTCGCAAGCCGTTCGCTTGGTGATGTTGTAGTTCATGGCAGAGGCGCGACAACAGCAGCGGCGATTGTAGCAAGAGGTGAGCTGGCGCGGGGACCTGGCTGGCAACGTGGAGATATATTTAGGCATTCATACTTGTGTGGTCCGTCCTTTGTACAACATGAGAGCCCGGACCGTCAGCTTTGGCCTACCCGTGTACGACGTACATGTATGCTGACAGCTTCCCAGCCTTTGAGCCCGTTCTTGGATGCGGTATTTGTCGTCACATAAACCACTTTGCTTGAGGAAGTGGCCGCCGCACTTGACGCTTTTTAACAAGGTCTGAGAGATTGGCAAATGCGGCCCGTCGCTGAAAAGAGTGGAAGGTCAACTTTCAGAGCCACATGGCACAACGTACGAGACATCGACGCTTTTAGGGGGCCATGCATGGACGGTTCCACCGGAGACAACGAGACGTGATGCCAGCCCTGCATATGGTCGTAAAATTGCTGCAGCGTGTAGATAAATTGTGCCAGTAGAGATACATGTAACCACGCGAGACTTCTCCGCAGCCTTCTTGACCCCCTGCACCGTCTATTCCCACTTCACACCTTATACTATAAGCTCGGAACACCATTAGAGGCGGAGCGCATATTCGCGGAGTAGCTCGATGACATGATAGGCCTTCATCCAAAGGCAGCTGAATGAAGCGGCTACATCATTTGTCACAACTCAGGGGGTTTTGTGGCATGTTGACCTCCCACTCCTACTTGACACCACTTCCTGCATCAAGATCCACGGGCATTGACCTTCTCATCGTCAATTGCACTCATCAACTTATCAAGTAGGATTATAAATTCACTGCCTACTTTTATGTTTCATCATCTTAAAGATTAGCTTCAAATAGCAGCCCGCTAGCAAGGGACCTCGACTTATGGGGGAAAGGGGGGGGAATCCAAGAACAAAACAAAACAATGCATACTTCCATCCCAGCATTCTGCCCTCTCTTATTATGGCCTTCGATGGGCCATCTCTCTGCTTCCTTGTCGCCGCTGGATAGTATTGCAGGGGTTGGAGTGTGTCATTGGGTATTCCTGGACGACAGCCTGCTCTTAAAAGACCTGTCAATAATGACCAGTTGTTGGTCAGCTCACTTACAACATGTCAGCGTCATACAGCCAACAACTGTCCTCGAATGATAGACAGGCCCCCAATGGGCTACCAAAAAAACTTACTCCTTCTTACAAGGCAGCAAGTAGTTGCGTTCTGCGGAGTACTTCCAATAGTGAGAACATTGAAGGTGCAGCCGGCGATGTGTCAACGGCAGCCAACCAGTACTGGCCCAATTACTCTGCAAGTAAACCAATATTGCGGCTGACTCTGCATGAATCCGTCGTCTTCCCAAATAGGGTGCCTTTGGGGACGGCTTGAGTAATACCCTCCACAATCACATCGTTGCGTCATCACAGCGCTGAACCTCCCAAATATAACAAGTCGCTTGATGTAAGCGCTCTGGCAGACTTAATTGTAACTATACTTCATAGAGAGTTGGCAATTTTTGCCTTTGAAGTGTATTCACTATTTACCGTGCAAAGCGAGTTGTTTTGAGAGTCGAGTATGCACCATCCAGGCTACCATGTGCTGTATGAATAAAACAATATTGCGATAACTCATCTCTCAGCTTACACTTGCACGGAGTCTCGTCATAAATACATAAAAGATAATTTTGTGTTACCTTACACCCCGTTCAGGGGCAGAAGCTATAGTTAGAAACTATGAGTTTCAACGTCGTGTAATCTCCCATAGCCACCCTGCTGCAATGAACAGTTGCAGCGTCTTAGTTGCGGATATAACTCGACCAATATATGTCCGGTAGATCTACAGTAGATATTTGGAGCCGCCTCGGCTATCCGCGTGTCCTAGTGGCCCTCAGAGATAACGACCTAGCCTGATACAGTACCACTGTTATTGCCATAGGTAGATAGAAACTGACTGAGATACCCCAGTGCAGCTTTGTCAATGACACTTCCCCCAAACGATCCGGCTATGACTCCTCGCAAACTGGCTGAACAGGCAAGGGCGCTAATAAAACGCTTCTTTCCTTCCTCTAATACCCATCCCCTCCATCAATAAAGAGACTCAATTCCATAATCAATCGTCTGCTAAGACGACACACCACAAGTGTCATTCTCAAATGCCAGCAGCTCCGTCACCTGCGGCAGACCCCCCAATGTGCTGCCAGCATCCGGGACAGCAAAAGGTTCCATGGCCACAAGGTCAACATCTCTTCCTAGTTGGGTCAAATTTTCCAGCTGGCGAAAAGCATCGACCACGTTCCCAGCAGGAACTGAAATCTCCGAACCAGTTTCGACGCCGTATGCGAGGCGGCTAAGGCGCACCACTCCATTCCCGCACTGGCTCTCCATAAGCTCATTTCTGCAAGTAGTTGCTGCCTCTCTGCGATTAACGAGTCGATCACCATCTGCGACAACATGCTTGGAGAGTTTGCCGAGATCCACCGAGCGCAACGAAGGATTGACAGCCGCCAGGTCCTGTTTAGTGTAAGCACTCTGTTGTTTGAGAATGTTCAACGACTAGTCTCGACCTATGGAAGATGGCCTACCTGTAAGCTTTCTTTTGAAAGCCTCGCCCCGCGATCGTTCGAAAACAAGGTGGGAAAGTCCTAGTGGCGATGACAGAAATATTTAGGACAGAGGTTGCGGGTTGAGAAAGTCGGTAGCACTTCAAGCAACTCAGCTTAAATGCGATGACGGCCCCAACAATTAACGGCCTTGTCTAGTTTCCGAGCTGTCGACCAGGGTTGGAGTACGGGGATAGGGTCAATATATCAAAGCTACATGTAGTTCTCACATTGACATCTGGTGCAGCTTCCTGGGCTCACGGATCTCCAATATCAGTAACCAACGGCAACAAAGACAATAAATTAATTGACAGTATATTATATTAATTCAATGTCACTTGCTCTGCATCCCGTCTCACAAATAATAAAACTCCATAACAAGGCGTCGGTTTATTCACTGAACGCCATTTACAGTTAAAGTGGTGACTACATAATATCCGTGCTTTTCAATGTTGTCTTGTAATATCGATTGGGACCTATATGCTGTGGCGTTTTGTCCTCGCGCCGGTCATGGACCCATGGTAAACGTCCGGTCAATTCAATGTTGAAACTTGCAGTTGACATCTGGTGAGATGCTGCAGCGGCGGGGCCTCCATCAGGTGCCGACGGAACATCTGATTGATCGAATATTCGATATCGGCGTGCTGAGGTGACTGTCTCCCGGCGGGGTTAACAACATTGAATTGACCAGAGCAGACTTGACAGTGCTGAGAGGGTCACGCTCAACGGGGAGTTGCAAGCGGCCAGACAGACACGGTCTTTATACTTACCCAAATTACAGACCTCTTTAGTATCCTCCACAGTTATGCCGACAGCCAGCATGGCTCCCTTCTTATGACATATTGAGCAATGCGGCCGGATCAAGCAGCCTTAGGTGGGATCACGCCAACAAACGCGCCAAGGCGAAAATCCGCCCTGTCAGCGGCAGCTCCGGGATAGAAGAGGAACCTGTTCCGACTTACTTGTGATCCCATCACAAACGTAACGTCGCTTCTGAGTTCCGTTTGCATTATTTACAAGGAGAATAGGGTGATTATGCGCTTTTGTTAGCGTGATACTAGCAGACCAGGGGCATACTTGGGGGTATGCCAACATTGAACCAACTGTAGGCCTTGATTGACACGCCCACTTGCTTAAAATCCTGTTACGGCTGACGGGGCCGCACATCATCTTTAGTGGGGCGTCCCATGGACAGAAACGTACTCAGGCTGCCTAACTCGGGAGAAACTCTCCCGAGGTCGGGTTTGGTGCCGAAACCAGGTTAGGCTATTAGCCTAGTCCTAGCCTGTGTGTGGCCTAGTTGGAGATGCCCCTTGTAAAAAACTAAACCAGATCTCTTCCCAATTGTCAATCTAGGCATAGTACCTCTACTTCGGCCATGTGGTATGGAAATGCCCGGCAGTCCCACTTCATGCCGAGCCACAAACAAAGCCGGCCATGTGGTATGAAAATGCCCGGCAGTCCCACTTCATGCCGAGCCACAAACAAAGCCGGCCATGTGGTATGAAAATGCCCGGCAGTCCCACTTCATGCCGAGCCACAAACAAAGCCGGCCATGTGGTATGAAAATGCCCGGCAGTCCCACTTCATGCCGAGCCGCAAACAAGGTAAGTTGTGACGCAGCAACTAGATGGTGGCTAGTTCGAGGACAGCCTCGAGCTTGACATCCCCCTTTCCTTAGCCGAGATAGGTTGAGCTGCTGTCTCGTCATCATATGAGCGCCGTGCAACTGTCTCTCACAATATGAAACTGAGCAACTTACAGTTTCACATAACTAATGGAATGAATTGCATGGGATGCTTTGTATAGCACGGCGGTCAATATTTACTTTAAACCCAGCTAAAAGGTTATACCTAAACATATTATAACCCAGCATCTTCAACGAATACGAGAGAAGATAGGCTGCAAGTAGCTCCCCTAGCAATGCGACCTAATATTAAAGTACTAGGAGACGGCGTACTTGTTTATCAGAGCAGTGTAATAACCCTTGCTGAAGGAAGCAAACCCCAAATTTGCTGCTATTCACTTATTGCATCCTGCAACATATCTTCCTCAGAGATTCTTGGCGGCCCATCCCAGCCGGTTATTACCGGCGTCGAATACAACAAATGCTGCCTTTAACGCGACATCGCCAAAGATGCTAACGCCATAACCCGAACTGCTCTGCAGACCACCGAAGCATGTCTTGCCAGAGTCATTAGTTGCCTGGTAGTTCATATACGACCCAGGGATGGTGATAGTAGAGTTCCCCACCCAGAATGAAAAGCTGGGGAGGGTAGTAGAGCAGCCAAAAGTATAACCACGTTCTGACTCGTCATAGCTAGCACCCTTGACCTTAGAATAGTAGGCCATAACAACATTTTCTGGAAGTAGAAGCAGGGTAGCGCCAGTATCAATAATACCAGAAATCGATAAGTTCGTAAAACTTCCGTCACCGACAGCAAAGCCAGGGGAGGTAAAGCCCCACCCGCCAATAGTACTATCAACCGAGGTATAAGCGATAGGTCCAGTATGCGCAGAGGAATCAATATATCCAAAGTTATACTTCCCGTCTATACTTGTAGTTAGCACCGGGGCTGTAATACTTTACGTAGGCTCATTAAACGTACCTGCTTGATGCTTGAGGTCGACCGTAAATAATGGTGCATCCAACGTGGCCTTCGCATTATCGAAAAATGTCTGCTGCTTTTGAGGCTTAATCCTGTTAGCCTTGCTAAATGCCAGGCCGAGTACTCCAGAAGCAGCCAAACTTTTGCTAAGGTATGCTGATATATTCTTGGCAGACGCAAATGCCTGTGACTTAACAGACAAGCCACCGACAGTGACGATTTCCGTATAGACGTCACCGCTTACGCTGGTCCCATTATCAGCGTATTTAATGCTCCAAGAGGCACCACTCATCCGTTTCGACGTCGAGCTTTTCTTGGGGTCATACGGAATTTGACCTTTGACCTCGTTGGAAGCTGTCTCATTGCTAAACACCCAGAAATCAGCAGAGCCTGTGTCAAATATCAGGTTAAGCGTTTGTGGTGGTGTGCCAATCTGTACTGGAGCGAGGTACGCCTGATCGTGTTTGTTGGGGGTATTTGTAACTGAGCCCGTCTCTCTCTTCTGTTGAATTCTGGTAACAGCGTCGGCAATATCCTGGGGTACAGGCTTGTCGAGTTTATTGTAAGCCTTGGCCAAAGCGAGTGGCCCATTACGCTCGAAGTTGACGTTGTGTTTTGCTGTAATTGAAAACTTTCCATTTTTAGATGGAAAGGATTCCTTTGGCGCACCTGCAGCAAGACTGCTGGCGGCCACAAGGGAGACAAGAAATCGGCCGAAGGTTTGCATGATAGATAACTGGCTTAGATCAAAGAAGACATAAATCTCTGTGGCATGAGTCGGCTTTCTTTGCTTTTCTGGCGAGAAGAAGCTCTCAAAATATTGGATGCTGTTATGGTATTTATATGGTAGACCGAATATCGTTGAAGGAAAGAACCACAGCATAGTAAGACTCCAGAAACTTGGTAGGGCTAGATTACTAGTCAACGTGCACCCCTGTTAGCCTTGTATAATAATCAAGTTTCGTCTCGGCACCTACATGCAAGCTGAACTGCCCCGCAATATGACGCCCTTGCTTTAAAGGCCACAGCTAAGACGTTTTAAATTAGAGTTTGAGACCCGTTATTAGATAGCATTGCATAATTGTCGATTTTATGCCAATGCTAAATGACGCCACTATCCATATTTACTTGCGTCACATTGTACAGCAAGGTATTATTCATGCCTATAATAATAGGATCCTGAATTAATCTAAATTAGATCTTAATACGAAGGTTAATCACTTCGTATAGATTAGACGATTAATTAACGAGTGGTCGTGATCCTAGTACAGCTTTAGTCATGGCAATGCTTGTTCCTTCTACCGTCCATTATCATGTTATAAGATTCATTGTTAACTAAGGGGTGCCTGCCTTGCAGGGGTAAACCAGGAACGCACTGTTACCAACCAGTGGCGCATTGGTCTGTGAGTGAGCTTTCGAGGTGGCACGAGTAATGTATAACACAGCCTTGGGCTAAATTTAACCTGTCCCATACAGGATAACTCCCTTACCTAGTAGGTACTTAAGTTACCCCACGGAAAAGTGGATCTAGGCAATATTGACTTATATTGAATTGATAGGCTACGAGACAATGGTCCCGAAAAACAACCCTTCAAATTGTAATTCTGTTTCGTAGCCGCGGAGTTTGGGATACTCAGCGTCACTTCAATTTATGTATCTAGAGCCGGTCCCTATTTCGACCCCGCAGGCCTCCAATGAAATCAATTCGCTGTGCACCATGATATTCACCAAACCAGAACTGCTCCTTACTGCTAGCCTACTGTTTCAGAACAAAAGTACATTTCCAAGGATCAACGCTAACCCGGCATTGTATTTTTCTCCTTGAGCATGTGACCGTTTGACTCCAATATGGCGAGCTTTGACGTCTTGGGGGCAACATACAAAGTACCATTTGTCGCGTAGAATATAACTAGGCTATTATTAGAGCGGCTGGAAAGATTTTAGTAGACCTGCACTTTTGCTCTTTTTAGCCCAACACTATTAGGCGGCTGCTGGAACGGCAATGTCGCACTCACCCGAGAATTACCAGAATCAACAAATGGATAGAGCAAATGGGGCCTGACTAAAGACATGGAGCCAAGCTGCTAGACGTGAATCGGGCCAGGAAGAGTGTACCCATATTAAAGAAGCACTACGTAAAAGTCAAGTATGATCACCGGAAGAGGAAGAGGGAGTGGAAGGCTGAGCAGCGTAGCCAGCCAATTGAGATGAGCTCACTAAAAAAAGGCCACTGTCGGTCCATGTTGGTATTTTAGGGACACACCGTCGTACACAGCCACATAACTACATATGTAACAAGTCTGATGGCCACTCAAGCCACTTATGCGTACATACAATGCCCGCCCTGATGCTCCGACCACCCAGAATAGTCTCTTCGCACGTCATTGAGACGGTTGTGTCGTGGCGAGTAGAGTTGGCCGACGAAAATCAGGGTCGATGGCATGATTTTGAGGAGGAGCGGGAACTATTGCCTCTGTGTTTCACTGTTCGGTTTTGGCAGGACCAAGCCCTCAGAATGCCAATGAGCATGTTGCCTATCCTCGGCTGAAATTGGCGCCGCTTAATGGAAGAAACAGGGAAGACGTCGCAGGAAAATAATATTCCTCCTGTGTCCTTGTTAATCAAGAAGTGGCCACATCGCCGTCTCAAGGTTCAAGTGTTACTTAAACAAACTTCGGAGCTTTAAAAAACATTGATAAATTACTACGGAAATACCTTTTTTGCCTTCTGGCCGCACTGCACCAGACGTATTTTTCCGAGACAGTAACATAGGCAGCACCCCATCGCCGTTCTGCTACATTGGAGAAATCTTAAAAGGCCTGCCGGCGCACAACGCGGCGATTAATGGTGACTCGAAGCCGGGGCCTTAGACTAGGATCACCCGGAGTACCCGCGTGAATCTATAAAGTGTCGAAGCACATAGACGTCCATATAGTGAGTCATGGCGCCCTCAGCCTGGGCGGAATTAGCCTGACATTGGTAAGGGTAGCTATAACGAAGTGAAAGAACTTTATCAGTTGTAGCAGAAAATTCTTAGTTTTACGCACCTACTTGCATGAATGCTGACTTTTATGACAGGAATAGTAATGTAGGGATTGAGCTTGTGGGTAGGCTGAGGGGCTACGGCGGTACGTGATGTTGTATTCATAATATACAAACTGAATAGAAAATATATAAGACCAAGAGAAAACTCCTATTAATGTATTAAACCTCTTAGCTTACTTTATCGAGTCATGATTACTCCGACGAAGCTCTTACAGTCTTTTCCATTGGGTCTAAATATCAAAATTTGATATTCTGTCTTTGAGCCGCCACAATGGGCTACATGCGACATCTTCTGTTTAACATGGGCTTAGCCCTTAACATCGCGTGCACAAGGCCTGTTTTGCATATTCCCCGTCCTGGGCCAGTGGTTTTCTCGCAACTGGTGGGAGCTCCTGGTATGCCTTTCCTGCCGTGTACACCATGGATATATGGTCGTAGAAAACTTCTTCTCGTCACTTTCCCCCATATGGCGTGGTGCCTTCTGGCTGCGGGATTGTGTTTCCTTATGCCCACTGATTCCAGTGCTGAGATGTTCTTGGCGATGCTCACGTGCGAGATAAGTATAGGGTAAAGAGTCACGGCTTCTAACCTCCTGATCGGAAGATCTGCTCCGGGGCTATTTGGCCGGGTCCCTACCTCACAGCATACGAAACACGCTTTTGTTACTGAATTGGTGCAAATCATGTCCCCTTTTACTATTTTTCAACATACATGTTGTGTAAATCTTGCAGATTCCGGCGTCTTGCAAACATCGTCATAGCAAGTTCTATAATTGACATCATGTGATAGCTCAATAGAATTGAAATGCTTGTTTTAAATTATATAATTAAAAGTATTATAATCTTATCTTTGTCGCAAATTCGATTAATCATGCAAGTCAGCCAAGGACAAATACCACGACATCGAACCTGGGGCAATATCCAACTTGACGGCTGAGTACCTAGGTACTTAGGGTTAGGGATAGTCCCTCTTCTGTCGACTTATCATGAGCGTTTACCTGCAAAAATAATTTTAAATCAAACCACCAATTAAATAGCTTTCATTTTTCTGCAATTATGTCTCCCTCATTACTATTTTTTCACAATGTCGTCACTCCATTGCCAAACGACAGCAACCGCTAAACTACAGGCGGCCAAAAAGCCACCCCTGCAAGACCCCTACACCCTGCACGTGACCACAAAACTTCCATCAAACCTCCATTTTCAACCATCGCGACGCTCGCGCAACCCATCTCAACCACTACTCGCAAGCCGCCAATTCCACACCGCCATGGCTCTCCAACCCTGCCGCGCGCACTTTCCCCGGGCCCGCTGCGCCTTGCGCGCCCTGACGCCCTCCCTGCGCACCTACGCCACCGAATCAACGTCCGAACCCTTCAAGGCCTCATCGCAGGAATCCTCGGTGCCCCGATGGAGCCAAACGCCTCCGGGTATGAAAGCCCCCATGCAGCTGGACTTTGCGAAATCCTTCAAAAACAAGGTCTGGAAAGTCAACAACGACCCCGCGAAGCTAGACAACATGTACAATCGGCTACTGGGGCCGGGCGGCAGCAAGATGCTGCCCGAGGAGCTGAAGTGGTTGGCGGTCACGCACAAGAGCTTTGACCAGGGGAGGAGAGGGTTCAACGACAAGCTGGCACTGCTGGGTACGTTTTCCCCCAGAATACAAAGTTCCAAGGGACGGCAGAAATTGGAGACGTGACTCGTGCTGACTGGACTAGGACGACTGACGCTCGTCATGGAAGCGACCAAGGAAATCGTCAGCAAGGCCCCGTTGCCGGGGTCACGGCAGACAGACGAATTCGACAGGGTGCCTTTTGAGCACGAACAGCTCGCATCAGTGGATAACTTGAGCGTCGAGGAGCCAAAGGACATGGTTAGCAAGGAAAAGCTGTTCGCGCTGGCGTCGGATGCGGGCATATTGGACGTTTTGCGGTGGAAACCCCGACTGGTATGATTTTTCCCTTCCTTTGTCTTGGTCACCGCGGAACTGGATATACGAGTACTAACATGCTGTAGCCCAAAAGCCTCGAGTCGTCAGGTGTCGAAGTAGTCGTCAACAGCGCGGTCCTAGCCATCCTTGGCGCGATTACGCTACAGCACGGATCGGTAGTTGCGTCAAAAGTTGTGCGGGAGAGAATATTGGCGCGACTGCCAAAGAACGAATGATTCCAGTCGAGGTTGGGCAGCGGAGACCTGTATTCATACCATGTATTTTATATTCTAGAAAGGAGGGACACGCTAGACTCTGTATAAACAACGTTTTCAAAATAGCACACGAGGAAAAATGCAACCTGCTATACGCACGCCAAAGGAAATACCCCGACTACGCATCCCTTGCTACCCTGCGCCGTGCCTGCAATCTCTCGTGTCAGATACGCCCGGATTAAGCTGCATCTTTACTGAATAAGCGGCGTCTCCTCGCCCACATCTCCGCGCTCCTCGTCGTCGACCTGCTCAAGCAGCTGCGTGATCAGGTCGGAAGTAATCAGCTTCTCACGATACAGCCATCCCAGCACGGTGCCTGCCCCGGGACCCAGCACAAGGGACGCAACCACCATCGCAAGAGGCGCTCTCCAGCCCACTTCGGTAAACACCCAATACAGCATTGTCAGTCCGATGAACTGGCTGTCAATCTCGATAAACTTGACCGTCGAGCGCGTCACTTCCTGACGGTCGTCTGGTTTCGTCAAGTTGCCAATAATGAAGCCGTGCGCAAGAAGAGAGCACAAGACGGGCACGGCGTAGACGGCAATGAAGGCCTTGGTATTCGCTTCCATGTGGATCATGGGCCCGTCCTGGAACCGACGCAGTTTGTTGAGGCCATGCCGCACAAACTGTCTGATGAGAGAAACATATGCCGGGAAGAACAACCACGTCCCAATGGCGGCGGGTTTGTTCAGGGACAGCATCAGCGTCGACGGAACGTAGTACCCCAACGCCACGGCGATGGGAATAGCAATCGTCTCCACCAGCTTCATCTGTCTCCCCTTGTCCAGCTGCAGAGGATCACGCTCCTCCTCGTCCCCGGCCACAGGCGGATCGCCGTGGCCCTCGTCGGTGATGAGCCTGCCTGTGCTGGGGAACGGCCAGGCCTTGGCTCCGAGAATAAAGGCCGGCGCGTACACGAGCTGCCAGACCAGCGCGCCGCCAAGCAAGTTGAACACGAGCCACGGCAGTGTCGGCCTGGAGACGACGGCGTTCTTCTCGTTGACCTTTCTCGCCGACTCGACGGTCGAGACGGTCAGGAGGGCGCCGACATAGGATAGGATGACGGACATGACGGCCTTGCTGCGGAAGGAGTCGAGCGCTGCGTAGAAGAAGCTGACGAGGTAGCAGGCTGGGGTGCCGAGGATGGGGACACGGCTGAGGGCTGGGAGGAGGGCGTGCGAGTGGCATTGCGACCAGAGCAGCGCGGCGTTGACGTCGGAGTGGAGGAAGAGGGCGACGGCGGTGGCGATGGCGAGGAGCGCAGGGACGATGGCGAGATGGGGGAATAGGGGGAAGTGTTGGGCTGGACGGCGCCAGCGGGATGGTTGTGACATTTTGCTCTTGTTTGTTGATGCTGGTTGCTTTGGGGAAGCTGCGAAGACGGGACGAGAGGTGGATGCGGGGAGAGGGTGAAGAAATGAGGTCGAGGCGAGCGGGCAAGATAAGGTGCACCGGGAATGCTGAGTGTCACACCGAATTGACTGACGATGAAAATGACATCAAATCCAGTCTGGTGAGTATCAATTCAATGTTGATGCATGTCAATTGGTCCATGCGTGTGTCTGGTCGACTTTGCAGCCAAGATGGCGCCATGCCCCACTGCGCGCGGCACATACCGCCTGTAGCGTAGTGGACGGCTTCTAGTAGACAGCACCGGGCACGGGCCACATGCGCAGACAGTGGGGCCAGTCAACGAACCAGCGACAGCCGAGGCGTGTCCAGCTGCTCCAGATGTCCGCAAATTAGACCACGGGACGGATGCGCGTGAACAGATGATGGACTCTGGGTGTGTAGCATCAGGCGACGTTTTACCGAAAAGAGACTGGTGTGAAGAGTCTGGTTGTTTGTGTCTCAATACTACGCTTTTCATGTTTCTATGTAAAAAGAAAAAAAGTATTTGATGTTTTAAAAGCGCGGGCCAAATTTCTATTGATCCGAAACAAGACCAGTCCCGACCTCAGCTACGCGCTGGGCGAGTGACAACACAGCTATGCCCTATAAATTGTCCTGAGCATTGAAGTCAGGTCTGATATTGATATTAAATAAAAATTCTAGCCATCTATTCTTTGAGAGACATCTTAGACATGTGTTGAATTTGCTGCATGACAATTCGAGCCCATGACACTAGCCCTTCCAGGGCCATTCGATTGATTCGCGAGGTAGTTATGCCAGCATGAGATTTTACATGTATGCGCAAGGAAAACTTGCTCATTCTTCATGTCGATAAATTAGCCAAACAAATTCTTTAAATCTGTCTGTCACAGGGCCTATCAGAATACGACCCTTGACATCGGACGGGATCTTGTCCCAAGACGTGTGCGAGTAATCTCTGACGCAAGGCTGATTCCGTCTCGGAAATTGATTCCAGCACTCTTTCCACCTCAAGTCGTGTCGATTGAATTTTGTAAGGCTTGCCTTCATCGACGTTGTTTATTATGCATATTGTTTTCCCATGACTGGGGCAGCTTAGCAAAGAGCGAAGGATGCTCCAAAACTGATCGAGCCTGCATCTCCCTTTGTCGGTGGTTGCATTCATCGCGGCTTTGTACAGCAGGTCGGTGTGATAAAGGCTTTAGGCACAACAACGGGTAGCTTAGAGCCGTATACGTCTGCTGCATTGACCTGTGTCTGTCATTAGTTTTATCAAAGCGATAGCTGATAACGACAGCCTCGCCATTAGACGATGCGAGACCCGCTGCCCGTGATGCGAAGTGAGCTGTTCCAAAACCCGTTGGACCATGAATCCATAGAATTCTATTATCATTACTCTTATCCTTTGACCAAGACTTACATGGTTTGTGGTCTTCAAGTCCCCCAAAAACATGGAATAGGACATTAAACTGTCGTTCACGAAGTCAAGGTGAGAGAGCGAGAAGAGATTCCGCAAACAGTCGATATACTCTACTGATGGTCCTACCTTTTGTTAGGAAGTGACATTATACTCAGCCATTAAAAAGGCGGCAAAGCTAAACTCAGCCAAGGCAATGATGTACTGTAGCTACGCTTGCGCGGTTGCCTTGCCAGGGAACAAACTTCCGTCTTGCCTCCAGTATTTTGTTTCGAGGCGTCGGCTGGAATGCATTGAAGTGATATTCGGAACTCGGGCGCCCTTGTCCCTGCGTCCCGGTCGATCAAGGACCCCTCGGATGGCAGCGGATAATAAAGAAGCCAATTGTCGGTAAATCAGGTTTCGGGGCCTAGAGGCGCCAAGGTTGCCAATAGTCAAATGAAGCTTAACAAGCAAATAGTTGCCTCACACAAGCCCATAAGTAAATTGGACAAATTAAACGCCCGTATTAAGTGGGCTATATGCCTCTGATGAATCCTCATATACAAGGTATATCTTGCCTTCAAGAGCTAATATAAGTTCCCGATTAAACTTGTTCTTTCCAAATTTCTATGCTGCCAGTCTTGTTAGTTCTGTGGTTCTTCATCAAAATTCACACCTTTATCAAAATGAAGATCGAGACTGTAGCAGTCATTGTTGCCCTTGCCGATGGTGGTCTTACTGCCCCTAAACCAGAGGCGGATGCCGCACCTGAACAGAACAGGGTCAATGTGGCTACTGTTGACGACGCCAACGTAGAACAGACTGGTGTGATGTACGATTCACTTCGTCCAAGGGACAATCAAGAGGTGCAAGCAGGTCCATACCGTCGCCGCGGTGTTAGTGGACGTCAAGGTGGCGTACGCGGAGGACGTGGCAGAGGACGGGGCAGAGGACGTGGCGGGTGAGGAGCGCTTGCTGGCAAGGGAAAGGGCAGGACAGGTTCATTATGCTGTCATAATTATTCTGGCTCATAAGATACCTTTGTTCCTGGGGAATTACTTTATCCACATATAAGGGTTAGGGTTAGTATCACTCAGGAGGCCGATATCTGGGGAACTGGGGGGCGAAGCCACTTCCACGCAAAAGAAAAAAAGGACGTGAATGCATGGCGTTACGGCCGAGTTCCCAGCCACATACACCTGAATCCTAACTGGAAGCGAGGCGCATGTTCATTCCCTCACCATCGTTGCAGCGGCTGTCGACGTGGCACTGGGCGTGTCAGCGTATAGCAGCCGCTGACGATTCGGCTTCGACCCTACCATCCATTACTACTATTACCCGTTGGCAACTAAATGGCAAGCCACTTGGTCGCTGACGGGCAGTTGTCGTCTGAGTTGGATCCTACAATAGGGGGAGCGGCGTTCTACATGGAAAGTTCCGATCTGCACCTATTTATTCACGGTACGTGCAAAAACCAGTGTTTTCATAATGGGTCCGCCAGTCATTTAATTAATATCAGCGTGAAATTATTAGAATAGAGTTATACATCCGCCATGACATGGAAGAAGGCGTCCAGTTTAGCTTTGTTTCAGGTGTGATGTATTATTAGTATCTTCCCACAATACTTGAGAATTGCGTAGTTTTTCTTGTCGCCCCTATCTCAACGCATAATAAGGGATGTTGCTGACGCGACTTGGTCTTATACTACCATACCAGAAGCTGTTTGTACTTTTTTAAGCGGCGGATACAACAATATTTTATGCGAGAGAAAGAATACTATAAGAGAATATCCCACGATTACCCAAGATGCACCAGAAAACGGCAACCGGATCGACGAATTAATAGCCACATATCCCCTTTTCTCTTCACGGAGCACCATGTAGAGCATTGATTAAGCAGATTACAGCAGCAAAATGAAACACAACCCCGTTACCGCAGCAACTACAGCTATTAAAGTGCCACTGACAAGCTTGTCTGCTTCACTTACGGGTCCTGGAGTAGACAGAGTCGGACTCTGGGCCAGGGTCGGACGTGTAGTTGAGCTCGGTTCCGAATCCGAAGTTACCTTTGCCTTCGTCTTTGTAGTAGTCTCTGTATCCTCAGCCGTACGAGTGGTAGATTCGTCGCCTGTGGTCGTCAAAGGTTCTTCCAAGATGGGAATTGTCCCAGATGCAGTCCGGCAGATTGGCCAAGTATAGCCGGAATAATCACCTTCAACATATGAGCCAACTGCGCAATCAGGGGTTGCCGAGTTGGTGCTACCGTCTCAAACGATTAGCGTTGTTGGACTAATTAATGTGCGGAGTCTTGGCCACTCTATGAGTCCACGTACCAATATGTCGTGCCCTCTTCAATAGTCATGGATGTTTCTTCTGAGATGGACGTGTAAGGTACACAATCACTGACGAGGATGCAAGATGAAGAACAGCAGCCAATCACCGAAGCCTGGGTATTAACGCGGCACCAGTTGCCAGCTTTGCATACAATAGATGAGGCTGGGAAAATTTGGTCAGAGCAAGCAAGTATTGACTTGGAAGTATATCAGATAAGAAACACACCATCACTTACTTGAAACGCCTCTTGCATATCCGCATGTTGATTCAACGCGTTTGAATAGCTCAGCACGAGGTGTTGGGGCAGGCATCTGGGACGGACCGGCCTCGCCGCGTGCACCTTGACATGCTATGAGCAGCGTAATAATAACAAAAGTCTGAAGTAAAATCAAAACCATTTTTAGGTCGCTACGTCTCGTTACCTAGGAACTAAGACATGTAGTAGATACACTGTTGAGTGAATATCTAGCAGCACATCATCTGGGGTTTTATACGTTTTGTCTGCTTTACGATAGCATAGCTGACTTGAGCATGAATATGGCGCATTAGCAGAGACCAAATTGGAGACGGAAGAAGAAAATTGGGCAAAATTGATATATAAGGTTCAAGCCCTGTGAACATGGTGACAACTTCCTACATGTATGTAGAGTTTTGCCAGACAATTCAGCTGAGTTTCTCAACGCCTTGTGAGTAAACACCACCCACTGCCCAGGTACCTAGGTATGTTACGAAGCAAGCCGAAGTCAACTTGGCGGCGCTAGGATTCCGAACACTGAATAATTCACAGACGTCGCACCGCTATGATGTTGAGTTGAATATGATAATTTAGCTGCTACGATAAAATATTCGTAGGCGTCTACCATTTTTGCCCTGTGGCTTAGTTGGGTGTTTATTTGTCTCTGAGTAATCAGATTTGACTTCACAGCATACTAGCAGCGTCATGTTTGTATATGCAGTGAAGTAACATGCAAAATGCTGTATGCGATACACCACTCGTTCTTGGGTTGCATGCCTGCATCGGCAATTATGGGTGCCCAGTCGATAGAGTTGACTGAATTGTCAACAACAAGATATAGACTTTGTCAACATAAACATTCTGCATACCTGATAAAAGATATTTTATAAAATTTAGAAGACAAACTGTCTTTGGTAAACCGCAACCGTCAAATAAGAGTCCGAGTACACTTACTCGCCCATGTATCTTTGTTGCAATGCAGATAGTACGTACCTAGCTGTCGTCAACTTAGTATTTCCAGTAGCCTTACCTACCAACTACCAATATCTAACCAGCTAACCGAACCATACACTTGGGATGCGGACCAGGCTTTTGGGTTGGATTGTGGCAGGTGAGTTGGGTTCGTGCTACAATATTGCGGGACATTGCATCCAACTCTCAATTGACACATGCCTAGAGTCGGCTGTTATAACAACGCTTTTCCAAATCACGAATCTAATGATTGGATACCGGCAGCTATGTGTAATGTGGATGCACTAACCTTAAATCTACGAAACTTCCCATGTTGTCAAAGATGAAGGCACTGTGGCGCGATGCTCTCAAAATACTCCCACAAATGACTTCATCAGCTGAGATGCTGAAAAACACCTCTGTCATGGCAGATGCAGAGGCTATTGCCACGCTGATGGCAACAACTTCAGCTATCATTCTAGATTGCATTCGTGCTGAATTTCCGGGGCTCCATTACGGATGTAACCCCAGTTTGTAACAGACCGATCTCACAAAATTGACATGACGCTCAAGGCAGGTTTGGTGATTTATCCTCTCTGGACCCAAGGCGTTGTGGTTTTCTCCTACAGATGAATGACTTCACGCCGGTCGATTGAGTAGCCGCCTATCTTCAAGTATGATTTTATTTTTTTTAATTATCACGAACAAGGCACACGAAATGATGAACCGTTGAGGCCAACTCATGTGAAACAGCAATATGTTCTAGTAAGGACTAGAATATCTAGCAGTGTCGCTTTATTTAATTCTGTATTTAGGACAAAATATACAATAGCATGTGCTGCAGGCGGAGTGTTCTAACCTTAAAATAGCCATAATTTTCTCTAGATAAGCTGAGTACTGGTGCGTCGACGAGGAGAGGTTTCCCATTGCCAATCCTAGCACCTACACTATGGTGGCGCCTTGGTTAGGACGCCGACTCAATTACATTCAATGTTGACCCCAGTTGCCTTGAGGCCCACCTCCTTTTTCCTATCCTCTTGGCTCTCAATACATCAATGGTTCACATGTAGGTACATGTATATTTATGGAAGCCAATTGCGGAGCAGCTGTCACAAGGGCTCGGTGAGGGCTTGGGGTAATAACTCAATACATGTAATACTAGTCTTTGGCATTAAAGGTCCTTGGTTTTCTCAAGGCTTGGATGGATTTAAGAGCTTTATAAATATAACAAGTCGGTGAAGGCCTTTGCCCTAGGTCCCGTACTCGTAGCCCTCGTCAAACCGTGTGATGGTAGCTAAGGCTTTGGGCTAGAGTTAAAGACTTTTGCCCCAAGCAGCGTGGTTAGGGACCTGCGGCTGGGCGCGGTACCCTCTGATATCCGGCACTAACACAAGCTTCAGACTTGACTATTTAGATATAGAACGAGGGTGGACGTAAACACCACCTCAGCTTATATTTATAATCTAGTAGTTATTAAAGTGTTAAGTAATATAGCTAACCACGTAATATAGTAGATATTAACGTATTATATTATATTAGTTATATTCCCTTTAATATTATTTGTAATAAAGATATTAAGATACTAGGCTTTAATCTCTTAAACTTCTTAGTATTATTATACCTTATAATAATAAATACTAGCCTTATAAAGGGAAACTAAGCAAAGTATTTTACAAATAAATAGTTTATATACACTATAAGGCATTTATACTAAAATATAAAATATCTAACACTTACTATTAATATTATTAAATCCTATCTAGAAATTATACCTTTTAGCCTAAATTATTATAGTTTAATAGTAAATTTCTATTTATAAGGCAGAATAAAAAGACTTAGGGTAAAGGAAATCCTAAAGTTATTATTAAAGTGAAAAGTAGTATTATATAAATAGGTTAAAGTTTCTTAAATATAGATATTTTATTATATGCTACTTATAAGGACTAATATAATTTTATTTTATATTAACTCTAAGTTATAAACTATTCTCCTTTTATTTTAAAAATAGTTATAATACTCTTATAGGCTACCTAGCTAGTAATATATACTTAATCTCTAATATTAAATAGTCTACCAGAGTGAGAAATAAAAATAGTGAATTAGGTATTTATTAATACAGCTAATAGAGGCAAACCAATGCAATGTGGATTGTACCAGCTGACGCTAGTTGGTTGATGGCGGCGGTTGCCTACCAGACGTTACCCCGGCTGAGATTCAGAAACCCCAAGTCGGGGCACCCTCTCGTTTTTTTGTAAACCTAGATCGGCTGACTTGACCAGACCAGACTCTTCCAATCGGAGCCTGGACCAAATGGGCACTATTTGATGTGCGGGGCTCAAGCTTTCAAAGCGACCACATCAATGATGTCTGGTGCAGACTGTGGAAATTCAGGCGGCACCGGAGGCCGGAGCCACCGCCACCTGCGCCTCAGTGCTAGCACATGAGCTATCATGGTTTGGTCATCGGCAAACGCTGGCTCAGCCGGTAGTTCAAATAGGTTAACGGTGCCATAAAACACCGCGGAGTCAGCTGCGCTATCGCCTTGCCAGGTGCTGTAAGGCCGCAGACAAGGACCAGACAGTAAACTCCTTCCTAGGGCAATATTAAGTCGCTCTATCTTTGTTTTTAATAATCCTGCCTCTCCTAGGCATTCTTATTATTAGCTTTAAGCTGCTTTAATAAATAAATAAAATAGCTGACCTTAATAAGGCTATCTAGAAAGTTAGGGAAGTAATTAAGTTAATACTGCTTAGCCTTACTAACCAGGTAAACTTATTAAATAATCTTAGATATATTAATGTTTAGTTGATTTACTTTATAATTAAATAAAAT
>NW_011942237.1:851029-1008388 GCF_000187425.2 Metarhizium robertsii ARSEF 23
ACTATACTATATATAAGTTATTAAGCATATAAAAACCTATATTTTAGTCTTACTACTAGCCTTACTTTTATTTACTCTTTTTAAATACTTTTTATTCTAAGTAGTAATAAGCTTATGCTTTACTTATATAGAATCTTTTTTAAGTAGCTTAAAGCTTTTACGCCTAAAATCTTCTAAATTATTAAGCTATATAATAAGCGCCTAATTGCCTTAATTATTAAAGTAGCTAATAAAGCCAGGTTATATTACTAAAGTTAATATTAGCTTATAAAGTAAAAGGCTATAAGGATAAGGTATTCTTATTAACTTTTTATAGAGCTAATAGTATAAATTATTTACACCTATTTTAAATAATAATAGAAAGATAGATAATAACGTTAACTTTAACCTCTAATAATAACAGCGGGAAAAGCGCTTACAGGATTAAGAACTAGCTATATATATATAGGCACACCAGACCGCGTATGACTAAACTAAGCCTAGTGTGCAGAGAATTTGCGTGCTGGAAGGTTAAGGTTCTAGCTTTGCTTAATCCGCCAATAACTGGAGTGTCGCGCTGGGGTCTGGTCTACTTAACACTTCAATGTTGGGTGGCTTCTCCAGCTCGCGATCTTAAGGGCCACAATTTCCTATTAACACTATTGGAAAGTTCTACTATACGCCTCTCAGTAATACCTTTACTAAAGTCACTATACTCTTAGCCTTATACCCCGGTGTCTAGATATTATAATTATTACTTATACCCACTTAGATATTTATAATTATATTAGGACACCCTTAATCTGGCTTTATAACGGACCCTTTTCGGCATGGCCATCCCGTAAACGTCGTATACTCTCAGCCGTAACCTAGCCATGTATGTAGGCCCAAAACTCAGCAGACCCCTAATTACGGCCGCTGTAAAGCCTCAATTAGTCAGGGCCATAGCTGTGGTCACCACGGGCAAATTTCCCCGTGGTAGGAAAGTTGCAGCCTAAGTTCTAACTAAATTTAAACTAAGCAAAGAAGGATGAGAAATCTACGAGATGACTAGATAGAGGCTCCTGAAAACGGCTTCTTGAATTCAATAAGGAGCTATTCTCGCGCGGATACAACTCTCCCTTTGCAGATTACCTGACTGCGACATCAATGTCATCCTGGACTCGCTCCTCTGAATGTTTTGGAATAGTATTCGTTTAGATATTGATATTCTTGGGCTTCAGGCTCGCAGCAAGCGATCTGGGCAGAATGGCCGAGTGGTCTATGGCGACGGTCTCAAGCACAGTATATGTACTTTCGCCTGCGAAAAGCAGCGTTCCGTTCACGAAAGTGGCCGGGGTTCGAATCCCCGTTCTGTCAGCTTCTTTTTTTTTGGTTGGCATCCCCTACTACGGGGATATATCGTTTTCTTGTAAAGCAAAGTCCATACAAAACCACCACCAAGGTTCAGTTGATGCTCCCTGAGGGTGTTGTGCGTACATTCCTTATGCATGGACATTTGCGCCGTGAGTTGTATTGATTCATGATGGATCAGACCTTGGACATGTTCATCTCCACCGCCATTCTGGCCTCGATGATGGTGATGGGTATCGAACAAGTTGGCTAACGACTCCAAGAGGACCGGGGCCAGCTGCCTATATCAATGGATTCCTTCTTTCCTCTCCCGATGGCGATGGACCGGCTTTCGACCTGGGGCATCTAAAATATCGAGGGTTACACAACTTTTAGTGCTGTTGTTTTCCTACCAATAACATGTCCTGCTTGCTTTGTATAAACGACATGATGTTGACGAGGTGCAAGCCTAAGCTACGACTTATTTATACTAATGCAATGTTGCAATATGAGTAAGCTGGAGTTGGAAATTGGTCAAATTATTCTGTAAGGACTCTTCGACAACTCCGGCGTTGGGAGAAGTAACTTCTTTTGAGTAAAACCGTGGATTACGAAATGGTGCGTAACATGGCGCACGCAGCAAAAGTAGTTCGACGCGCAAAGTGTTTGTTTATGCAAGTCAAAGTCAAATATTTACCTCACACAAACTCAAATCTTTGTAGCAAAGGTGAATGAAAACAGACAACAAAATAGACATCAGTCAAGAAAAGATATAATTATATACGCAAAGAAAGTGAATGATTCTAAGAAAGTTATAGTTCTCCCATATAGGCCTGTTGCTAAGAGTCGCGCAGTCCACAAGGCAAGTCTGGCCACGCAAGCAATTTCTCCAGGCAACTGGGAGTCTGTTCAACTTCCACTCTCAAGATGATCCCCAACGAATATTGACCTATCCACCTTTGCCTCCCGCACGATTACTCGCCCTTCATTACGGGATGCAAAAGCTCAGCAATGGCCAGCAGCTTCTCATCCTCAAACTTCCTCCCAGCCAGCTGCACCGATAGCGGTAAGCCGTGAAACGTCTCAGGATCATACAATGCCTCCAACCTCGCATCTTCCTTGCTGAATGGCCTAAAGTCACTATACTTGTGGTCTATATTCTTGTCCACAGTGAGACCCAGCGGGAGCGAAATGGCCGGCCAGTCAACCGAGTTGTAAATAGACGTGTACGTCGTGTCGTGCCACGTGTCCCACGGAAGCGCCGTGTTGGGCGCCGTGACGGAGAGCAGCGCGTCGAGAGGCCTCCCGCTACTATTCCACGCCGTGTCCATGGCCACAGTCAGATTGACAAGCCGAGTGTTGAGCTGGTATAATGTGTCCACACTGACGGGGAACCGGGGCGTATCTGGGACAAAGATGCCCGTGTCCCTCACAATCTTGGTGATGGGCTCTCTGGAGATCATTTCAGTCAATGTCTCGATGCCCTGGAAGATGAGAAACTCCTTGCATAGATCCCATACTTGGCTCATGTCTGGGGGAGTGAACTCGACTAGCTCGAAGCCCGCCGCGCGCAGACGACTTTGGGCCGTCTGGTATCCGCGCAGCACTGGCGGGAAGAGATGCAGGTAGGTGTTGGGGCTCTCCACGTTCCATACGCCGATGCGAGGCTTTTCGGGCGCTGTGATGTTCATCCATGGGCTTGGGTACATGAATGGCGTCTGTGCCTCCCAGGGTTTGGCATCCGACACTACCTTGGCCGCGAGCCGAATGTCTCGGACAGAGTGGCCCATGAGCCCCATTCCGGCGACGGGACCGGTCATGGAAAGGCCTGATCTTCCGTCTGTGAAGACCTCGCGGCCACCTGGAGGGAGACGGTAGCCGCTGGGTCGATAGCCGACAACTCCATTTGCCATGGCGGGCATCCTGGAAGAACCGGCACCGTCAGACGCAACTCCCAGGAGTGTAGAGCCAGTGCCAAGGGCAGAGCCCTCTCCTCCGGTTGAGCCTCCGGCGCCAAAGGTGTTCCTGTGAGCATTCAACGTCCTTCCCCAGACGATGCTGTCCGAGTCAGCCGCCAGGACTGTCTGAGGAATATTTGTCTTGCCAATGATTACGGCTCCGGCATCAATCAGGATTTGTATAAGAGGCCCGTTTGATTCACGTGGATCAAAGGCCCAGCCAGTGATACCGCATGAAGTATCGAACCCTTTAAGATCCTCGGTATCTTTAATTGTCATGGGCAGTCCGTGAAGGGGGCCGACAGTTTTCCCCGTCTCATTGAGAATACGGTCAAGTTCCTTTGCACGGTTGATTGCGTCGGCAATGTTCACTTCGGTCAGGAAGTTCGCAAGCGAGGTAGCTGCTGTGGCGCGCTTACAAAATGCCGTGACCAGCTTCTCTGCGGTGATTTCGCCAGAGGAGAGCCGCTGCAGCATTGTCGTAGCGTCATGTTTTTTTGTGTCGGTCCACTCAAGCTCTTCGGACGAAAGAAGGCCGCTGTTGATGACTTGATTGAGAGGGCTGAATGCGGTCGTATTAGGAGGAGCTTTGAGTTTCCATTCCTGGGGCAATAGGGCGTCCCTCTCTGCGCGTTTTCGTTTGACTATGTCCTCCCATCCCATGTTGCCGTTTGTATTATTCTGCAAACCGATGTTTTGTGGCATGGCGTTGGATGACAGTTGTCTCACTGAGACTTTCCAAGGACTTTTTGTTGCGAGAGAGCCGACGGCGGTGGCCGCAAGTATAAGTTCCAACACGAGAAGCTTCATGACGTAATAGGCGTTACAAAACAATAAATGCTAAGCTTAGAATTAACAGCAATGAGAGTCGCGCTGGATTCAGGGCCTGAAACTCGATATGTCTCATTGACTTCTCAAGATATTTATGTCTACTTGGGCCTTCATATAGAAAATTTTACATTGCTATAGACAGTACTATTACCTCGACAAGGATTGTTGAGTTCATCCTGCTACGCGATCAACAGACGCTTCATAGCCCACATATTACCCCGTGTTAACAGGAAACTTCCCGGGCCCGGTGTATTGTTCCTATGATCCCGAACGGGTGCCCATCTAATTGGTCAAGATGGCCAACTAGATTACGTGACATCGGGACCGCAGTCTGCCGAGAGCGAATCGAGACTCTGTCCGACGGACTTGGCATGTTTGCATTATGCCAGGGCCGCCCCGCTGAATCAGACCAGTTTCGGACACTTGATAACAGGGTATAAAAAACCGCGACCGATTGCGAATACTAGTGTTTCACGTGGTTGGTCAAGGAGCATGCATTATTGCGGCTGCTACTTTCACCATCTTACCGATTTCCCCAGACAATGGTGTCAAAACCCCATGGAGGACGATACGTTACGGGGTAAAGATGTTTGAATCTGAGATGGCTCAACGTACATGAAGACGTCAAAAATTGATTTATATCCAGGCTGGGGCTACATTTACGCCGTCACATCTTCCAACAACCACCGTATAATCCAAACACTCTCGAATTCCTTCAGCATGTCAACCGAACATCATGACCCGCCGGGCACGGTATTGCTCAGCTCTGGTATGAACGACGTGCCGTTTTCTATACGAACAGAGGCGCCGCAATGCTAACGACTCCCTCACAAAGAGCAATCCGGCTCCATCATCTACCAGCCACAGCCAAGTGACGACCCAGAAGACCCTCTGGTAAGTTTCCGTCGACTTGTCCATGAAGCACGTTCTAGATTAAAGGCACATGTCTAACCAGAAACTTTGTTGATAGAACTGGTCCACACTTCGCAAGTGCGTCAACCTTGGGCTCGTCCTCAGCTATGTCCTCCTGACCTTTGTGGTCCTCGACATTCCCCCAGTGGCATATGGACAGCTCGTAGAAGACATAGGCATCACATTCCAGCTGTCAAATGTCGCTGCGGCTCTCAACTTTGCGGGCCTGGCAATCGGTGGCGTGCTCCTCATCCCCTTTACGTATCGCTACGGTCGCCGGCCCATTTACGTCATCAGCATTGCTGTGCAACTCGCTGCTGCTATATGGGCGGCCAGAATAACATCCAAGGGCGAGTACCTGGCCTCCAGCATGCTAGGCGGCCTGGGGGGCGCCATCAGCGAAACGATTGTGCAGATCACCATTGTGGACTTGGTATTCGTTCACCAGTATGCCACCATGAATGGCGTATTTCTGGTCACCCAAGGCGTCGGCGCGTACCTGGGACCCGTGGCAGCCGGCTACATTGTACAATCTCAAGGCTGGAGATGGATGTGGTGGTGGTGCGTCATCTTCATTGCATCAACCCTTGTTCTCGTTCTGCTCTTCTTCGAAGAAACCACGTATGTTGCGGCGATTGACGGTACTCCGGTCGCTGCGTCGCCAAAGGATGACACGGACGAATCCGTCAGAAAAGAGTGGCAAGAGGTAAACACTCTTGCGAATACGGCATCGATCGGTTCTACGCCGCCCAAGTCGGCATCGCGCCCTTTTAGAGGTCGCGGCGTGACGTCGTCGAAACCTCTGCGGAAACGCCTCGCACTCGTAACCCACACGGAAGGACCGATCAAACACCATTTCCTGGCTCCTTTTACAATTCTCTTTCAATTTCCCGCGGTGGCATATACGGCAGTAACCGTCGGCTCAGTCATGTCGTGGATGGCTGTGATGATATCTATTGCGGCCACACGCATGATAGAACCGCCTTACAACTTTGGCCCAAGTGCAATAGGGCTTATTAACCTGGCGCCGTTTGTTGGCCAGCTCATTTCTGGCCTGCTGGCTGCCCCGTTCAGCGATAAATGCATCGTGAAAATGGCCAGACGAAACGGCGGGCTGTATGAGCCGGAAATGAGACTCTGGCTGGCCCTCCCGGGTGCTGTGCTTGTCCCTGCTGGTGTTCTTATGTTTGGGATTGGAATAGCTCATGTGAGATTTTATTTCCCTTCTTTTGTTCTCCTTGAACACGAACATTTGTGCCTTTTTATTGACGCATGCTTTGCAGAATGCTCACTGGGGTGTTTTAACCACGGGCATAGCCATCTTTGCATCCGGCTTCACTCTTGCTGTAGATATCGCGCTTGCCTATCTCCAAGACTGTTATCCGAACGTATGTTGTGCAAACTAGTTTCTTCATTAAGGTCCTATGATGCGGTTTTTAACGTCAGGCTAGATAATCGGTGACGCGCTCGTCATTGTCGTTTTTGCTCGGAATGGCATCGCTGTCATCATCTTATTCTATCTAAGCCCATGGCTTGATAGCATGGGTCTGCAGAACATGTTTATCATGATCGGTGTATTGTCCTTTGTTATTTTGCTAGCCCCTCTTCCGCTGTTGCGATGGGGTAAGCATGCCCGCATCATGACGACGAAAAACTATCAATATCATTCTCTCCGACAGCCATCGCGTAGGGCTATGTAGGATAAGTCTGGATGCCATGGGGATTTGCCATGGATCTCCGTAACTTTGCGTATGTAGCTTGCATGCCGGTCTGTGCTTCAGATCAAGAGTACCCCAAGAGCTCTGTGAGCTCTTGGCTCTTGCCGTGTTGTCTCTTGCAATTACTATGACTCGTGTGATGACGTTTATAGCGCTGTGTATTTATTAGGAAAGTTGTGTTTTAGTTTGCACTCGAAGCTAAATTTTGCTCTCAAATTTCTTCCACGAAACAAAACATGTGTAAAGTGCCGCATTGAAAGATGGCCCGTTGTGAATCAACTACTTTGACTCGCTACGTTGTGGACATTGCAGCGCTTTTAGGAATCGAACCAAATTTCCTCACAACCCCAATATCGACAGGCCAAACATACTTTGGCATCCCTATCGATTTAACCCTTCAAACGGCCTTTACCCAGTCAGATGGGATAATGTCTCTCGCATAGACAAGGTCCTCATAGTGATGATCGTCGCCAAGCCACTCATCCTCATTACCAAACTTGCTCAATTTCACCTTTTGCCCCCCGTCTACACAAGTTGCCCCGAAACCAATGCCTAGAAGAAAGTTAATAAGAATGCAACATTGACTTGATTCCACAGTGTAGTAAAAGCTTCATACCTTGGAGGAACCA
This sequence comes from Metarhizium robertsii ARSEF 23, assembly GCF_000187425.2. Classification (NCBI taxonomy): domain Eukaryota; kingdom Fungi; phylum Ascomycota; class Sordariomycetes; order Hypocreales; family Clavicipitaceae; genus Metarhizium; species Metarhizium robertsii. Next base: position 858,389 of record NW_011942237.1, read on the forward strand.
CTCATCTGTTTTCCCTTTGTACCCTACATTGTCAAATATTTGCAGCTTCTTAATGTCTCGGAGATCCATCGTGTCACGGCCATAAATATCCTTGAGGTCCATGGTACCCGATTTGAAGAAACCAGCGTCCAGGTTCTCCCCAATCGTAATCCTCTTACCGTCTCCGAGCTTAAAGGACAAAATGCCGTCGGCTCCCCCGAGCCACTTGTCACCCAATTGGAACCAGTACGTAATGTCCTTGACCTCGACGCAGGGCGGCTTCATGGTCCAGTCGGCGCGAGAAACACCCAACTTGGCAACAATTTGTTTACTATGGCCCGTGAATGGAAGCCACGAGGCATCCGGATGTTGGTACCAGGCGTTTAGCGAAATGTACTTTTCATCTGCAACCTCGAGACCTGGCTCAGCGCATTTGGCATGCAGTGTAACATCTGAGTTCACATGACAAGATTAGCTAATGTTCAAAAAGCAGTGAAATCTTAACTTTGACGCACCTTTGACCTTCCATTTGTCGTTGGTCAGCAGAGAAATCCACGGGCCCTTGGCGGTAAGACTGATGGAATTAATGCCGTCAATCTTGATTGTATCCGAGCCAAAGCTCGCCTTCATATCAACAGGGACCCGCGTGTTGAACCCACGCGAGGCATCCGTCACAATGCTGAACTCGGCTTTGCCTGCGGGACCTTCCAAGATGGCGCCAATCTCGTCATTTGTTCCGGCAAACATGTCGTCGGACAAGGCAATCCCGAATTCGAGCTGCTTGATCTCGGTGCAGAGCGGCTTTCGATTCGACGACAGCGTCGCACCATTAAAGGCCAGGCGGTTCGGCGTATTGGGGTGCTGGTTGATGATGGCGTTCTTGGTGGAAAGCTTGCGGATTCGATCACACAGCGGCTTGGTGCCGGTGATGCCCTCGAGCGAGGCGAGATATGCGGCGATGCCGACCACGTGTGGGCAGGCTTGTGAAGTGCCGCTCATTGTGAGCTCGCCGCCGCCGGTGCGCGTCGACACGATATCTTGGCCGGGGGCGAAGATGTCAACTCGCGCGCCGAAGTTGGTAGCAAAGTCTGGCTGGCCGCCTCGTCCTTTGATGAAGAAGGGCTTGTCGTCCTTGTCCGTGCCGCCTACGACGCAGACGCTTGGGTCTGAGCCAGGGGAGTAGTTGCTAGCATCGTCGTTGAAGTTGCCGGCCGCGGCGCCAAAGAAGACGCCCGTCTTGACGAGAGCTGCGGCTGCGGCATTGAAGATTTTTGATTTCGCAGCTCCGGTGGACAGGTTGACCACGATGCCTTTGGGGCAGCGGCGCTTCTTCTGGTCATTGACTACAAAATCAATGCCCTGGATGATTCGTGACTCATAGCCCTGGTTGTTATTGTCGAGGACCTTGACTCCGAAGATCCTGGTCTGCTTGGCTACGCCGTATGTCGTACTGCCGAGAATTCCTGCAACGTGCGTTCCGTGGCCATGGCCGTCGGTAGTTTCCCCTGGGACAAAGGACTTGATTTGTTTTGCTCGGCCCCCGAAATCCTGCACATCAGGTATATTAGCCTATGCTCGATACATCTTCAGCTTTATTCAACCCACAGGATGAGTGTCGTCAACACCAGTATCAATAACATATGCACATGTGCCCTCGCCAGCCGTTTCGTCATACACGTATTTATCGATGCCACGCTTCCTATTGGCAATGCGGCCCAAGTTCCAAGACGCCTTGGGTTGCTCAATGATGCCGAATCCGTATACGTCACGATCTTGTTCGACATATTCAACCTAGGCAAATCTTAGCATCTGGCACATTAGTCCCTACTGTCTTTCCTTACGTTTGGATCGTTGCGGACTAAATCGACCTCGGTCTCGCTCATAGACTTGGTGAATCCCACGAAGATATCATTGTAGTCGACATGCTCATTTGCATTGTCCAGTTGGCTTAGAATATTGTCACGGACAGACACAGGGGTGCCATCCTTGAATTTCACGGTGTATCGACCGGGAACAAGTTTTCCTGGTCGTGGGGTTGTGGTGTAGCTGTCTGCTGGCAGCACAGCGCCTAGAGCAAGAGGCAGAATGGCGAAGTAGGCGAGAGCATGCATCTTGGAACTGGATGTAAACCATTTACCAATGAGGTCAGTAAACCAAGATGGACAAATAAAGATGCTAAGATATTGGAGAGAATTGGCAAGCTGTATTTATATTAGATGAATGTACGAGTTGCAAGCATCATTGACTATGAACTGACTCTACCACGGAGTTTTCCAGAAACCTACACTCTCATCCCTTGCATGGCCAAGCTTTTTCAATCCATGTCTAAACATCCGCGGACATGCTCTTGCAGCCAGCCGCGTGGGGGGCTATAAGTTCCCTCACTATGTTCCCAGGATGTGGGTCAATAAGCAGTTCAAAATGAGTTGTTCAATATTTATTGCTAGCCAATACTTGATAGAAACTTGGTACTAATATTATAATTATAGCGTTATTCTAGGGTGCTTGTTGGGCCTTGTGGGACAATGTGCATGTTTGGAGCCCCTGCAGCACTGACGTGATGATGTCAGTCAATCTAATAGTAGCTCCGCCTTGTACAGGGGTTTGAAGCTTATCTTATGGAAGGATGCCAACTATTAATACTCGGAAATTAAGATATATTAAGATTGATCTTATGTTAATGAGGTGCGTGAAAACGGCCTGGCCATTTGTCGACTGCCGAGTACAAGGCAATAACAAATGCCGACGGAGTCTAGTGCATTGACTGTTGGAAACTTCTAATGTCAGGGTTGTTTGGTAAGTAGCTGGCCAGGTTTCTAGGGCAGAATACAGACTGCAACTGCGGGAGGGTTGCTATCCATGTCCCATTGTTCCCGCGGCATTTTCAACGTACTTTTGCCCACGAGGTCCCAAGGGCATCTCCTCACGCAATGGTTTGGAGCAGTAGTAAATTTTGTGGCTGAGTTCTTACCAACATGGCCTTTTCCAACCAGTATGTGAGACGTCGAGCAATATTAAGCAGTATTTGCTAACTTGTGTACACTCAGTTCACCACAGGGTTGCAAATATGGTTAATGTGCATTCAAATGACATGTGAAGGTAACATGGCTCTGTGGAAACAACATTTGAAGCCGCGATTGCCGTGCGGGATGGAACGACATGGATGGGTTGAGTCCCGCGGGGCGAATCCGCACAACATATTACCAGTATGCCATAGTGATTGTCGGCATATACGGGATGGATACCCTGGCCTCTTTTATATATCCACACGTCTCGAATCCACCATGTCATGAAATCAGCTAACTATGTGTTCATGAATCTAGGGCTTGAGTGCGCAAAGACTTCTCAAATGCCTAGGTACCGTGAGAGATGTCCTTGTCAGCGATGGTTTTCACTGTCTCAGGCAACACGTCCACCTCAGGCACAAGATAACGCCGAGACACTTATAGGTGCAAGCATTATACTTATTGAAGAACTTTGTAGCGGCATTGACACCATGCTCTCCGGTAGGATACACTGAGTCAGGCATGTCCATTTCACGCATAAATTATAGACACATCAATCAATACTAATATCGTCAAACTCATTATTTCCCCAATAGCCTGCATATTTTCTGGCCCAACACTGCTTACCAATTGGCCTTCATAAACTAAAATAGGTGACGCTCCCTCAACATCCATCTCCGAAGGGCCGACTATAGTCCAGCAACAACCGCACTCCTTTCGCGTTCCACATACTAACCAATGTTTCAGTGGCCCAATTTTGTCTTTCAGAAAGGCGGTATGCCAGGGTGTCAGCTAGAATATGAGGTACATATGTAGGCAACCTAGATCGTGAGCTGGCTAGTAACGCGTAGCGTAGTCTGCTGGCTCATTTTGAGCATAGCCTTTAGAAGATCGACCGATAGTTTTCAGTTCGCTCTGGAATTTACTAGGTCAGGCTTAATAAAATTATAGTATAAGCTATAGGTACACTAGCACGCGCTTTCATCACGCTATATATGGTCGCATCTTTAGCTCACGTATACGCAGCGATTCCAAGTATTCCTAAACCGAGAAGTGGGCAATACACACGGTTGTTTCTCCGGCGTCGAGATGCACATCCAATCCAGTAAAGTATGGACAAATGTCCCTGATGGCGTGAACAACCTTGAGTCAATATGCTTCGGGTCAAACATCAGAGCTACCCAACAACTGTCACAGGAATTTTTCCTTTTTGATTCATGTATTGTTTCCTACGACCAATGCAGCCTTTTAGTGTCAAGCCCTTCATCAACATGCCGCGAGTTCCAAATCACACCCCCTCCCTTTCTAACGCGTAACCGACGACAGTGACCGTGCAGTTACAACATCTTTCGCTGGCTGAGAAGTCTGCGAGCCCTGTGCCTGTGATTCTTTCCATTAAGAAAGTCTGGCACGGACATTCCAACAACTCTAGATCTTGGTCTCAGTAATTCCCTCCAGGTACAATTCTCTAATGTAATCCTGCGCCGAGTCTACCTGCTTAATCTTGAACGTGCATTCATCCAGGGAGAGCCAGTCTGTACCATTGAAGGTAATGTGCGTTCCCTCTGGTTTGTTGCTGGATTGCAACATCACAACCGTCATTAGCCAATGCTCGTTGCTTTATTCCATTCACTATACTTTGCGCAGCGAGTGAGAGCCCGGAAAGTACTCACATAGGAATAAGCATCTTGTCGCGTGGTCCAACTGTTGCATTGAGGGCCCATCGGATAACAACATTGTACCCGTCAAAAGCCAGATTACGAATGTCAAATTTATAATGATTCCAGCCAAAGCGGGCCAGCTTCATAAACTCGATGAACTCGGCAGAGGAACCCACCGGCAACTCTTCGGAGCCACCGGGACCAGGCCGTCGGTCTTGGTATAAGACCACGTCAGGGGCGAATGTCCTGTTTTCGAGACTGAAGTCTCCGTTCCAAATATCGATGTAACTGGCAGCTACTATTGTCTGGGACGGAGCGTTGGGTTTAAAGTCGCCTCCAGGGCAAGAAGATGCGGAAGCAAGGGATGCGATTGCACCCGCTGCCCAGAAAATAGTTGAGGCGATCATGTTGTGCGGGCTTCAGGTTTTGGAGAAGGGGGGAATCGACGACGCTTTTCTGCGAAGGAGTATGCAGTGCGAATTATGTCTTGGGACGAAGAAAGTATCCCCATTCTAGTTGGGATCGTGTAGATTTATACACTTGCATCCATATTGGGCCTCGAGGTCAGTTCCCGCTACTAAGCTCACCGCCGCTCGTCTCTTCGGCACGAAGAAACTGCGCCGTGTGCTGCGCCATAGCAACTTCACGACGTGTCATGTCGAGAAACGTTTGTTTGTTCTAATTTAAGCCGTTACTCAGCAACTCGCGTTGGCTCTCAGCAGAGCGAAATGAAGCGAGCCGCGCATTTAGAACAGCAAAGACAATCTTACGTGCCGTTCGGGCCACTTTGTGAACTGACCATATGCCACTCAGCACTTGGAAACAACGCATTAATTGATCGGTGTTGAGTACTCGCAAGTCCGAACAAATCCGTGATTGTGACCGCTCTTTGCGAGGCATAATTCGATTGGAAAAGGTAGAGCTCGTGTCAAGTTGAGATTATGTGCCCCCTTACCAAACAGCTTGCGGCATAATTCTTGCCGGCAGGCCTGCATCGGTATGTGCTCCTCTACGACCTACGTCGGGAGGTAGTTTTACCGTGTCACTAGTCTGTAATCGCCGATGAGCAATTTTCATCGTTTGACAATGGAATACCAAGTCGTGCTTCGTAGACCCGGCCGATCCTGAAGCTTGCAGCCAGCGTCGGACACAACACCAGCGACTGGTGATGTAACCAACCAGACTTGACGCAGAAGTTGGATGGACTGTTCCAATCACCGTTGTCAAAGATTGCCGTCGCTCTCTTTATGCGCTCTGACCGAATCGCGCCGAGTATGGTTTCCTCCTGGCGCTGAGACCCCATGCCTCTTGTTGGTTGCTCTTTTGCGCATGGTTGATTGGGAACTGACAGACTACAAACGCCCCGAGCAAAAGCGATGCTGCCTTCTTACCAGGATGGCGACAGATGCTGCATAACCTGGTCTTGGAATGAAGCCAATAAAGAGCGCCGGATCTCAAATATAGGCCCTTTGTAACACCACCAAATGCTCAAATTGTTGCAACCGCAGGCAGGAACAAAGAAACATGCACATCTCCCCGCCGATTGGTACTTCAGCGTTTCGTGTACATCATGAGAACCCCAATTCGGTTTATGATTCCTAGCACGTAAGCCAACGATTTGGAGATCGTGTTTGAACTTGGGAGCTTGTATCGTGGCAAGTTTGCAAAAGAGCGCCTGTTGCACTATATATCCGTCAATATACTGGTCACTAGCACTCGTGAACCGCTCTACATGAGGCAATCGCCTCTCCGTGGTACATGGAGGCCACGCAATATTGCGGCACGGGCCGACCCTCGAACCTGACGATAGTTACACAAGCGCTCGAGACCTAGTTGGGCCTTGGGTTTCCAGGTTCGAAAGCTCACTGTCGTTTTGTATAAATGAAGGGTCTTCTGCCTCAAGGGCCATAATACTTACAGGAAGTAAGTAACTATTTTTTTACAGCTTTCAATATTAGTAAAAACGGAATTATGTTAGCTAATAAGATCCTTTATAATATATAGATAACGTATGCAGGAAGCAAGTAACTATTTAACTACGTGCTGGGCACTGGGTAGTGGGTAGATTAGACAGCTACTAAATAAGGCTATTACTTTATACCATAATACACTTATTATAGTTTATTATAGAAGTAAGTAAAAGTATCTGCTTAAATAAAATACTTCTTTATAGCGCTTTATATTATAATATAATTTAATATCTTCGTGTGTAGTATAATATATTACAGTACCTTAGTATTTACATGATAGAAAGCCAGGACCTTGGGTATTACAGCAAGTTGTTGGATCGCATATCCGATATAGTACAGTCTAGCGCGGTAAGCTGTGTCGTCCTCAAGGTGATTATCTTCAAAGACTCAATCTAACTTTCGCAGTTCTACCAAGATCAATCAGCAACAATGCCCTCACGCAGACGTCAATCGCGCGATAGCAGCAGTAGCAGCAGCAGCACCCAAGGAGGGTCTAGCAATAGCGATTCTGTGCGTGATAACAGGCCAGATCCCACTTGTGAAATTTGTCGCGGATCTGGCTGGACTTCGGTTCAACGCGAACGCTCTGTGTACATAGATTGCGCACCTTGCGTCGGCTCAGGAGTTCTTCGTTGCGACCCACGAGCTGAGGGAGCGGAATTGAGGTATTGTTGTAACGACAAGAACTCGTATTGTCCATGGTGTGAGAATCACTTAGGGTATTGCTACGTACGCAGATGCGGCAATTATTATTAATCAGGTCAACCCGGCAAGGTATGCGTTGCGGAGAGATATACGGAGATGGAATAATGCGACCAGTTGACTGTTGTTTTTAAATATTGATTGCTTCTGCTCTTGGTATTTATAGTCTAGGAGGCGCTATTTCCCCTACTAGGGTGATCAGGCGCTTCAATGTTCTCTAAAATAAGATTCGACCCACATTAACCCCCCCCCCCCCCCCCCCCGGGATCAAATCTACAGTGCCACACTTCGCCGGTTAGATTCTTAAACTTTAAACTTGTGAAGAGCTTTATGAACGACACTTTGGAACCAGAACTAGGTGTCCAAGATTTTGCACTCATGATAACTAACCACGCATGTGACCGTGCCTGGCATAGTGGGGCCGTGGATGCCAGAGAGAAGGCGACCAGGCAGACTTCCTCTGGTTTTGTACCATGCATGGGCTTGCGGCTGAGCTCGTCATACCCCTCACTGCCAGCCTGGTACCAGCCTGGCTGATTAGTGTTTGCGATGATGGTGATGATGCCTGCCCTATCCCTTGAAGCATTGCATTGCGCCCAAATCCTTTCCTTAGGGCCTTGCAATGCGACTACTAAAACGCGACGATATAGGCAACTATAGCCTGACACCAGACCTGTCCTCCGACGATGTTCCGCCTTACGCGATTCTTTCTCACACCTGGGGACCAGACGAGGTAGTCTTCCAGGACCTGACAACGACGCCAGGTGATTGGCAGCGCAAAGCTGGTTACCACAAGATTGAGTTTTGCGCCGACCAAGCGAGACGGCATGGGTTGGAATTCTTCTGGGTCGACACTTGCTGTATCGACAAATCTGATAGCATCGAGCTCCAGACTGCGATCAATAGCATGTTTCGGTGGTATGGCGATGCAAAACGATGCTATGTCTACCTGTCCGATGTCTCTGGCCCTGCAGCCTCCGGTCGACGGAATAGCATGACGTCGTGGGATGATGCATTTCGACAGAGCAGATGGTTCACTCGTGGGTGGACGTTGCAGGAGCTCATCGCCCCGAAAACAGTCGATTTCTACTCGGAGGAAGGGGCTTGGCTAGGTGACAAGCAGTCATTAGAGCCTATGATACGCGATATTACAGGCATTCCTGCGAGTGCTCTGCGTGGTACACCTTTGTCCGACTTCACTGGCTCGGAACGCGAGGCGTGGGCACGCGGCCGTCAAACCAAATATGAGGAGGACATGGCGTACTCGCTCCTTGGTATATTTGAAGTTCATATGCCGCTAATCTATGGCGAAGGGCGAAAAAATGCACAGAGACGGCTGCGGGAAAAGGTTCAGAAAGCCATAAAGGGTAAGACAGCTCAAGGACTAATGGAGGGTGGGCTTAGAAACTAATAGTGCTAGGGTCACGAACGAACGATTTCTCAGTTACCTTCAGCCTATCCGAAGTTCCCGAGATCCAATACTTTGTCGCACGAGAGAGGGAAATCACAGAGGTGCGCAGAATTCTAAGTTCAGATGGAAGCCGTCGCGCCGTTACCCTCCACGGCCTTGGGGGCATTGGCAAAACACAGCTTGCCATAGCATACACAAAGCGATATCGAGACGAATATTCCGCCATATTTTGGTTTAATATCAAAGACGAAGCGGCCATTCAACAGAGCTTCACTAAAGTTGCGAAGCAGATCTTGCAACAGCACCCTGATGCTAGCCTCCTTAGCGCACTAGATCTTCAGAAAGATCACGACGAGGTGGTAGAAGCTGTCAAGGCATGGTTCAACTTATCAGGCAACACTAGGTAGCTTATTATATACAACAACTACAATAACCCGAGATTTACTAACCGCACAAGTAACACGGGAATCAACATTAATCGCTTTCTTCCTACAGCACACCAAGGCTCAGTTATTATCACGACACGGTTGCCCCAAGTCAACATAGGGCATCTACTTCAAATAAGGAAGTTAGAATCAACCAACGACAGTCTCAAGATCCTATCATCAACCTCAGGCCAAGATGGCTTGCACGATGGTAAGAGTTTCGCAAATACTTAGCAGGCTCTACTAACAATAGCCACAGACATAGACGCTAAGAAGCTTATAAAAAAGCTAGACGGGCTTCCACTCGCCCTTACCACGGCTAGGGCGTACCTAAGGCGTGTTTCAACAAGCTTGGCTGACTACCTTCGCATTTACGAGAAATCGTGGGCAAGACTTCACACGAGCACTCCAAGTCTAGGTTCCTATAGAGATCGCACATTATGCTCTACGTGGCAAGTCTCATACCAACAAGTCCAGAAACAGAACCCTCTGGCAGCTCATTTACTCCGATAGTAGGCCTACTTTAACAACGAAGACATATGGCTTAAACTTTTTCAACCCAAAGATAAAGATAGTCCAACGTGGATATATGACCTAGCTGATAAGTTGAACTTTAATGGCGCAATAGGCACACTGCATGATTACGGATTTGTCGAGCCACACACGTTCAGTCTAGACCTAATCAAATCAAGGGGATATAGCATTCACGGCTGCTTACACTCTTAGGCCATTCATGTATTAAACCAAGAGTGGGATAGCTATCTTAGCAAGCTTGCAGTAGAATGCATCGCCTCACGCGTTCCATCACAGAATAACGCCCAGTTCTGGCTGCTTCAAAGACGACTTCTGTCACATACAATAACGTCTTGCGCCACAGTTCAAGCTAGCAATAAAGACTTGAACTAGGCTTTCCACAACCTAGGGAACCTTTACTCAGACCAAGGCAAGCTGCAGGATACCGAGGAGATGTACTTACAAGCGCTTCAAGGATACGAGAAGGCGTGGGGACCAGATTACACAGAAATACTAGATACAGTCAACAACCTAGGTATTATTTATAAGGCCCAAGGCAAGCTGCAAGAGGCCGAGAAGATGTACTTACGAGCGCTTCGAGGAAAGGAGAAGGCATGGGGACCAGATTACACAGAAACACTAGACACGGTCAACAACCTAGGCGTCCTTTACTCAGACCAAGGCAAGCTGCAAGAGGCCGAGAAGAAGTACTTACAAGCGCTTCGAGGGTACGAGAAGGCATGGGGACCAGATCACACGGAAACACTAGCCACGGTCAACAACCTAGGCGTCCTTTACTCAGACCAAGGCAAGCTGAAAGAGGCCGAGAAGATGTACTTACGAGCGCTTCGAGGGTACGAGAAGGCATGGGGACCAGATCACACGTCAATACTAGACACGGTCAATAACCTAGGTACCCTTTACTCAGACCAAGGTAAGCTACAGGAGGCCAAGGAGATATTTTTTACGAGCGCTTCGAGGAAAGGAGAAGGCGTGGGGACCAGATCACACGTTAACACTAAACACGGTTAATAACCTAGGTACCTTTTACTTAGACCAAGGTAAGCTGCAGGAGGCCGAGGAGATGTTCTTACGAGCGCTTCGAGGGTACGAGAAGGTCATAGAACCCCAGAACATCACGAGATACCGGCCAGCGATCAACACTATATGGGGTCTAGGGTCCTTGTTATGGAGTCAGGGCCAGCTAGTCGAGGCCAGGACATCCTATCAGCGCGCTTACAGTGACCTTAAAGGACTGTTGGGATCGTCTCATGAAGATGTCCAGTCGCTACAGAATACTCTGCTAGACCTGAATCGTACAATCGAGGCTGGGTCCGTTGATAGAGATTAGCCAACGCCAACGCCAACACAATCCAGGAAGAATAGCCGCCGGGAGGTCCTTAAAAAAGTCTTGGGTATTCGCTCGAAGTTGTAACGGGCTGAGCCGTTGATGTGCACTCGGCTGATGCCGATGCTAATAACGCCACCAAATAAAGGTCTCACGTTCAACCCCTAAGCGTAGAGGTATATAAATAGCTAGCCAGCTCTTTCCGAGAGTTTTCAGTTCTTCTTCTCTTCAATGCAATCAATTTGTTGGTTTCCAAGCACGCTTCTGGCTGAGTAAGCCCCGTGCCCCTTACAGAAGTGGAGAGGTCACAGTTAATAATTCCTTCTGTCTTAGAGGATGCATGGTCAAGCTTATTCTAAGTTTCCATGAACAAAGGTTAGAATAAGACCATGTGCACTATGGTCTATAGAAATCATGTTCTATTAAGCGGAGACGCACGTGCTTCATGTCTAAAAACGCAAACTATTAGCTATCTAAGCTTCATGAGGAGCTCTGCAACGTACAGCACCCTCGTATTGATTTACGTAGTTTGAAAGCAGGGTCTTTGTATAGTGTCGGTACTGGCAGCTACATGCCACCTGGATGAGGAAAATCTTTGCCAATGGTGTAACCCCAGCGGTAGGCAGACATAGACGGAAACGGTATCTTGTAGAAGAAAGTGCAACTAGTGACTTGGCAAGCATGGTAAATACCACGTGAGACCTTTGTTGTAGCTGGTTTTGAGGCGTCTTGATACCACACGCAGCACATTTGGCTCCTTTTTGTTTTGTTTTGTTTTGTTTTGGTTTGTTGTTGTTTGGGGTGGTCCCCCAAACCTGGTTGTGTCTGTCAAAGTCAATAGTCAAATTGCACCAGCCACTCCGACCCCAGAAATTCATAGATTTTGGTATGCCAATGAAGATGTCCAATGCGACGCAAGGGGGAATATTCCAGGGGTAGCCGTCGCCGGGCACTAAATGCGTCTTTGTCTGGACTAGTACTCTTGTAGGAGCTTCTCCCACATCAGGTGCTCTGCTCTCAGGGTTGCTGGCATTTGTCTCCATCACAAAGGTCAGCTGGTGGAGCAGCAGCAACATGGAACGACGGTACGGAGTAGGCTGGATTCGGGCGCGGGGTCTCATTAGGACTAGGCCGACCGCTTACATCATCGGCCTGACAGCGGGGTCTCCACTACTCCTTGGCAACGCCGTGGGTTAGGGTTACGGCTCACTTCCTGACTCTCCATCGTCAGAATTTCAGAAACCACCAAGCCAGCTCCCCAAGATGCCAGACCTGCCCGCCTTTTACGATCCAGCCTCCCCCAACGAACAGGCCCCACCGCTCCCCTCTGCTCCCCTCCAAGAGCTCTCTCCCGAGGCCGTCTTGCAACCGCCACTATCCCGTCGCGGCACTGGACCCGGTCTCATCCTCCTTCTCCCCGAAAACATAGAAAGGACCAAGCGTAAAGACAAGCCACTGGACCCCGAACCCATCCAAAAATGGGCCGAAGAAGGCTTTGCGGTTGTTGGAATCACGGCCCCAGCCACTGCTATCCAGGCCATCACAGACGCAGTCGAAGCTTTGAAGAAGCATGACAAGGTCGATACCAAGGATAAAATCGGCATCATAATATATGATTCTCCCCAACACGCACTCACATCTCGGCTGCCCCCGGAAATTGCGTGTATAGCCACATTCACCGAGCCCTTCCCATCGCAATCCCATATCCCTACGTACTTTCACACATCCAACACTCCAGAGGACTATGCAAAGGCCAATAATGTGACAGTATCAACGTATCCCAACACCCAAAAGCACTTCATCCTACCCGGCTCAGCAACCTATAACCCCCCCGCTGCAAGCATTGCGCACTCTCGAAATTTGGTGTTTTTAAAGAAACATATAGGAGGCCCAGTGTTTGACATTGAGGCCATTTGGGAGGAGCATACCTACTGGGAGTTTGAGAGGAGGAGCGTGGCACAGACAATGGCTACCATGGTCGTACGTGCCCTTGTCTGCCGTTTTATTTCTGTATCAAGATCAGCAAGGTCACTAATCAGTGTAGGCCGAGCCATATGTGAACAATGTCCCGACGGTAAGGCAACGATCAGATGAACCGTTCCAAGACGCTCACGCATATAGATGACGGGCGGAATGGGGCGAGCGGCCCTGACAAACTTTTACAGAGACCATTTTATCTTCTGGTAATTCACCCTCAGGCCTCCTCTACCCCGTAGTTTGCAGGTCTGCTCACGGCAGCGCAGTAACCCGCCAGATACCGCCCTTCAACCGGTTTCCCGAACCATCGGCCCTGACAGAGTAGTCGGTTCGTCTGCCGGGCAAGACCAGTGGAGCTGAGTATTCCTGCATCATGCTAATCAACACAGACGAGTTCATCTTTTCGTGCACGCACACGTTGCACATCCCGTGGTTGGTCCCCAATATCCCCCCTACCAACGTCAAGCTAGCTATCCCCATGCTCGGGGTGATCAACTTCCGCGGCGACAGGCTATACCATGAACACATATGGTGGGATCAGGGGACGGTGCTTCGGCAGCTGGGGCTGCTGCCGACTCATGTACCCGGGCCCGAGGGGAAAATGCTGAGACTCCCCGTGGCTGGCGCCGAGTGCGCGAGGTTGCTGGCTGATGAGACAGATGGCAAGAGCAACGAGATGATTGAGAGGGTGGACTAGCAGTCATGCATACTTTCCAGGCAAGTAGGTATTCATCAATCACTGTTTCACGCTGTACTTGAAGCCTCTTCCGGCACAGACTGGCAAATAACAGAATGTAGTTAGTTGAGATAGGAAATATAGCATCGTGTCTTGAAAGAGATGCACTCAAAATGTCATGCGTATGCTCCGAAACAACCCTTCAAGCCCAGGCCCCATAGCCATGGAACAACACCATACGACCGCAAATTAAACATCCAGCTCCAACCTCCAAGCTACGTCCTCACCTCGCCGTCCCCGTCGCATCGCCAACCCTCACCCTCCGCCTATTCACCTCTGGGATCCTGTACCCCCCCTCTCTCTCCGGCCGGTTCCTCTCCCAGAAATCACTCACCTCCGTCTCCAGCTTCCTCCTCCTCCTCGGCCCCTCCTCCTCGCCCCCCTTCCTTCTGCGCCTCACCCTCCCCCCCAAATCAACCAGCCTGACCACCACCGGGCCCCAAATCTCAAAATACACCCGCCGCGCCGCGTGCCGATACCGCCCGTCCACCCACCGAAAAAACCGGCGGGCGCTCGAGCTAAACGCAATCACCAGACTAGCCAGCACCAGCACCGCGCTCGACGGAACGGCAATCAAGCCAATCGTCTCGAGGGACAGGTTATTCTCGCCCCCCCACTCGCGGGTGTTCATGCCAAACAGGCCCGTGAAGAAGGTAAGCGGGAGGAAGATGACGGTGAAAGTGGTGAAGATCATGACGCTCCGCGACTGCGCGCTCGCCAGGTCGGCGTGCAGCCGGCTCAGGCGCACCTCGTCGACCTGCGCCTGGCGACAGCAGCTTGTCGTAGTCGTCGCGGGTCGAGCGCGCGCGCCGCGCCATGTCGCCGGCCTGCCGGGCGTACTCGCGCAGCCGGGCGAGCGCCTCGGCGAGAAAGGCGCGCCCGTTGGCCGCCCGCTCGCGCAGCTCGGGCCGGCTGTAGGCGGCGTGCATGGACGCGACGACGCGGGACTGCCGCTCAAACAGGTGCAGGAGCGTCTGGAGCTCGTCCTCCATGTCGCGCAGCTCCAGGAGCGCAGAGGTGTTGTCGCGGTTGTCGCGCTCGGCGCGGCGGCCCTCCTCCTTGTGGCGCTTGCGGATGGTGCGCGCGCCGTCTTGCACGGGCGAGTGGTCGAGGGCCTTGTCGCGGAAGCCTTGGGACCGGAATTCCTTGAGGGACGAGGTGAGGCGCTCGGTCTGGCGGGTTAGGCTGGGCGCTTGGTTGGGGGGCAGGGGGGGAGGTGGACTTACGAGCACGCTGATGGCTTCTTCGAAGATGCGGAATACTTCGAGGTCCGGGTGGGACGGCCGGTCGAGCAGGACGCTGACGGCGTGGAGGGCGGCCAGGGCGGCTAGGTCGAGGGCGTTTTCGCACTGCCGCGTCAGGTCGACGTTGACTTCGTTGAAGATGCTGTCTCGCAGGTCGGCCTGTTGGTATAACGGGCCTTCTATGGGGTCGCTTTCTCTCCTGGGGAAGAAGGATACAACCGTGTCTGCGAGCATTAGCATTGCTCTCCAGGACCTCGGTGATGGCCAACCTACGCGATTGAATGACCCAGAGCCACAGCTGGTCTACCATGAGCACGTTTCCATTCAACACCCTGTCCTCGTCGTCGTTGACGTCGCGCCGCAAAAGCCGCTCCCGCCAACTACTGCCCGAGCTGCGCTCACTTCGGCCGCTCTCTGAAATGGCGGCGTTGCTCGAGCCCTGTTTGTTCAGCGCGAAACCTTTGGCGTCGGGTGCAGGCGTCCGTTCCTTGGTGAGCTTGTACAGCATCTGATCGTCATCGCGCGATCTGGTGTCGCGCAGGGACGGATACCCATACTGGTCCAGCGTACGTCGACAGTTGATGGGCGGATCGTGGCCCAGATACTCCCAAATAACTTGGACTTCGAGCGAGTCAGACTTGGCAACCGTTTCCGGGACCGGGTGCGCGCGGCCCTGGGAGAGACGCCGGGTGATGGTATCCCGGCGGCGCAGGAGCTTCGTGTACGAGTCAAAGTGGAGGTACGGAAGAAACAAGCAAGTGTAAGCAGAGTCGCCGCTTCCAAGGGGTGGTGAGAGCGACTGGTTCCCGAGGGATCGATGTCGAGGGGACACTACATATACCAGGTCAGCGGGCTGTCGCCTTTCAAGTTCAGGGCGTCAAGGACTTGCAGGCTCTCGGCGCAGAAAAGTAGCATCCCGGCTTCGCGTAGTGTGCATAATGCTGCGCGTGCCTTCCCCTGGTATGTCTCGTCATCCAAAAGTCTTGTCCGTACAATGTGGAATAGTCCTCGCTGTACGACGCTTCCAGAGACTGCAGGACACTCTGCAAGGAAAGGGTCAGCACTACGGCGTGAACGCTCCTCTGAATGCAGCAACATTGGACTCACCTTGACCCAAGTCGGGTTATTAAACGGAACATGCACCCACACAAACTTGCGGCTCCTGACATCCGGCTTCATAAACGCCCCGGGCGCCTCGTCGACAACCTCGCGGGCAGCCACGGCTCCCGGCAGCCTCGGCGACTCCATGTCCTCGTCGTCGCTGGCGAGCACGTCACCGATACTACTCCGGCTTCGCGGAGAAAACGGCGCCAAGTCCCTGTCCTCGAAGCGGGATCCGTCGCTGCCCAAGCTGAAGGAGCGGCTCATCGCGCGGCCGCCCATCCGGCCCCGGAGCGGCGCCGAGAGTCGATCCACCGCCAGCTCCTGCTCCATGTCTGCTCGTATCAGCGGCGACGGCCTGCGAATGGGGCTCGATTTGGGAGAAATCGCCCGTGAAGGGGGCGTCTTCGGACCACGGGGTGTGGCCGCCGGCGCCGAATGGGCAGCGTGTCCGGCCGAGCATGAATCCATCGGCGACGCGGGAGACGGTACAAGTCCCGCGCTCGACAGGGCATCCCGTATCCCCAGCGCATTCTGGACGGTCATGAGATTCGGGGCGGCGGGCGGTACGCGTGCCGTCTCGCTTGCCTTGTCGGCGAGTGGCGTCCGTCCACGATGTCGCGATGCCCTCTCCTCCTCCGGACTGCCTTCCACCTCGTTTAGCCGTTCGCTCAGACACTCGTCGGGTCCCTTGGTTAGGAACTCTCTCAGCGGTACTCTTGTGCTCCACGCCCGGACAATCGGATAGTCCACGTCGTCGCCTCCATGCTGGCCTTGGCTGGGCGGCGCGTCGTCAAAGAAGCCGTGCACCTCGACATTGACCTTTTGCTCCAGCCCCAACGTCCACTGGCCGCTGGATTCTTTCGCCCGCGCATTCGTGTCCGCGTGGCAGACTTGGTGGGCCAGCTGTTTCAGGAACATCTGCAGCGTGTGCACATTGTGTCTGCCAAAGGAGGCCATGTTGGCGTGGTCGCTTTGTAGAGGGAAGATGCGCTCCTGTCGCATGCCCAAGATGGCGGATTTCATGGACGTCAGCGGCGCCGTAAAGTCGACGTCTCTCGAGTCCGGTCCGGCCGTGGCATTGCCCCCAGAGAGGCGAGAGTCGATGGTCTCGTAGAATGTCCACACTTGCAGGTCATTGGATGCGGCTTTGAAGTCTTCGTCAAGGCGTGTGAGGACGCTGTTTCCCACGCGGAGATGATGCGTCACCGAGGGAGGGAGAGGTGAGGAGAGCTGGAGCAGGGATTGGATGCTGCATGCCAGGCTGGGGAGGGAAAAGTAGCTCGAGCCCTGGTGAGGTGTTCCTGTACACGGTTGGCATCTGAGTCTTGGAAACGGCCATGGCGGCATCATGCGAGAAACGTACCAAAAAAGGCGACTCCGTAGCACTGCCTCAGAATATTCTCATATCTCGCCTCGTTACTTGCCTTGACCAGCGCCATCTTGACCGCCAGCCCGCCGAGGCTGTGTCCAATAAACAGGATTGGCCGCTCATCATCCTCCATCTCCCTTAGACGCTGTAAATTCCGCAACAGCTCATCCGCAAGGGTGTGAAGAGTCGTGCCCTCGTCCATCTCTGGATGCTCGTACAGCAAGATGCGCGCCTTGTCCGCCTCCCGCCTTATGCCTTGCCTCACCCACGAAGGCGTTGGTCGCTCAGCGTCATCTTTCACTTCGGCGTCTCTCATGGACAGAGCGCCATAGTAGCGGCTCATGAGGCCGTCGCGGTTCCAGCTGCGCAGGGGATGGCCGCCCGGGCATGGAACGGTGATGATGTCGACGGTGGTTTTGTCATGAGTGAGATGCCCCTCCGGGTCCATGGTGAAGCGTGGCCGGGGACTGTCATTGTGAAGATCGGCGCCTTGTTTGAGATTCGAGGCCAAAGAAGACGAGGAGTGGTCTGACGGATGCCATGGTGGCGATGCCGCGTCGTGACGGGCGAGGCTTGGTGGACTGGCAGGATTGACGGCGAGTGAGGAAGAGTCGCGTGCCACGGCGGGTGAAGTCGCCGAGCGGGAGAGCATGGCCAACGCGCTCGTCCTGTCAACTGCTTCAATCTTGTATGATTCCGTGCTTCACTTGATCTTGACGCACTGCCTGCACTCAGCTCGTTCCAAGTGAGTAGCCCCCGTTGCTCGAAACTATAAGCACTCTGCGTCGGATTGTTCACAGGTAAGAATACTCCAAGCTTCAAGTTGAGTAAAGACAAGGCCAAGACTCGTAGCCTTCATATCCTCTGCCTCGAGTGTGTCGAGTCCATCACCTGCTCTCCATCGTCCCATCCCATCCCGAGTCATCACGCTCCAAGTCACGACCCTCCGCTGCAACCGCGCAATCGTCCACGACTCGCCTTGTGCATCACCATGCCTTGGTTCGTGCATATTTCATCCTCAGGAGTAGCATTTCGTGCGCCCAGTGCGAAAATGGTGTTCGTGTTCCAGGGTCGGGGGCAGCTCATGTGAGACATGGGCGCCACCTCGTGATGCTCGTTGTGACCGATGAGGCCCGCGTGGCCGGGAGCCCGGTGACCTCGGCCGACCACCAGCATGGGAAAAGCCTCTGCAAGTCTGTCTGTTGGATTATGTGAGCATACTCTGTCCGCGCGCGCGAATGACATTGACACAATTCGACTTTTGCATCTCGCCTCGTGATAACCCTAACCCTAGCCCTAGCCCCTTGGAAGAGGTAGGTTGCTCAATGTGGTCCTTGCAAATTTTGGTGTGAAGAATAGCTAGCTGTTCGAGAAGGATCCAGTATTTGTTCGTTCAATGTTATGACGGCCACCCGCGTGCAAAAAAACGGCTTGATGTGATAGAGACAATGCGGATGCTCATGGTAGTGATGCATGTTGATAATACCACATGTGCAAGCTTGATCCGTTAATCCTAGGTCTGTCGCTTATTCGAGCAAGGTTTGGGCTTCTAGGCAAGAAAAAAGAAAAAACATACAGCACCGGGTATTCGCTGGTCGTCACCGATCCAGCTACTAATCCGGCACTCGCTAGGTTATCCAACGGAGTTCGAGACGGGATCCAGATTTATCTAGCGGCTGTGGTCGTATGTGTCTGTTGGAGAGATAATTTAGTCTATAATCGCATCCTGAAACCCCTTTCAACCGCAACGAATAAGTTGAGTAGGGGCGAGACTGTCCCGAGTACCACAGTTGATTTGTACATGAATAAAGACATGCAATGCACTGAGTAGTGCTGACTCTACACCAAGAGCACCAAAGACTCGTATCTCCAACAATGGCAAATGCCAAAATGGATCGAAACATGGTCTGAACACATGTGAAGAGGCGAAAACCGACCCTTCTCAACTTTCCCGGCCACAAGCTCGGGCTAGCACAGCTCGAGAAGGATGAGCACATTGCTACCCTGATATTGTCATGCAGATGTTACACGAGGCCTATGATGACGACACCATAGGGCTCGTGGGGTCATCGCTGCTTTGTATAGAAAAGGTTCTTCTGCCCCAAGCGCCTTGAATACCAGAGGCTATTACTAGATAAATGTAGGTATTACTCTGAGCCTGCACAAGGTCTAAAGGGTTAGGATGATACTAAAGAACCTCGTACCGGAAACCCTAGCTTTTCTAGAAGCTCTATTTTCGCAAGTTTGCAGTCTTGATACAACTTCTGAGTAATTATACGAAAACCATATCTGCACCATGGTCGAAATGCCTTATTCTTTCAAGTTCACCGCTAGTATTACACAGAAAAGGCCCAGCAGATTGTAAAGCCTAATAAAGGGGCTTTACTAATATAAGACTTATTAATTATATAACTTAAATATATATTTAAGTAAGAATTTTAAGCTTAGGTATTTTTTATATATATATAAAGTAATTATTCTTATTTTCTTCTCTTATAATAACTTAAGACCTTAAAGACCCTTCGAGATTATTATTAAATAGAGCCCTTTTGCTCTAAGCCTGCTGTATTGAACCCTTGTCACGTTGTTCCTGTCCACGTCATGAGCCGCGACCATCGAACGACACCCGCTCATGAAAGTCTCTGCTTTTGGACATGCTATCGAAACTTGGCGCTCCTAGGAGATACCCGTGTAGAATCTCTCTATTCATGCCAACCAGGACCGTGCCGCATGAAAGCAGCATACCACCGTGCGTCGGTACATCCAGCATCTCCCACTCGCAAACTAGGCGTCTAGTCCCCTGGATTCATCCTAGGTACGGGGTTGTGAGAAATTACGGCGTCATGCCAACGCCCTCAAGGTTCTTGGTGCTTTCCCCTCGACGCTAGTCGTGAGTTTCTTTGTGATGCAAAGCCGGCTGTGCTTCTACAGCATCCAAAATGTATAAAGTCGCCACGACGAGCCCGAGGATGCTTCAGGAAATCTTGTCATCCCAACCCATCAACCCAACAAAGCCACATCTTGACTATTCAGATACATCCCCTCGGCTCTTTTAAAACGAACAAAGATGAAGCCGTCTCTCACATTCGTCCCTGTCCGGCTTGGACTCGCCGCCGCCGCTCCGCAGAGGAACCCCGACCCTTCCAAGTATGGCCTGTCCAAGGGCTTCCCGGACAAGATCAAGAAGACACTGGAAGACCTCAAGGCCATAAATCAAAATAGGCGACGTCGCCCAACAGGTCGGGTGGCAAGTCACCGGCAGTCTGCCAGGCGCTGTCGGCAAAGGGGCCACCATCCTCTCCTTCCTCACCTCCTTGAAAGATCTCAACAAACCCCCCCGCCCCAGAACAAGCCAAGGGCCAGTCTGGAAGAAGTTTGCCTCGGCGGCAATCGCGTTTGTCCCCACGTTTGGCGCCCTCGGCGGCCTACCCGGCTTCCTCGCCATCATGAAGGCCATCACCATGGGCATCTTCAACGCCGAATCCCCCGAGCTTGCGGCCAAGGCGGAAATGAAGGGAAAGCGCTTCAGCGACGAGGCGACATACGAGGATCTCTGCAACAACTGCCAGCCGCACCTGACCATCTCGTGGCTCGGGCGGCTGAACGGCTGCACCAAGGACAAGGTGGTGAAGCGGGATGCTCGTCAGGACCACGTCAGGGCGCCGTCTTTTGCTCCGGCTACAGCGGCGGCGAGACGGACCAGATTATAGGGCAGAGCACCCGGTACGACCCTCCGCGTCCAAGGACGAGCAGATTGGCCTGCTGCTGAGCAGCTGGATTGGCGGCTCGCTCATGGAGAATATTCACTTGCTTGGCACGGACGACTTTCGAAACGCCATGAGGCCGGCTTGCTCTGGGCTGCTCGAGGACGAGAAGGACGTGTGTCTGTCAAAGGAAATTTTCCAAAAGGCTGAAGAGGACTTTCCGTCTGTAACTTTTTGCGCGCCTGGAAAGGTGCAAAAGAGCCGTCAGTAGTTGGGAAACTGTTACACGTATGACACGTTGCCATGAGGGCACAGGCCGAACCTTAAACCCGATAATAGTTATATAAGGGCTCTGATTATAAGACCTAGGGTAAGCTCCTTTACTACTTCTTAATATAAATAAAGGTCTTTTGTGATATTATGGTCAAGCATGAGAAACTAGACTAGCCGGCGAATGTATAGATGGCCTACAGAGTCTGTTGGAGATGGTAGTCTTGAATAGATTTGGTCACCCATCTTGAAGAGAAATGTGTCAGGTCCGCAAATGTAGCCAGTGAAAGCACAAGTAGATTGCTAATTGTGGCATATGATACTCGTAAATCACGACTTTGAGGAATACATTATGCATATACTATGGGATATGACTGTCAAGACATGTTGACATCTGCCAGAAGAGCGAGTCTACATGAGCAAACAGCTATACATGCCGCCATCTATTTTTGCTTTTCCCATTCAAGTCAAGGCATCCGAGAGCGGAGCCGAGTCGGAAGGTTTGACGTGTAGAAGGATCGCGAATCGTCGTGTTGAATCGAACAAAGCCCCCTGCCAGGAAGTAATACCACTCGAATCCACGGCGTCGAGTTCCGCGTCGGTTCCCCTTTATCATCCTCATTCACTCTCCTTAGAAAATGGCAAACCGCCACCCCCCGTTGAGACTTGGCCCCTGGTCCACGTTGTTCTCGCACCTTTCCACACTCCCGGATATTGAACCAACAGAGTACCCATTCCACGAGCTGCCCGTCGTCGGTGGGGAAAAGGTACACTCCGTGGGAGGGAGATCCGCACAAGTCATGGAAAAGTTGGTATTCCAGGGGAAATAGTCCATAAAGCCAACCTGTGACCCTTGAATACCCCCCGTGCCTTTAGGCAGAGTCCACGTGCCAATGTGGAACGCCGTGCCGTTCTTGTAATTCACCGCTTTTCCAGCCCAAGTCGTCCCGGCCGTATTTGTCATGATTAAATCCCAGGTATCCGCGTGCGAGCCGGAAAAGTCATGAGCACAGCTCACACCTGGCCCGTCATCGACGCCCTTGGAGCAGTTGGGATCGGTTGTCGTTGTGCCGTTGATGAAACTCGTAAATACGCCGCGAAGAACAGTCGCTCCTGATGACGTGTCTTGTCGAGGCTGAAGCGCAGCGTATGCCACCGAGGTCTGGCCGTAAAATTTGACTCGCTGGGCGAAATGGTAGCCGGCGACATGGGGCGCTCTAGAAAGGTTGATGGGAAATGAAATGTCCCTCAAGCCTTCTGGGGGCACATAGGATATGTTCCAGGACAGGACGCATAGTGCAGATCTGGAAAAGGGTAGAGAAGATAGAGCGAGAAGGAGGGGAGAAAGACTGAGCCTCATTTTGGTTTGAGCTTTACATGCATGTGAATGTTTCCTTGTGACTGGACAGAGACGCAGAATTTTGTAGCTCTGGGGGCAATATTTGTAGGTTCGAAATTAGTCTGTAGGTACTTGCCGCCATCGACGGGCTAAATGGTAGCTCCTCGACGTCAATAAATCATAGATTAGGTCATAAAAATGTTTAGTTTAAATCTAGACTAGCCAACTACTCCTAGCCTCTACTCTGTGTCTACAAGCCCGTTTCAATAATGATGCGTTTATAATGTCAAGGCTTTGGGCAAGTTCCCGCAAATGGTTTCCTATATATGCAGTTTACGGTACAGATGTAGCCTCATGGAAGCGACTCATTAGGCAAAGCGGGATGCAACAGCCGCAATGTCATAAACACAAACGTCCCCATCGAGGTAATGTGATTACTGGAGCTTTTAACGACCAAAAACATGTCTCAACAAGGCATCTTTGACCCGAAATACCCTATCCACCATGTGATCAAACTGCATTTGGATCTGTCGTGAGAAAAGAAAATGTCAGCCCCAGGGTAGCCAATGTATCGAGGATTTATAAATAAACCAACGGAGGATCTTTTGCCGGTATGCTGTTCGTTGACCTATTTCTTGATCCGTTGACTCACAGGTCAAACACAATATCTTCCTTGGCAACTAGATTCTCGAGTCCCCCGTAGTTATTTAGCACTCCCAGAGTACACATTACCCTAAGTGGTCAAGGGACCAAGGGGGGAGTTGACCCCTGACATCTTGAGCTTCATATGACCTGAAAGCATAAAAAATTGAGTCTTTTGATACAATTCTTATTCTACAAAGCCTGCAATTCTGGTGGAAAAGACAGTTCACCAAGGTCATGCGGTCTCTGCACATGGTTGTTCGCCATTTGATACAACTTCCACTATGCGACGTCCTGCCTCAGTACAGAGATGTCAGTACTCGGCTTTGGACAACGCCCCTAAACCAAGCCGTATACGCCCTTTCATACCCTCGAGGCATCACGATCTTGTCCTTTCAAAATACCAGAGTGAAGCACGTATTCGAGTGCAAAACCATCTTTGAAAGGCTCCGAGTCGGACAAATGCTGCTCCTTAAGACACGTAAGCCGGACCTCAATAAACTTTCCCTACCACGTGTCGTCTTCTAGAGCTCAACAACTCAAGCTGGGATACGGGCACGGCCATAGAGTCAATCCTTGCACCTTGCACAGCGAACAGCTGCAACGCTGACAAAACGCTCAATAGTAGCTTAAAGCAAGAAAAAGGCCTAACGTGCAGACCGCGGAGCCAGTAATATACAATCTTGAGCAACTGCCCACCATGCAAGCAAACGTAAATACAACAGCATAGGCCCACCACCCAAAACGAAACCAAGCCCAAGCCTTACGCCAACTCGTAATCCTTTACCGTCGTGCAATGAACCACGGCCTCAAAGTATATCCGATTCTCAATAATGCATTTTTCGCCTGGCCGCACGGGGAACGCCCCGTTGGGACCCAACTGTACCACTTTGCCGCCCGTTGTGACCTTGAGCTTCCCCGACGCCACAGAGAAAACTTGAATCTTGCCCTTTTGTACAGGGACGTTATAGATTTGTCCCGGCCGTATCGTGAGGATATTGAAGTCAATATCATGTGATATTGTAATGGGCGTAGACGAAGTGAGAAAGGCACCAGAGTATGCTATATCTGTAAGCTAGTTAGCCTGTGCGCTGATTATTTATACTCAAAGGGTCCATACTTCGAGAAGCGTCCTCGGTTGTAACTCGACCAGGTGCAATTTCCCAGTCTTCCATTTCATATTCTGGTGTGCCAAATTGTCCGTGGTGCTTGATGGGTGGTATCCCGCGTTCCAGCCGTGTACTACTATGCCGCTCAGTTGGCGATTTGCTTTGGGACCGAGCCACCTGATCCTTGTCTGTATGGTTAAGCTGTGTTCCAGGCTGCTCGGTTGGCGATTTGCTTTTGGGCCGCGCCGCCCGATCCTTGTCCATCTGCAGTCGGTTAAGGACACTTTGCCTCACAGGCCGTCGGCCGGGAGTCTGCTCTGTACCCTGTCCAGACGGCATCGGCGAGGATTGTTGTTCTTGCTGTGGTGCTGGTTGTGATGACCGCAGAGTAGGCACATCGGGTAGTGGTCGTCCCGACGACGTCGGTACTACTTTGTCGCCACTGCCTGCCTTGCTTGGTTCTGTCCTCAGCTCACATCGATCTGGTGCACTTGTCATGAGGGCCAAATATGCACATCCAACGCATCTGTGGTGGGGAGTGAAGATCCTGACTATCTCCGGGTCCAACTGTATCGACTTGGGTAATACGATGCATTGTTTCGATAAACATGCGAGAGGCCCTGTAGCCGCGTGACAAGCCGACCGGCCGGAAACTTCATCCCCAACGATATAAGCTACCGCGCAGGCATATGTTTGAGCAGCCAGATCTGTGTATGTGTGTTTGTCTAAAAACTCCTTGGGCAAATCTCTTTTTCGAGGCAGCGCGAGCATCCTTGATATATCGCGTCGGTTAGCCGTCCTGAAACCAGAATGAACTGCCGCCATGTATTTGGAGACATCCCTTTCAAACTGAGTAGTTTGATTGTGTTCACGATCCTCTGACATGGCACGTCGTTTCCTATCCTGACCCTCATCCGACTCCTCTAATTGGTGTTTACTCGGCCCAGCATCGTCTTCGCCAAGACCCCGTTTAAGAGCCGGATGGGTTGCACGGGGAAATGGAACCTGTGCTACAACAATGCCTGGCGACCTTCCTGAGGGATTCTTGTAATTACCAAATTTCGATATGCTTCCATCTCCATTGTCGTTGAACGTCATATTGCTGTGGGACGAACCAAAATGGCCGGATAGCGCAGCTAGGTTCTTGAACCTGCGCTGGCATCCTCTAACAGGGCAGATAAACGGAAGCTGAGGGTCACTATGCAATTTATACCCAGCTGGGATCAAGACTCCTTTCGTTGGCACCGATTTCCCACTAGGTTCTAGCCAAGTTAGCGCCGGAATAACATCTTGGAAGTTGCTCAACACGTACGAACAAAGACAGTGTATGGCCTGCCATCCGCGGCAATCTCCATTGGCACGGGGTATCTTTTGCGAGGCGTAGCTGTACTATGTGCTCCATGTGGCAAAGTCGGTTCAATCTTTTCGTTTGTGAGAGGAAGATGGAGCGATCCTCCTAGTCCGCTGCTTGGTGTGCTAGAAGTTGCGGCTGGCTTTCTCGAATCCGGCAGGCTGGTAGCGGGAGCAGAGCGGGATGGCGTTTGCCCAGAAACCTGGGGCGCGGAGACGTTTTGCATCACGGTTGGTGGAAGCGGAACTGGCGTAGGTGTAGAGGCAGGTCCCGATGCACGAGGCGCTGGAGGTGCACGAGGTGTAGTAGATGGGACACCCGCTAGTCGTGGTTGACTGGAAACAGATGCTGGCAACTGACCAGCTGCCGCAACTGTAGGTGGTAGCGGAACAGGCGCTTTGCAGCGTCAGCAGAGCAAATCCCAACAAGTCTCATGTTTCCAGCTCAACTTACTTTCCTTGAGGCGAGCTATGGCAGGAATAGACGCCAACGAGCTGTCATCAGAATCACTACTCTGCGCCCGAGCTGGTTCAAGCGGCTCATGTTTTATATTGCCCCGGGCTTCCATCTTTGGCGCACCAGCAGCTTTATTAAATAATGCGAGGTGTGGCCGATTCGACAACTCAACTCGGACATGGGTCGCCGTCGCTAATGAACCAGTGCCAGACACACGAGGGAGATCGTCAAACGCCGTCACCGACTCCTCCTCGTCGTCGGAACTCGTCGACCAGTGACTCCCGTCGGCGTCCCAGGTTGGATCGGCTTTCTCATCATCCACAGGACCCAGAGGCAGGTCCATAATGATACCCGAGTTCATTGGAGATGACCGCCCGCGCAGAGGGTTTGGGCGGTGGTGCTTGCTGAAAGGGCTTTCAAGACCCAGGGTCCCTGATGAGATGACCATGTATCATGGTCCACGGTTGAGTTGGTGAATGTGAAGTCGGGGTGAATGAACCCCCCTTCCAGATGCAGTGAAGCCCGTGCTTCTGGTGGCTCAATTGCACAGTAGTAAGAGCTCCCAACAAGTCGTGCAACGATGAATCCTCTCCTTGCGAAGTCCGAGTGCGTAATCGAGGCTTGAGAACGGGCGGTGCTTTGCAGGGTAAGCAAGTAGTTGAGTCTAGGGGTGAAATGCGCTCGAGTTGGCTGAGGTTGAAAGTGCGACGCGCAAACGCGGTTGTGGATCCCGCAGTTGGCAGCCCGCCCCGTTGAGCGGATCTGGGGAAGGTGCGATGCACGGAGCCTGTTCGCCACCACGGCCAAAGACGCAACTTTACGCTCAGCTTGTACAAATGTACACACAGCGGTTCGCTCGACCCAAGCGCATTCCAGGTGGCCAAGAAATTGGCAATTTTTCTCATCATTTGATTGAAAGACACTGCAAGGCAGTGAATACTCAAATTCTCCGTACGTAATAATGATCGTGCGGACGACGACCCGCAGCCAGACCACCTTGCATGCAAATATCATTCACAGCACTCCAACTGGTCATGGTGCAATACTACTACTATTCCTCCGCAGCGTCGAATCACAAAGAGTACAGTGAATTTGTCTAGTGTAGTACACATCGCTATAGTACAATGTCAGCCCCCGCTGCCCTTCAAATCTCAGCTTCAATGTTATTTGTTCTTCTTAGCAGCCTTCTTGGCTGCTTTCTTGGCCGCCTTCTTGCTGACAGCCTTGACGCTCTTCGTCTCTCCACTTTCCGCCCTATTTTTCTCTGCCTTCCTCTGGCCCTCAAGCTCCCTCTCCCTCCTCCACCGCCGGTGCCGAAACCACTGCTTCCGCGTCCTGAACCGCTTCGTCCGCAGCCCCGTCGTCTTGGCCAGCCGTCCGATGCGCCAGTTGTCCTCGCGGTAGCTGTAGTCGGACCGCAGCTTCAGGATCCTGTCCGGCTCCCCGGCCTCGACGCGAGTCACCTCGAAGGGGATCCCAGACGGCGACAGGGCGGGCTTCTCGGCCGCCGCGCGGATGGGAAAGGCAGTCATGTTGAGGCGGCGCTTGCGCTCAGCGTGCTGCGGGTGCGGCAGCGTGTCGGCCTTGTCGAAGACGACGCCAATGTATTTGCGGTCCGGGTGCAGCGACGGGTCGCGGTAGTACTTGACGTAGCCCGTGGCCATGGCGTGGATGGTGTGGTCGCGGCCCATGATGCAGTTCTCGCCCGGCCACCAGTGCGTGCCTCGCTGTTTGTAGATGATGTTGCCCGGGATGACATACTGGTCTGTACAAGTTAGCTGCCGTGGTTCCAGACCCCAGAGTGACCACGGGTTGCCGATGCTCAACCAAGGCGCCCTTTTGTAGGAAATGCAAGAAATCCGCCTACCTCCAGTCCTCTTGGCTCCCAGCTTCTTCGGAATGCCCCTCTTGCTCTTCTTCTTATAAGCGCCCTGCGCCTTGACCGAAGCGTGTCGTCTCCCCCAAGCCAGCACATTCGCCCATTGAGCGCTCCCCAAGGAAGCAACTCCCGTAACAGTCGGTCGGGCAACTCCAACGCAATTAGCAGCCACGGCCAACAAGGGCCGCTGCATCGTGAGGAACCGCATCGTGTGCGTGCCCGGTCGTCAAGATGGCATGCAATCAATCCGAAGAGATCAAAGCTCGCTGCCCCCAGTTGGCCAATTTGGAGTTTTCTGCTGAGTCAGCCACGCCATCAGCACCCTGCCCCCATGCTATCGATAAGCGCAGTGGACAAGTCATCATCACGGCAACCCCAGAACCTACATCAACCTCTCTCATCCTGAAGCATAAACTTCCAAAAAAAAAAAAAGGCAAGACAGAAGAGAACCGGCAAGATGCAGCTCCTCATCCTGCTCATGTCGCTCTTCGCCATGGCCACCGCGCAATTCGGCTTCTTCGACCAAATGTTCGGCGGGCACGACGCCCAAGAGCAGCACCACCAGCACCAGCAGCGGAACAACCCCAGCGACGCAGGACACTACAGATCACAATTCGAACAATGTACGTTTTCCGCAACTCCCCTAAAATAGCCAGAATTCAAAAGTGTTTTTTTTTTCTGGACTCCCTTGGAATAATGCGCTGATTCTTACTAGCCCACTGCGACAAATACCTCTGCCCCGACACCCTCGCCTGCGTGCACTTCCCGCACCACTGCCCCTGCGCATGGGACGCCTACGAGGAGAAATTCGAGTTGGGCGAGGGCAAAATGGTCTGCGTTTCAAAGGGCGGGTTCAAGCCCGGCGAGGCGGCGAGAAAGATTGAGCTTGCGCGCAAGGGATTACTATGAAAGCTTTGGGGGAGATCAGGGCGCACGTAGGAATGACAGGACAAATCATATAAAAACGTTTGACACAAACATGAACCAAGTATTCATGCACGCACAACCGGGCTGGATAAAACGCTAGACTATTTACAAAGATGTATATGCAGGTGCCCATACACGTGATATGACGGTGACGGTAGACTGTTATCAACTTGGACAAAGAAAATAACACGCAAATTATGCCAGCCATGTTCCCAGCGACTTGTCGCACTTGGAAAGTCGTAAACGATCGTAAAGCTACCATAAGAAATTCTATAGATACATGGCACTCTTTCCCTTTCAGGGGCTTCGTAAGCCCAGTCCAAACAAAAAACTCCTCCGTTTCGACGACGCCTTGACAGGAAGAGGATCGGTCTGCGTCCCCACATCCCGCATGGCCCGTCGTCGCTTGATGACAAAAGGGAAGATATAAATCAAAATCCGGTTGCGTCTTCTCTTGAAGGTAGGTCTTCGTTTTTGTAACCTGTTTCGTTTACTGGCTGACCCAGATGAGCCAGATGTCGAGGGGGGTATGATTGCAATATCTGGCGATTGCTTTTCCTCTTCTTCCGGGGGCTTTGAAGAGGTCAGACTGCGCAAGGATGGTAGTGAAAAAAAGCTTAGTCTCGGGGATGTTGGTTCCAGTATGGGCGGTGGGGTTTTGGGTGAGATGTCGGCTTCTTCGGGGCGTGTCCGTGAAACCGTGCTGTGCATGGAAGATAACGATAGTCGGCGGAGGAAGGTCGGCGACGAGGCCAAGGCCGTGGGCAAAGATGGTGGTGCGCCAGTCTGTCTGGGTGACGTGCCTTCTTCTGGTTGTCCAGTAGAGGAAACGTAGGAGCCTAGTGACGGCAGCGACATCCAGCTCAAACTTCGTGCAGTAGCAGATAAAACGGGCAACAACACCCCTGGAGCCAGTTCCTTTTCTTCAACAATGGCATTTGCTGCCACTTTGGCGGACCTGCGCCTCATGATCTTTCGCAATCTCCGACTGTTAATGTGAGCCATTCGGCAGTGGAGGCACTGGGGGCACCTCCTGGTCGTCGTCTTCGTCTTCGTCGTCAGGGATGGATTCCGGCGCGCCGAGGAGTTGTGCGACGTTGTGCATGTCGTAGTGCTTCTTGCGCGCGGCCTCAAACTGACGGTGCTTTTCACGTTCCTCTGGCGAAATTCCCACCAGTTCCTCTTCGGCGGAGGGGGTGGCATCTTGATCATCCACATGAACCGTCTTTTCGGAGGGTTGGCGCACATGTGGCGGAACGTCTGTTTCTGGAATCTCTTCCTCCGGATCGCCCAGGCTGAGGCCCGGAATGTCATCTTCACCGCCCGGACCTGAAATTTTGCGCCGAAGACCACCACCCTCCATAAAATCCTCATCGTCGGATGGGTCCTCGGCCGGGTCGTAGTGTTTGGCATAGGGAGTCTTGGGCTCGGTGATTTTCATAGTAGAAGTGCGCTCCTGCTCCGTCAGGTACAGGTTTGCCTCGTCCCACTTGAGACGCTGCGACGACTCGGCTTGGCCGTCGGGGTCGTGGGTGGAGGAGCGGCGCGAGCCAAATGGTCTGGTAGCAGAGGAGGAGGAGCGTCGATGGCCAGCGTTGATTTGGGTGTTGGCAAGGGTGATTTCTTTGCCGGACATGGACCGCTCGCGACCTTGGCGGGGAGACGTAGCCGACGGCGGGGAGGTGTGAGAATGGCTCGAAGTATGCTTTAGGATGCCTGTGGTGGTTTGTTAACGAAGCCGTTTGACGTGAGTCTTGCACCGGCACGGCTTACCTCTCGGACGCTGGGCATCATGTCCTGGAGGAGAATGAACTGGGGCCGGGTCTACTGTAGAAGTCATGGTGATGGGTGCTTTAGCAGTCTAGATAAGTGTGGTTTGGTCGACTCTATTGTGATGGCTAATGGCGTTTGAAACGGGAGTGTGGCAGGCGTTGTTCAACTGATCGTCGCCGACGCCCAAGCGGCAGGTGACTTGGAAGATGAAGCTGTCGCAGGCGAGACGAGAGGGCACGAGGTGCGAGAGGTATAAGCCAGAAGAGATGCGCTACGCTCGTGATTTGACGGTGTTGTTTAACGCGTTGCAGGCGACTGAGGTTGGGAACATTGAAGTGTCAATCAAGAAACTGGGGCACACGACACGGAAATGCTGAGCAAGAGGGGGTTTTGAGGCGGGGCAGCGGCGTTTTCGCACGGGGTGGTGGTGGGAAGCGAGGGTCGTCGCTGACGTGAGTGAGCTCTTCGAACAGGTATTGAACTGATGCAATTGCCGACTCTGATGCTAGTGACAGGGACGAGATCGATGGCTCCAGATGACGCGCTCACACGGTGCCCTCGAGTGAACAAGGAGCATTGAGCTCTGTCAAACTACTGTTGGCCTCTTGACAACCCCATCATGATTCGGAGTACCGGGTATGTTCAGAAGGTACAGACGCTTGCGGCGTGGCTTGCGAGGGTGGCGCGTGGCACCATGTTCAATGTTGACACTTGACATTCCAAGTCTCCGCCCGAGGCATCCAACATCCAGTCGTTCCATGCGCTGCACGTTGCATGCCAAAGCGACTCCACGCGATCATGGTCATGCAGGAACCATTGACCGTCTCTTTGACGTTCGGAGTCCTACTTCTGTTCTGTAGCCAACCTGATGCACAAACGTGACCTCACAGAATTCCAGCGCCTGCTTACTGCTTCGTACTCCCACACCCTTCCTGCATTGCCGGTGCGTCTCCCCAAGCGTAGACAACTGTTCGAAACTCAGTGACAACTCGTCGTGTCAAAACGCCCATGTCCTCAAATAAACTGCCATGCGCGTCCCAAGCATGCACGAACCCGACAACAGCCAACAGTCGATTCAGGGCAAGGCGCCAAGTGTCCATCCCGTCAACAATCTGCCGTTGCAACAAATGGTAGCACTACCATGCAAGCACGCAGAGTCAACACGCATGTTGGTACAAACCATGTGGCGCCACGAAAATGCAACACCGACAATGCGCCCAAGCTACCGAAAGCTTGGATATCGAACCAGACCACGTCGACCTGCATGATTCCGTGTAAGCTACTACATTTGCCGCATCCGCGCACCCAGCCCGGTAGTGTAACCAACTCGACATTAGTCATCGGATGGAAACGCCAAGTTTCTTGAAAATCCCCGTTGCACATACCAGACTCTATCTTTATGCCTTGGCTCGGGCTCGTTGAGTGAACAACCCCGCCCACAACCTGCTTGGCTTCCTGAAGCGATTAGCAAAAGACAGGGCCTCGAGTCAACCCTCCCTGGGCGTGTTTCAAAACAAAACCCTTGTTCAAGAAAGAAACCAAACAACTGCATTATCAAGTGTGCCGAGTACATAGTACTGCTCTGTACTACCGATAAACATGCGTCGGATCTAAGAGGCAGCGGTTTGTGACGGCACATGAGTGGGATGACACAAAGTCACTTTTGCACGAGTTGGTCATTTTTCTTGCATCATCGTACATAGTCAAGTTGAAGTTGTTCAACTCTTCGGTACCGCGTCCCGCTTGTTGGAAGCAACACTAAGAATCGGCCGATGCCGTGACTCGGGCGTCCAAGAATAAGGTGAGCCTCCCGCGAATGCCGCCGAAACCACAGGTACGGAGTAGTCAATCGAGATTTACAAGAAAATGAAATGGCTCGGTCCATGAACAAGGAAAAGTGTCATAGTATGGTATTCGCCAATAACAACGCCGAAGTGGTATCTGCAAGCATCAAGCCCACCAGCCAGGACCAGGAAGTGAGACTTTCTTGGCTTACATCCTGGGCGACTAACACCGCCCCCTAACTTAAGCCCCCCCCAAAAAAAGACAAGACAAAACAAATAGGCCTGCTCCAAGAATAGATGCAGCATGTGTCAGGGTCTCATAAACAAAGGCCCCATAAAATCGAAATGATAACCATATACGGTCCCTCCTCTTCATGGTTTCTGAGCCCAACTAGTGATCATGTTCCTTCATATCAAAATTACGTGATGCGAGACGTACAATCATAGCCTTTCGGCAAGATCCGTTCATGGTAGCTGAAACAGCGCCATTGCGTAGTGTTGAATCCGTACGCGCAGCTTACTCTGAAATCGGCGGCAGATACATCATTGAGTTTGTCCAGCCTCTGGGGACTCGGCCTTTGCTCCGGGAGCATCTAGTATCACCATGAGAGCTTTCAAGATGTGGTATCCCGTCCGCCAACACACGCTCTTTTCCTGCTCCCCAGCCCAAATGTCAACGCAGCTAACAAGGGTCTCGAGGATAAGCTGTCGAGGAGGTATAAGACATCCAGTGGCAGCCGCCTCGCTTAGTGGAGCATCTTGACGTAGCATGTGTACACAAGTGGTCAAGGTTGCCGAGAAGATATCAAGTACAAATGGCCGTCCGACCAAATCAAGTGGTTGAGGAGTTTCAGGGTCCCACAGCTCGCGGTAGTGAAACAACAACGCGAGTGAGCACTCCAAGGATGACCAGTACGATTCCGGAAACATGGTAGGTCCATCCGCGTGAAGAGCAAATGGTCGATGCATGACCATGAGGCACCGCCTGAGGAATATATCGATAGTAATGCGCTGTAGAGGCGCTTGGCAAACGCGATTGGCGTGTCCCATCAGCTCTCGGAGCTGGGCATTGTACCGCAGAACATCGGGGTAGGATATGGGGTCTCGTTTCGAATTCATCTGCGCAAGGATATTGAGTACAACGGGAAGACCCTGATAGAGGACCATCTGAAGGCTGTCCGGGGCACGCCAATGTGGCATATTTTTGAGACCGCCCAACTCTTCCGGCCGGGTCAATGGAGGCATTCCCGTGCACATGGACACTTTGATGTCAAGGTACAGAATTGTCAGCCACAGCTTCCGCCGTATCTCCTTTTCCACGGGGTCCCGTAGTTCTTCGTCGTTGTCGTTACGTTCTTGCGGTAGACCAAGAATGAAGGCAAGGCGAACCAAATGGCCCATGAGCGTGTAGGACGAATCCATGGCCCAACATGTAGCGTTGCAAATCTGCTTGGCTACAACCATGAGCGTAAATGCCCTAATCGTACTGATCGTGGGGCGGAACATGAATGGCGTTTGCATGATGCATGCCTCGGCGGCCATCATGAACTCTATGGCAATGGGAGGATCGGTTCCGGATGTGAAGCAGCCTAGGCCGAGGACCATGAGGAATTGCGCTAGCCAGCATAATCCGACAGCATTTGGATCTTGCCAGTAACGGTGGACTTCCTCTTGAAACGTTGACAAGTCCAAGACGGGATTGACAACATCCAGCATATCCACATATCGGCCTAGGTATTCCTCAACATTATCCTTTTCGCCAGATATGAGTCTGGTGATAGTATCACGAGCATAATATTTTGTGGCGCCGGGAGTTCCAAATGGGAAATTTCCTGGCAAAGAGAAATTTGCTAAACAGGCATTTGTAGCTACGCCCTCCAGAATTTTAGCAAGGGGAGACTGTGATATTGGGGTGAGTGATCCGATCTGGAGCGAAAAGGAAATGGCGTTAGCAGTGTTCACAGCCAAAACTGGGTCGAAAGCCCTCGACATAAGGCATGGACATTGGGATGAAAACATACCCTAGCCATCAATTCTCGCCAATGGCTCGATCCTCGGACTTTGTGAGTTATCTGCCATGGCGCCAACTGGGGCTTCTTGCTGTCCGGGTCTATTGGCCCCCCCGCAGGGGCAGTAGGGCAAGGAAATTTGCCGCCATTCGGTCCTTTGTTATAACTGTAGTAGCACTCTCGTCCATTGCCGCTAGACTTGCATCGTCCACAGGGAAGCTCCTTATCGCATTTGACCTTGAGACGATGACAGCGGAGACAGCTAAGGCAGTTGCGCTTACGCTTGCGAACAATCCGTTGACCCTCTTGATTGCTGGCAGTATCTTCCGTAGAATTTTGAGCTGGCGTGGAGTCCGTGGTGATAATCTGGTTCGGTTCCGGGCTCTCAACAGTTGTCGTTGGTGAAATCAAGCCGTTCACTGCTACTCCACCATGGTTCTGTGATACGGATGAGGCAGGCGAAGGGCCACCAGCGGGCGAGCTGGCGGACGTGTCTCGTGTAACTAGCATGGATCCTGGCGTTTGCATAGTTGGATTCGATGGGGATGCTGAAGAGTTGATTGACCCTGAAGTTGGTACTCGCGCATATCCGACAGTGTTGTTCGTCAGCACCGATGAAGGCGCTGTTGAGCCGTCGGATCCAGGCGCGGTCGTTCCTGCCACATCGAAACTACACCGAACTCCTGCTTGAACGCATCGGGTACATGAAGGCTTGACGAGATCGCATCGCCTCTTAAAATGGCGACATCTGTCGCAGGTCTTGACTTCTCGCATATGGGGCATTCCTCCCCTGTGAGATGGCCTGTAGATGAACGACAGAGGCGGATTAAACTACGCCACTCTATAGGGTCAGTTTCGTCAAGAAGTATGGTTGAGGGAAAAGGGCAGGATTCCAAGATTCCGCTCTTCGATTATCAGGTAAATGGTGTCTTCGTGGTTGCAATCCGACTGCGCCGACACCGTATTGCTGATGAAAGTCCCGCAAGCCTTCCACAATGTCCGTTCACCCGGCCTCCTTTCATAAGCTGTGTGCTGACAGATGTCAAATCTCGATGCCCTTAAAAGCGAGCAGGCGCTCTCACGGTGGAACGGCTCGGCGAGACTGTGGCCTCTGTTCCGACCTGGTCCTACCACTTTTGGAAAGGAGGAAAGTGATGTTGAGTGAGCAAGCAGGTCGCGCGAAACAGATAGATGATTGACAAAGCAGGACTGCTCAACGCTACGCAACAACGGGGCGCGGGCGGTAGCCGAGACTCATGGATAAATGAGGAGCCAACTGAGATCGTTGAAAAGGATTCAGTGACCAGGGCTGTCAGTGGCCGCAGGGGACAGAGGAGGTGCCACCTCAAAAGAACCCTGAAGCCCTCGAATACTGTCTGTTGCTGTAGCCTGCCAAGCAGCCTGAGGTGAAATCGAATAGTCAGCCGTGCTTGGCGACGGTTATGGACGGAAGCCGTTTAGTGGTACTATGGCAAGGCTGAGAAGAGCAAAGACGCGATAGAGGTCCCCGCGGCGCTCAAGCACCAGCCAGAGACACAGACTTGCAGGTTCTTGTGATATCTCAATTACCCCAGCAGATGTAAGATTGACACTGAGTCCAAAAGACGACTGATCAAGTCTCTGGCTGTAACTGCAATGTCCAGCCAGATGTCCAAGTGGTCAAGTAGGATGTGGGATCCCGTGCTTATTCCGAAAGACCAAACTACTCATGTGGTGTGCGAGCCCGCTTGGATTTTTTTCTACCTCTAAGCCTTTTTAGGGGCCATTCCAGCTCGTTGTGCCCATCAGTAAGCAGTCCTCCGTACTCAACACGATGGCCAGGGGGTAGAGAGAATTCGTCTAGTTGGAGGGTCGCAACGACAATGGGGTGGCATGAGCGTGGTGTGGAGACAATGACTGAAAGCCGAAGAAGATGAGGATTTACTGGCCCACAACCCGGACACGGGAGCGAGGGACTCTGGCGTGAGGCCTGTGGAGCTCTTCGTGGTGGTGGATGGGCAAATGGAGTCAAACTTGCTCAGTGAACCAAGAAGAGGTGAATCATGGCAGCAGAAACGCCCGTGGATATTCTCCTGGGCAATGCCTGGCATCCTTGCGACTATCTGGAACCACTGGAAATAAAGTTTATGGTACTGGTACTGGGTTCTGATACTCTGCAGCCGCGAAACAAGCTCGGTGGCGGCTTTGATCCCCTGTCGGTGTCGTGATGTTGCCGGCACTTGTCTGGTCGCCGACCACGAGGCTGGTGGTGGTCAAACGAGCCCGCACGGGACGGGCTAGGATCAGGTCGAGGCTGCTCAGGCGAGCCCGCCGCGTCGGCCACTTCCGCCTCTCAATTTTTAAGGCAACTTCACCTGAGTCACGGACTATTTTGCTCTTTGAACAGACGTGCGGCGTGAGGGAAGTTATCGATCCAGCCATTCCAGCAATTCGTGGTCATCAGCCAATACTTTTCCATCACCCACCACGCTCTCCGGTAACATGGATGCGGCTCCCCATCACCCTGTCCAGAAACATAATGCCACAGCAAAAGTGTGTGGTCAAGCAGCGGATATTACCGTTGCCTTTAGTGGTTGCTTTCGGCGGATGGGGTTCAGTGGATAACGTATCGTACGTCTCGATAGGACCCATATGACTCCTCAGAGAAAAGCTTGCGAGCTCGAGGCTCTCGATTGCCGTATCGATCGTTGACGCAGGATTGGTCGGTCTCGGCCGAGTCGTGAGCAAGTAGTCTGTTGTTCGGTTCTTTGGTCAAGGTGGTAGAGAAGGTTGAGATTCGGGCCCTGTTCCCGCGTCTAACGCACAGGCTGTTGAAACGTTGGGAGACGATTTAAGCACGCACTTCGCATGTACTCCGTATGTACGGAGTCAATAGTAGTGCCAGGGGTTTAAGCCACCACTTGGTACTCCGTACTTGCGTTCAGTAGCTTGCAATTCTGGTGGTAGGCAACGGTCAAACGGTGGCGGCACGGCGACTCTTAGACAAGTAGGGATCGATGCACATACAGTGACAACGGCGACTGCTCTTGGCTGGATCGAGGCGGCAGATGGACTCTGCTTGCGTGGGGTTTTGCATATTCTCACCACACTCATGCATCATCGGTCCGAGACTCCATCGAATTGGTTGACATGAGCTTGTCGCATAGAGTTATCAGGTGCTGAGGTCAAGGTTGTCGTCCCAAGCACCGAGTGCGTTTGCTCACTGTCTTCGCTTGTGGGGGACGTGCGACTGCGAGGGAAGGAAGGATCGACATTCAAATGTTTTTAGTTCCTGCCTTGAGCCCTTTGCTGTTTCTTCCCAGCACAACTCCCCATAAGCCACCCACCGATCCAACTTTTGGCTCATTTGTTCGAAACCACCATCATCGCCGCCCTTGGCGCAGCATGCTTGGAAACAGGGCAGCTTCAAAAGTTTGCACTACGTACCAGACAACCTGGTACCTGTGGCACATGTGGCAGCAGGTAGGCAGCCCTATGCTTGTTTGGTGTTAGGCGTCCTGGGCCCAGATCGACAAGGTCTGTTCCGTGACGGCAAACCGGGGTGCCAAGCGCCACAAAGCACGGTCCTCCAACCAACTGTTCGATTGACCCATCATCAGCCATTGAAAACCTGTTCACGCACTGCCTAGCAGGCGATGTCAATCAACATGAGACTCATCGTCTGTTGTCCAAAGAGCACGTGGCCATCCATAATCTGTTCTGGAACGAAAGCCAGACGCGCCACTACAGCATGTATTTTCCACCACGTCCGGAAACTCAAAACTATCCGGGGTTAGCAATGCATCCTTGTTTGAACTAAGCACGGCCTGGGATCATAATGACTGCGCATACATCTCCGTGTTCTGGCAAAGGAGACAGAACTTCAACCCGGGAGCCTCGACATCTGTGCGATCAACAACGGACAGTGTTGAAATGATCTACAACGACCGGCCCATACTCGGCAGTTTCTTGTCGTCTCTCGGTTTGGTAGGCGCCCCAGTTATCGAGACACATATCCACTAAGAAATGATGGTTAGGTGTTGACTTTGCCCGTTAGCATCGCTTTTTCGACCAACACCCATTTCCGGTGTGGCTATATCTGATGCAGCTGTGTTATGCACATGGACGACAGAGGTCACAGTCTTCGATGGTCAGTCGCTGGCCGATATCAGCCAAACAATATCAACTGAAAAGGATGACGATGAGGACTAAAATCCGCCAATATTGATTGCTGTCCCCGAGCTGCCTCTGAGACAACTTTCGTCGCAAGCTCAGCCACAACATGGAATACTCAAGGAGGTAATAGGCCTTGTCAAACAGATTATAGCCTACTAGTGGTTGCACATTCGAGCTGAATGACCATGCTGCCGCATGCATGGCGCAGCACTAGCGTGTTAGGACACATGCAGAACTATTAAGGTAATCCGGTTTGACTCCAGCATGGTGCTTCGATTCCGACTTCCCCGGAAGGGGACCACGAGGGATGGTCAGACCAAGAGATACTGACTACGGAGTATTGCTCCGTAACTACATACTCAACCGTTTTGTCCGAGGTCCTATGATTCGGCTTCATGCTCGACCTGGTAGGCAACCTCCCCACAAGGCCTATATTTCGGACGAACATTCCTGACACATCAACTCCAGACAGCTTAGTAGCCCTATCAGCATGGGGTAGCATTGTCATGTCGGCATTCGCATCTCGCATCTTGTAAGCCCCCAACCTGTGATACCCGAATCTCTAGTTCCATGAGATATTGGGGGCTAGTCTCGAATGTAAGTTCCGATACGTCTTCTTCCAGGGACGCATTTCCGTCATTACGCTGTCAGAACATTCACCATTCTACCTACACTTTCTTTGGCAGCAACGAAGATTTAGTCACGATGCGTCGCATCTGTTCTATGATAGCTTGGAGTGCGTGAAACCCGGGCAGTCCCTACTATAAACACCCGCATCGTGATGCGTCAGAAGCTAGCGGATTAACGATTCATCACCGCGCGCCGGCCTCGGTTTTTACATCTAAAATAGAGTTTCACCCCAAAAACTTGAAATAACCGAATAAGCAGGATACTTGTATCGTGCTTGTACTATTATTTCTCTTGAGAGGGACACAACGCTCTACTCAATATTTGATAATAAGGTCTCTGCTCGTCGGCAATCCCTGATTTTCCTTCCCCTCGCTCATTATCACCCATCTTCCAACAATAAAAGCCCTATTATAACTAAGTCACCGTCCACGAACCCAGCTACTCGCAAAACCTCTGTTTTACTAAGCTCCGGAAGCACTTGCTGACATCGGCCAAAGCAATCAAGTCCGTCGCACGGCAAATTTTCAATGCTTGCACCGAGTTGTTGGAAACATCACGTCAATTTTCACGGCGGAAAGAGAAGCTCAATTTGACGATATGCTGCAGCCGATATTCACGAGGAAGCTCTTCTTGCCAAACAAGAGGCTCGCCTGGATCAAATTAATCGTGAAAAACAACAAAGTAATTCAAGCTATGCGTCACATGGAAAAGAAGACGGACAAAGGTGCCAAAATAACGAGAGGGAAAAGGTACGCAACCTCGCTTTCTTTATCTTGGCACCTTTTTTCAGCCTTCTTCTCTAGGTCACCCTTTGCTTTATCTACTTCGTTGGTGTTTTCACGAATTTTTTGGATTTCATAATCTCGGAAAATCTGCACAACATAGCCATAAAATTCCTATCTTTGGATAGTCTAAACGACCTATTCTATCTACTTTTACTATACGCCATCTTCTACTTTGCATATTTTTGACAGCCTTGGCAATACGAGGCCTCTGGCCAAGGTACGACTTGGGTCTAGGAACCAGACCTAGCTCACCTTTCCTACAAAGCCCTGTGGGCAACCCCTCAATGTAACATACTTTCTTTTTCACACGCAACGACATACACTTACCGTAAAGCATCTTCTTCGCCAGCTCTGCTTGACTCGGTGAGCCAAGTAGGGCACTCATCACAAAGGACAGGTTGGCTGGCATTTGCACAACCCCACTGCAGATGAAACAAGCAGTAAACATGTTGAACCTTCCCGGTTCTTCCTCATGTCAGAAAGCTTCCTTTTCCCCGTTGGCGCCGGTATGACGACCCCTCGCCTCAGTGTTCGCTTCGCTGTCAAAATTGGACTCGTCTTCATCTTCGCTACTCAAGTTACCACCAGTGAAGTAGTGACCAAAGGTGCGAGTCTCCAGATCAGCCTTTATGTCCGAGGCCTTTCTCGCTTGACGGCGGTAGTATACTCTCTTGGCCCATTTCCATGCCTCGATTCCCAAGAAAAAGAGGAAAGCCTCAACAAAGACAATGCCCCATTCCCAGCTAATACCCGCGTGCTTGAAGACGACTGTGTTCAGGCCAGGAATGTAGATGATGGGGAACATGGTGACAAAGCCTGCGACGATAGCCCAGAACAGGAACTGGTTGCGCCAGGCGTCAATGATCCATTGCGTGAAGTATCGCTTGCTCTTCGGTTGCATGCGAAAGAAGGATCGGCGCATGTTGACCATTTCCCAGGCCAGGAAGAGGGCAAACCAGGTCAGGCAGGCAAAGGTCGTGGAGCGAGCGCGGAAGACAACCCTGCAATCTTCGGAGAATTGATTGTTGCAGTTGTCTCCGAGGTCAGCAGCGCCGTTGCCAAAACCGTAAAGAACAAGGACGAAGGAGGCGAGGCAGAGGGCAGACATCCAAAGACCGTAGACAACCATATCGACCAAAAGTTCGGGTGTAAAAACACCTTGCTTCAACTTGGGGAGTGTTAGCCATCGTGTTTCCAAAAGGAGACGCGCTTGCC
The DNA here is from genome assembly GCF_000187425.2 of Metarhizium robertsii ARSEF 23. NCBI lineage: Eukaryota > Fungi > Ascomycota > Sordariomycetes > Hypocreales > Clavicipitaceae > Metarhizium > Metarhizium robertsii. Next base: position 899,861 of record NW_011942237.1, read on the forward strand.
AATACGGTTTGTGCGGTGACTTACGTTTTGTGGCGGTCGTTGCATGATATCAGGGGCGGCAACCTCGAATCCGAGACCCATGTCAGGCATGCCAGAGGTGATCATGATGATCCAGAGGATCTCCACGGGGGCCAGAGGGAACACAGAAATACCACGCCTGTCCTTGAAGGCGAGACCGACCAAAAGAGTGCATGCTTGGGCAATATTTTCCGCCAAGACATGAAGAATAAACTTTTGAATATTATCAAACATGCGTCGGCCTTCTTCAACAGCGTTAAGAATAGAGGCAAAGTTGTCATCCGTCAACACAATGTCGGATGCCTCCTTGGCAACGTCAGAGCCGGCTTGACCCATTGCGATACCGACATCAGCACGCTTTAAGCTAGGCGAATCATTGACACCATCGCCGGTCATGGCAACAAAGCACTTTCGACGATGAAGAGCTTCAATCATGCGAACTTTGGTCTGAGGGGCACATCGTGCCACGACGAGAGGGAGAAGGGGGAGATCGTCAATTTCCTGGTCAGTTAGTCTGTCGAAATCAGAAGCGGCCATGACCATAGTCTTGGCGACATCGGTAGCAATCTCGTTCATCTTGGATGGTAGAATCCCGACTTCGAGGGCAATGGCACGGGCAGTCTCGGGGTGGTCACCAGTCAACATGTGCACGCTGATACCGGCTTCATGGCACTTTTGCACAGAAGGGGCTGACTCTGGGCGTGGAGGGTCATATAGACCGATGAGACCACGGAAGATTAGATCTTGCTCAAACTCGCCACGCTCCAACTCAGCCTCGTTGTCCTTGACGTGACGAATATCAGTTCGGCTAGCCAGAGCCAAGACACGAAGGCCGAGGCGGGCCATGGCCTCCATGTTCCTGAGCACATCTTCCTTAATATCCTCGGTGAGATCTTGTATCTCGTCACCTACCGCGTATCGCGGACAGGAGTTCACAAGGCGTTCAACGGCACCCTTTGTGAAAAGCCACTGCTTATTGGTTTCCTTGTTCTCGAAAATGACAGACATCTTCTTCACATCAGAGTCGAATGGGAACTCGGCAACTTGTTGCCACTGGGCTTTTTCGCCTGTGGAAAGGCGAAGGCGATTCCAATCAAATCGTGAGGCAAACACTTGCATGGCAATCTCTGTAGGGTCACCGCGGCCATGCCACTCGCCATTCACCTGGTTTACAGTGGCGAGATTGGCAAGCGAGGCAACGTTGAGATACTCCCTGAGCGTGGCATCTTTAGTAACAGCTTCAGTACCATCAATAGGCTCACCATCAGCGTCATTGCCGCGAAAGTTGATGTCCTTGGGCTGGGCGAGTTTGAGGCCGAGCTGTCCGACTGTCGGGTTAAACGGCTCGCTGGTGGTGCCGACGGAGTATGTCCCACGACCGGGAATCCACGCTTTCTTGACAATCATGTTACCCTGGGTAAGGGTACCAGTCTTGTCGGAACAGATATCTACGGGCAAGTTAAGCGATTGACGGAATATATCGGGGTGTGACGCTTACTAGAAACCGCACCAAGAGCCTCAAGGCTCTTCAAGTTGCGCACAATGACGTGACGCTGGACCATTCGTTTCGTACCAGCAGCCATGGTGATGGTAAGAACAACGACAAGTGACGCGGGGATCATGGACAAGCCAGTTGCGACAGCATAGATGATGACCTCTTGCTTGGCGTCAAATTTGTTGGCACCGAGAACAATGATAGCGCAGATGATTGCAGTGCCGAGGAGGAGTAAGGCAAGCTTGGAGAGCTTCTTCTGAAGGGGAGTACCAACATTCACGCCGAGGAAGCGACCCACAGCATCAGAGAATGTGAGAGACCATGCCTGCAGCCAGCGACCGAAGCTGGTAGTGCCGTCCTCCCGACGCTTGGGCTCTCGTCGACGGGAACTCTTGCCACGAAGAGCAGCAGCAATCTGACCGATTTCGGTGTAAAGGCCGGTGGCAAATACAACACCGCGCGCTCGTCCCTTGGTTACGGTTGATGAACTGTAGGCAACGTTGAGGCGATCGCCTGGTCCGGTATCATCAGCGTAGGTTGGGACGGGTTCCTTGCGAACGGGGAGTGATTCTCCAGTGAGCAAAGCCTCGTTGGTCTCAAAGTTGACTGCCTCGATGAGACGGATGTCGGCAGGAATAGTGTCGCCTGTCTTCAGTTCAACCATGTCGCCGGGAACGATTTCGGCTGTAACAACAGTCTCATTGTCGCCATTTCGAATGGCTTGAGCAGTTGGCGAGCTAAGTGACCGAAGAGAGTCCATGGTCTTGGCGGCCTTGAATTCTTGGAAGAAACCCACGACGATGTTGAGAATGATGACGGCAGAAATGACGCCACCTTCAATCCAGGACTGAATTCCAAACGAGGCAGCCATAGCCAGGATAAGTACAAGCGTCAGTGCATTGGCGATTTGCCCGATAAAGATCTTTAGAGGCTGGACGCCGTCCTGCTCGCCGAATTCGTTGCGACCATATTCCTCGAGGCGTCTCTTGGCTTCATCGGTGCTAAGGCCAGCCTCAACGTTGGCTTGGAGCTGATGAACAACCTCTTCGATTGTCAAGGCATGGGCAGGGGCGGTCATGGGCTTGTTTGCTTGCCCAGACACATGGGCCTGCACATCATCTTTTTCCTTAGCCGCCATGATGCGAACAAAGGAACGGATTCTCAGATCTTGTCGTGCTTGACAGTGTTGTTTTTTGTTCTTTGCAAATAGAGAACCAGGTAGTTGCTTCAAGTCGGCACCACGCAATACAGTCCAATCAACTGCTTTGCAGGGCTGCTACTGCAATACCAAGAATCGCACAAGTAACAAGAGGGATGAATAAGGGAAAGCCAACAGAGCCAAGATCAGGCGGGACGCAAGTCCTTTTAGGTTGAAGATTCCATGGTGGGTGACCTGGCGAACAGCTTGACGAATTGACGATGAGAGAAGTGCTCAATGCCAAATGTCAGCCTTTGACCACCCAAAAACAGACCCGGTCGGAGACTCCATCCCTGGTGGGAAGGGAATAGCGTCAATTCGTCAGTCTTGGCAAACTCGAGCATGGTCAAGGTTTTGGTGACGGATGGTATGGAGTAATACAGTGTGACACAGTCCACCGGACCCTCCAGCATAAAACTCTAGTTGACACAGAATAGACTTGAGCTGGAGGCAATTTGGGCTATTATTAGCATTAGGATCGCCGCCACTCTACACAGTTTGCAAGATGTTTCGACGTTGCGATACTGGTGTTCTCGGAGCAAGTGTTGTGGTTTGTGGTTATGTTTGAGATGTGTATCGTAGGTCGCACAATCGTGCAGGAACACCGCATTGTCTTCCTTACGAAGGTTCCGCCGAACACCAGCAATGGCGGGGTTATATTGCTGGGACCAGGGCAGAGTGCCGAGCTGTTAGATCCAATGGTAATTGGCCAGGCGTATGCAATACGTCTAGTTTCTTCCGAATGAAAGAATCGGCACTTGCTTACCGTCTTTGAACCCGTGATAGCATTTCATTCAGGCTGAATGTCGCGTCTATTTTAGGTTATCCGTAGCTGAATTTGGAATTTCAAACGTTGTGAGCGCCTCTTAATTATTCCTTTCTAGTTCCTGTCAAGTCAACAGAGACGAGTAAGATAAGATGATGATGGACTTGGGTCCTCAGCAAACCCGGGGTTAGGGCTGCGTTAGTTTTCGTTCATACCGGACGCCCAAAAGTCACGAGCAGTAAAATCACAATGCAGAAAAACCTCACAGTCCCAATGCAGTTTATGCCATGATGCTTGATAATTGCTCGCAACTCGCCATGGCGACTCCCAACGCATCTGCAACTACCGCGCCCTCCAGCTGCATGTTGCTAATGTAAGCGAGAGCACTGGCACCCTCGACACTGTGTCATGGTTTACGAACTGGGTCCAGTTGGTCTTGGCGGACCACTGATAACGAATAAGCATATCCAGACGCTAGGAGATTTTCGCCAAGCCGTTTGGCGCCAAGCGATAAGTGCGTTATGGGCTGCGCCTCAGATTCCTGACGGATGGGACCTGGAGTCGAGATTTCTGGATCCTATGGGTCACTATCTTGCGGGCTCTAGATGTCTAGTGGCCATGCGGGTGGATTATGGTGGCGATGGCTTGCGGGTGTGTGTGCGTGTGTGTGTGTGTGTCTGCGGGTGGCTTTGCTCATTCTCGGCTTTTCGGCGTTGGGCTCTTGGGCTGTTGGTCGTGAGAGCAAGCGAGAAACTGGTTTAACCGACTCTTGGTGTTTTAAAACCTTCTTCGAAGCCCCAGAGAGCACCCAGAAAGCACCTGTAACAGAAACCACAGGTTGACTCTGAGCTAGCCCCTTGGTACAACAGCCGGTTGTGTCTCCTCCCTGTGCAGTACAGTTGCTAGTATTCGTTGTCGAAGCGACGGCGTGACAGATTGTATGCGGAGATATTCATGACCACAAGTTGTGCTCGGGCCGTTGGCTATGACATGACTGCTTCTTGGGGCTCAACTTGATTGTGTACGACTGCCAACTATCGCATGGATATGGTTGTTCGTCATCTGGGGAAACGGCTCTTCACCTCGCTTGCTCCATGTTTGTTCCCCCACCCCGCGAGTCAGGAAGATGCGCTATCATGCACCTCGCAAACCTCACCAGCTTTCTTGACAAAGTCTATCTTGCATTATTTGTTAGTCATCACACCGACTCTTTTCAGCCAACTCTCTGTCTGAAGCGCCAGACCTGCTGGCAGTCATCGGCACTCACAGCGTGTAGTGTGGTTAGTAATCGAGTAGCCCTTGCCATCCAGTCCTCTCAAATGAGAGAATCACCCATTCTTGCATAAGGCTTGGCCGAACCGGAGGGAGAGCACGGATACGGCATGTGCGTGAATGGTCTTCAACCGCTGGGCATAGCACAACTGCTGGTTGTGATGTCGTTGGTAGCCAAGTCCCTAACATACCCACGGTTGGGCAGATTTTCGTGAGGACGCCGAACCACAAGACGTCGCGGGAGCGAAAGAGCCTGTGCTCATCGTTCTCACAGCCTAAACACGTGTCTTGCTTAGTCGAGGCGGAAGCGTCATGTAGTCGTCAAAAATATCCGGTGCTCCGTACCTAGGTAATGTGTGTGTAGTCGGCATTGGGGACACGACAGTTGCGGGTAGCGTCACACAACACGATTTGTTGATGTGCCATGGGTAGCATTGATGGCACCGGGGTCCGGTCGTAACCGTAACACAAAAAAATAACGCGGCCAATAATGCATACGGTCAATTCATCAGTTTTAGGGTGTGCACGCGATCGGGAAAGTTCAGACATGGCAAAGCCAGGTGTCAATGTCCTTTGCGGACAAGAAGAGAAGGAGCAGCCCAGCCTGCTCAAGTGGTTGGCTGCTCTGTCGGCACTTGTCGCACGTGCAAAGTCCTTGTTCGGAAAGAGTCAATGCGTGAAATGTAATACTATTTGGATTCCATGCATCTCTTCACTTGCGTCACGCCAGAGCGCAAGAGTCTGCATGTCGGACGGCTGGCAGCTCCTGCTGCCTCTTGAAGCGCACTTCTTCCTGATGGCTAAAAAACTTGAGAATTTCACACAGTTACCGTGAAACGACATGTGTTGGCATTTTCTTCCTCATTTCCCGATTGTTCGCTATCGGTTTGCAACGCCAATAGTACTTTCATACAACACCTAAATCATTATTAATAACCATATATTTTACAATCGAAAATGTCTCAAGTCCTCCGAATCTTCGCTTCCATACGAAGAGACCTTGATGTGGCGTTGCAGGTGATTGTTGCCTTTCTTGTCGCAGTCCTAGTGGCAGTGTTGTTGTGAGTCTACCCAGCCGTACTGTTACGACGGAATTTCAACCATTACGTGGAAGCCCCCAGACAAACAAGGCTAATCAAGCTCTGAATAGGTTGTTTTGTGTCAACATACTGTATCGCCTATAGGAGCAGCGTCGCCGCCGGCAGGAATGGCTGCACTCGCCAACAAGAGCCACGGATCTCCTGATGGCTCGTCGTCATCTTCGGCTATCGGTGCGTCGTATCGCCATTGACACGTCGGCCGGTCGGTGTAGTGTTTACGCACGGAGCTTTGGTCAAGTGACGGGTAGAACCTGGTGAGCTCGCGGCCCTGTACACCTGTCTGGTAGAGACCCATAGACTAACTGCGTCTGTCCCCGGGATCAAGCAAACTATGTCATAAGCCTCTTGTTCGTCGAACTCAACATGGGGGTGGATGCTCACAGAGTTGGTGGCTTAGAAATATGCCACAGATACAACGTGCTAGCATATGTCGGCGTCGCAATACGTATCCTTACAGACAAAGCGACGAAGAACAATCGGCGACGGCTCTCCTTGGTGCGATGAACTCTGAGGGCGAAGTCTCGGAACTGAACGTGTGCGGACACTTGTTCCACTCCGAATGTTTAGCAATTTGGTGGCTGGAGCATCAAATGCATTGTCCGGTTTGTGGAAATCAGTACTAGGAACCAGAAACTCCTCCACAGCAAGTCATGGAGCGCGCTGCTAGCCGCGGATGCCATCAACCCGGCCAAGAGCCTATAACGGCCCTATCGCTTGATCTGCTAGATCAGGCCTGAAACTTCTTGGACGGCGGAATGGACTAGACGGAAGAGACGTTACATTATTAGTGACGCATTGTGAGGGAGCATGGATTTGTTGCGTTGTTTTGCGCAGCAGTAGAGTACTACAAATATACCAGCGTTTGTTTCGACAAGAAGTCATAATCGAGGTGGCCGTGGCCGTAGCTACAGCATGTTCCCATTTTGGGGAGAGTTGGGCGCCGTTCTGGGCTTCCATTCGCCAGCGTTGCCAAACGTCCAAACGTCCAAACGCCCAAACACGTCGATTTCGGAGCTGTCACGCTGGGAAGCGACCCGGCCCCGCAAGTGGGTCTATGACGGCTCGCGTCTCGCACCATCGATCGCCGCCGCATGACTTCATCAAACCGTCCCCGTCGTCATCGAGAAATCTTGCCAGCGATCGAGTACTCATCTTGGGCCACACAACATCGTCTTCATGTTCAGTAATAAAGCCTGACTAGGGCCTTCCATCACCGTGGCATTTTCCGGGGAACAGTCCGTGTTGGGGAGCACATGACGCGCCTTGCTGCCCTCCAAGCCCGCCAACTGCCTCCAGATCCATCGGAGCTCCCTCTCCGGCCATGGAACGGTGATATCATTGGCCATTCCTATCTTCCTGTTGCTAGTCAAGGGATGTCTCGCCGTTAGCTCATGGACGTACCTCTCCTTTGCACAATGGCAAAGGTTGGCCGTGCCATGGGCCTGGACCGTTTACATCAAGCCCATGCTAGATGAACATGCTCCTATTCTTACAGTCAGATCAACATCACCCTTTCATGCCGCCTGTCAACCTTTCGATTATAGTGCAGCACACATTTCGAAACTTGTGTCCAGCTGCACTTGTATGCACAGACTTGATCTCGGCCTCGCGTGTTGCAGTCATGCCGCCCAAGAGAAAGCACAGTGAGACGCACCCGACACTTCAGCGAGCAGAAGCACCCAGGCGGCGGAGCACTCGCCGGGTCAAGGACGACGACGGCATTGATGCTGGGTCCAATGAAAGCAGGGCCAAGTACACTGATGGATTAAGCTCCAAGGAGAATGTTGAGCGTGCAATGCACAACTTGTGGGAGATGGAACACAAGCTGCTGAATGAGGCGAAAAGGCAGCGGCTGGCCATTGAGGCCTCTAACTTGGAGGCTTTGGCTGCAAAAGAGGACGAGGCCTACGGCAGCCAGGATGTAACGAAATCCTCGATAAAGTGTATGGACGCCGTGGCTACGTCAACCGGGACAGCACGGCAAACAAAAAGCGACAACGACATGAACAGTGTTGAAGAAACCGCTTCACTAGAAAACGAGGTGGGTGAAAGAGGGGCCAAACGTCCGCCTCCCGTGAATAGTGACCAACTGCCTTTGCCGTGGACAGGGCGACTTGGATATGTGAGTGCCCCCTCTTATGGGAAATAGAAATCAGCTCGTACAGTTTCCGCCTTTCGATTCCGGAGTCGGGATGCTAATAACTTCTAGGCATGTTTAAACACCTACCTTCGCACAGCAAACCCGCCAGTATTCTCTTCCAGAACATGCCGCATAAGCTCCATTCTCGAACACCGACATCCTCTTCAAGACCCATCACAACCGGAGCACCCCACGAAAAATCGACCCGATAAGTCTAAACCGGCCGACCCAAATCGAGGGCTTCGATATATCCAAGACATTGGACTTAACAACGCTCGAGATATTGTTAAAATGTTGAGATGGAACGACAAGTACGGAATAAAGTTTATGAGGCTAAGCAGCGAAATGTTCCCTTTTGCCAGCCACGCAGAGTATGGTTATAGCTTGGCTTTCGCATCTGAAGTCCTGGCCACAGCTGGCAAGGTGGCCTCTGAGTTGGGACATCGAGTTACTACGCATCCAGGTCAATTTACGCAGATTGGCAGCCCCAAAAAGGACGTAGTAGCTGCATCCATCCGCGATCTGGAGTATCATGACGAGATGCTTTCGCTGCTCTCTCTTTCCGAGCAATTAGACAGAGATGCCGTCATGATTCTACACATGGGCGGCGTGTACGGTGACAAGCAGGCAACTTTGAATCGGTTTCGCGAAAACTACCAAAAGCTCTCAGAGGGAGTCAAGAACAGACTGGTTTTGGAAAACGACGACGTATCTTGGAGCGTGCACGACCTACTACCCATTTGCGAGGAATTAAACATTCCACTTGTACTCGACTTTCACCATCACAACATCATCTTCGACCCCAGCGTTAGAGAAGGAACACAAGACATCATCGGCCTCTACGACCGAATCAGGGCAACGTGGACCAGGAAGAATATCACGCAGAAGATGCACTACAGCGAGCCGGTCGCGTCCGCTGTTACACCTCGCGATCGCCGCAAGCACTCGGCCCGGGTGAAGACGTTGCCACCGTGTGCAACAGATATGGATCTCATGATTGAGGCAAAGGACAAGGAGCAAGCCGTGTTTGAACTCATGCGCACTTTCAAACTCCCGGGTTGGAAGTTGTTCAACGACATTGTTCCGCACGAGCGCGCGGATGAGCCAAGAAGAGAAGTCCCCAAGAAGGCAAAGAGAAGTGTCGGTGGAAAAGCACAAGTGAATGGTACAACGGAGACTATAAATGCAGCTCCAGAGCATATCTTGAGCGCAGATGATGTGAACATGGGCGGGCCAGAGAGGAGAGTATATTGGCCAGAAGGTATGGAGGAATGGTTGAGGCCAAGAAAACGAGAGGTCAAAACCGGCACAAAGAATGGTTGTGACAAGTAGGACTTTCCTCGTGTTGCATGCCAGATGAGGTCGTTTTATTGAACGGCCAACACAGACGGGGTACAGAATACGCAATTATGCCCTTGGGGGGAAAACTGTATATTATTCCATCACTCATTGAATTTAATGTAATATTTCTAAAGTGGGCATAAATTGCGAAAGAAGCAAGTCGCGACCTCCGCGACGAACGGGGAGAAAACCTACCCTAGATGGGATCGGGAGGAGGTCAGAGATGGGCAGACGCAATCATTGGGTGAGGGTCTACGTGCATCAAGGTAAACAGGAGCACTGAGTGCTAATAGCTGCACGGCGATGATTGCATCACATACTTACCTAGATACCTACTTGAGTATTGACGCCATTGAATGGCCAAGTCGGGCTGTTGAAATGCCGTACGTGCTGGTCTGGTGCCACCGCTTCCACGGCTGGCCACAGGTGAGGCCCCCACAGCGAATAAAATTTGGCCAGGCAGGACAGGATTCATCCCAACATTGAAAACTCAGTGCTATCACCAGGTTAGGTCGCCTGCCTGCAACCCCATTTTCTCAATATTTCTGCTACGTTCTGGAAAATACAGAACGGTAAAAATAACTTCAGGTGGTGCCCCAAGCTGGCGAGTACGAAATGACAGCTGAGGACTTCACAGCCAGGACCGCTGCCTTTTTGCAGTGGTTCAGAGCTCTCCCTGGTGCTACATTTTCCGACGCCATCGAGATTGTTGACCTGAGATCCCGTGACGCAGGTCGTGGAATAGGTCCGTCACTGGCCAAGATGTGTCGTGTTTGACTAGCACGCGGGCTGACATGAGAGATCACAGTTGCTCTTCGCGATATTCCTGCTGACACGACCCTTTTCACGATACCCCGGGATGCAATTATTAATTCTGACACGTCATCCTTGAGAGAGAAGCTGCCGGAATTGTTTGAGAGTCAAGGGGATGAAGATGAGCAGCAGGCCCTGGACTCCTGGAGCGCCTTGATCCTGATCATGATGTATGAGTTCTTCTTGGGTCATCAGTCCAAGTGGAAGCCTTATATCGATGTCTTACCGCTAACATTTGACACCCCCATGTTTTGGTCTGAAGAGGAACTGTCATATCTTCAAGCCAGCGCTACCGTGAACAAGATTGGCAAGGCTGACGCAGAAGAAATGTTCCGCACGCGGCTCATCCCTGCCATCCGTGGTAATCCGTCGGTTTTTGCCTCGAGCGGTGACTGCAGTGATGAGGATTTGATTGGGCTGGCGCACCGGATGGGTAGCACCATCATGGCATATGCTTTTGATTTGGAGAATGAAGAGGCCGAGAACGATGACGAGTCGGATGGCTGGGTTGAGGACCGAGAGGGAAAATCTATGATGGGCATGGTTGCAATGGCGGACATCCTAAACGCGGACGCCGAGTTCAACGTATGATGGGGAAAACTCGGTCTCGATGACGAGAAAATTACTGACTACGTGTAGGCTCATGTCAACCACGGAGACGAGGAGCTGACCGTCACTTCGATTCGTGATATCAAGGCGGGGGAAGAAATCCTCAACTATTACGGGCCTCATCCCAACTCCGAGCTGCTTCGAAGGTACGGTTACATCACAGAAAAGCATTCACGATATGATGTGGTAGAAATCCCTTGGGACGCCGTACAACACTCCCTCATGTCTGAACTTGGTGTGCCACAGGATATTATGACCGAGACGGTAAGCGGCCTAGCTCAAGCTCACTGGCTTGAACACTGCAGCTGACGAGTGTTGCAGATGGACAAGATGGATCAAGATGACCTGGAGGACATATTCGTGTTGGAACGAGACTCTGGTGAGCCGAATCCGGATGGAACCTTTGCGGGCCCTGCCGTGGTAGATGGGATGCCCCCAGACCTGAAGGAGCAGCTCAAGGCAACAATCAAGCTGCTGCAGAAGGTGGACGGAAATCTGATCTCAGACAAAAGAAAGAGAGATGACATCTTACGTTCTACAATGGTTGAGACGCTGAGGCTCATTGCATCGCGGTACTCGACAACTATTGCCGAGGATGAAATCTTGTTGGCACAAGACAGTCTTACTCGTCGTCAAAGAATGGCAGTCCGGGTCAGGCTTGGAGAGAAGAAGCTTCTACAAGAAGCATTTGATCATTTCTCGGAAATGGTTGCGGACGAGGCGGCTGACACGGCCTCTGCGACAACGAAAAAGGCAAAGCGATCCGAATGAAGTATCTGTCGACATACGGCGACCACGTAGCTGGGCAAATAGAGCGACAATGATACTACCAGAAGAAAGAAAAAACCTCCGCCCGTGTGACTATAGTGTTCCAAAGGAAGCGATACAGGAGGCCCAAAAGCACTTGTTTTGCGGTTCGAAAACTTCCACAGCCTGAATTACAAGGCTTTAGCTTTTGCGTTTCTAAAGCGAGGTACGATCCAGACGGGCCAGAAGACAGAGCCATACCGCGTTATTCGCGACCCGGCTGATTCACTGAGGCCGACGTAAACGAGTTCAGTCATCGGGAACAGCCATCACGACATTAGTGGACATGGACAAGTGACTTCTTATGACGCCTCTATAATGTGTCTTAAATTCTACAGAAGTGGCTGGATCGGGAATCTCAAATTCCCATCTGATAGGATTTCTTAGATCTCGATGATCTCCTCGATTATTAGAACCGAGCTCGATGTTTCTTACGGGCCTGTTGTTCAACGACGCGAATGGCTGCGACTCCCCAAAATTCATGGAGAGTCCGGCTCCATCAAAGGAGCGTGTGCGCTGTGACAAGTGATACGAAAATAATATCTTACGGCGATTATATCAAATTATCCAAAATGTCGTTACGTCTACCTCTGCATCATTCCGGACGACGAAACCGATCTAAGTCGGAACCAGCCGTGACGTTGGAGCCGCCATGTCATGTTCCAGCACATTTTTGGTGCAACAGTAGCCATGCTTGGCTAATTGCGATTCCGTCCGAGCTCTGGCAATGGCGGTTTAAGCCGGGAATGCGTGGGTTTGCCTCGTCCGCCCATCTTCGGGAATGAAGAACTCTGGCGTCTGTTATCAATTTACGGCCGAGGAGCTTCTGCTCGCTTCGTTATATCCCAACCCTCGGCGGTGGAATTTCTTGCAGCCCCTTGAGGGCTCAATGTGGAATGAGGCTGTGATACAAGAGAATAAGGCTTGGTTGGGCAGTTCTTGTTGTCCAAGGCAACTAACTAACTGAGCTGATATCCACGGATGCGAGTTGCAATGTGGCCGCGTGTCGTCAAGGCAAATAAATGCCCTTGTTTTCCAAGACATGTCTGAGAATCATCTGCATGACACGCTTTCCCTCTATTTCTTTTTTTGTTGAAACGACCTTTTACTACATCAGCACATCTGGGTCAACACAAGGTTGTTTCAGCCAGCCTTAATGCGGCATTGGTGGATAATTTCTGGAAGAATAATTTGCGCGCCGGGAGGGGTTGGCCAACACCGATTTTCCTCGCAACATAAATTTGGCGACAGCCACATGCGATGGAAACACATCGCCAACTCCGAAGACCTCCGGTCAAAATGATTGGTTGCCGCCGAGCTTGCGACTACATCCTGTCGTTAGCTTGACGAGCTCAAGATGTTAGCCCTAGAAATATGCCCATGGCAGCTTCACCGCAAGACATTCGAAGACACGCTAGCCAGATTTCAGTTGCATACGCTTCGGTACCTACGGAACGGCTCTGTTTTCCCATAGTGCCCGGGTTATGATCTTGGCCAAGGGACACGATCTGGACACATCCACGTGGCACACCCTCCTTGTCCTGGCATAGTGAATGAGGGCACTTTGCGCATATGAAGCTGCCATCAAGTTAATCGGTCAGGGCCGAGCTGGCACGTCAGTAACTACCGAACGCCCCCAAATACACTGCATGATTGGCTTGCATCAACTCTATCGCCATCGGAGACAACCTTGGTCACTCACGGGATGAGAGGATGATGTCGTCCCTGCGCCCCCCACTCCGGGATCCCAGCCTCGACCTCGGTGATGATGTGTCCGCCTTGCTGGTAGTGAAGATGGTGTTGCGTGTTACCGGCCGCAAGAGGCATCCCAAACTTTCATTTTGTACCCTTGAGGACTATTCCTGGATGGAACATGAGAGGCACACAACATGAAAAGCCTGAACTCACCGATCCTTGCGGGATGTATTGTCTCGGGCAGCAAAAACATCAGTGTGAAAGCATACCGAGAAGATGCGTCACCAAGTAGGTCATGAAGGCGAGAAATTTGAGATCAGTTTCTCTATAAAAGGGGGCTGAATGGTCGCAATGACAAGCAATCGAGTCCTGGTTCAAACAAGATCATCTCATCATTCTATTCACCACTCTTTGAGAATCATATACACTATTCTGCAGACCACCATGTCTAACTCGCACCATGTAAGTGTCTTGAGCGCCGTGAGATGACATCTTGGGAGCAAGACACGCCTCCAACTAACAGGCAAAATAGTCCAGCAAGCATAAGCATCACAAGAGCAGCAAGTCTGGCCGGTCCAAGACTACTGAGAGCAGCAGCAACGGGTGTTCGTGGCCCGTAAACGGAGACGTGAGCTTCCTCTTCGTCGTGAATGAGCTGGAGATCAGGTTCCGTGACGAACAAGACCTTGACAGCGGTATACGCAAAGATGACTGGCTGAATGTGTTGCCCCCCAACACGCCGGAACTCTACTCGCCGGAGACACTCCAACATGTCAGTCAGGTTATGAGGTTTCGGAACGGGGAAGTCACGCCCGCTGGCCCTGCTTACTACTGGGCACGCGCTGGGCAGTTTGATGAAGGATGCATTGTCATGGCAGCGGGAGGGACCCAATACGGTCTACAAAAGTACAAGTCTGCCTCGGTTTTCTCCTGTAACCCATCGCTGCCGGTTGTGACCCTTGAAGGTGATGCGAGGACGAACCCCGATCCCGATTTCAATGTCCTGCAGTTTGTTCATCAGCGCAATGCCGACTCGGACAGCAATGGCGTCTCCCTGGCTGCATTCTCGATGGACCGCTCCTCGTCTGTTTACCCACCGCCAGTCAAGTTTGTGGCAGGTCGCCATGCCAGCTGGATCCCGAGCCTGGTTCCTGGTATTTGCCGCAATCCTTACATGGCAGGCGAGTCTCAGGGGCTGGGTGGCGAGCTTCCCATTGTCATCGGGCTCATGGCGTTCCACGCTTCTCCCGACGGCGGCCGAACCATCAATGACGTTTTTCTTGGACGCGGAGAAAATGGTGGGCTGTGGAAGGACTATTGCTGGCAAAGCAGCTCGTCGCCTGCTGGCTGTACGTTGTCCCTCCCTCCTCTGGCGTATCCTCGAATCAACTAACACTCTAGAAAGACACGCTTTCAGAGCAGGACACTCCTCGTGGCTACCTGGTGCACATCTGCCTCGACCCTGAGAACCAAGCGGACTCTACATTTGACTCTCTTTCCATGCTTGAGTGGAATGGCGTTCTTGTCCATGGCTAGCCAAGATGCCTTCTATGAGTATTCATCCCAACGACAGAGACCCATCGCAGTTTGACGGGAATGTTTCTCTTTGTCTTGTCTTGTCTTTTCTTGTTTGTATCGCGTGTTTCTAGTTGTTGCTACTAGGCTAGACAATTTGTGTCAGGAACACAAGCCCCTCGTTTTATTTCGCTCAAGTTTACTCGTGTCGGGAACACGAAGCCGCTCATTTTTATTCGCTAGCAAGGGGGGGCACAGCTAACCTCCCCAAAAGAAAACAGACACAGATCAACACAATTGTTTATGTTTTGACATTTTTTATTCTTGTCTTTCTCTATACTTGATTGAATTGATCTGTTTTATAAAAAAGCCTGCTCAGTCTCCTCTCCTTGTTGATGTGAATGGCCTCCCCTTCCCCTCCCAGTTTCATGACCCTGATAATGTAGTAAGTAGATGCGCATGCGCCTGTCATTGCGGTTCATATTTTCCCGACCCGTGCTTTTTGTTTGGAAGTTGTGCGGAATGAGTGATTGCGTCTCTTTTCGTGTCTTTTGCACGTTGCCGGCTCAAACGGCATCTGGTAGTCGGACGGCAATGTCACCCGATTGAGTAATGTATCTGACCCATGGCAAGGACGGGTATTGTAGCTAGGAAACGTAAGTCATTTACCCCCGCCGCGATGGACCAAAAAAAAAAAAAAAGAGAGAGAGAAAGGGAGTGCAAGGAAAATGAGTACCTTTGGTTCTGTAATCTTCAAATACCGCACCTGGATACCACTCGTCGTAAAGTAGGGAATCTCAAACTTGACCTGGATGGGCCGCTTGGCGCCCTTGCCCATGCCGCCGACGCCGCCCATGCTGCCGCCAAACCCGCCCGTCATGCCGCCGCCGTGCTCGTCGTCGCCCCTGACACTGGGGAGACCCAGCTCGGCGCGCATGAGGAACTCCTTCTGGCCGCCAAACTGCTTGATCTTCCATACGATGGCGCTCTGCTCGGGGGCGTAGTGCACGGAGCCAATGTTTGTCCGGAAGCGCGGGGTGTCGGCGTCGTCGGGGACGGGGACGATGATCTCGACATTGTTGGCGGTGCTGCGGCGCTTGAACTGCGCGCGGGCCTTGAGCATGTACTCGATGCGGGAGCCCGAGTGGGACTCGACGACGCACTCGATCCAGATGAGCGGCTTGACCTGCGTGTTGAGGCGGTACGACATGAGCTCGAACTCGCCGTCCGGGGGGATGAAGGAGATTGTGCGGTCGTTTTCGAAGCGCGCCAGGCGCACGCACTGGTGGAACTTGACGTCCTCCATCTCAATGGCCTTGCCGCGCGTGGTGCGGCCCGTCGTCTCGAACATGACCTTGTCGTTGAGGCCGAGGCGCAGCTCGGGCATCCCGCTGAGGTAGCACTTCATCTTGATGGCGCCGAGGATCTCGCTGCGCAGCACGTTGCCGTCGGAGCTGACGAGCAGGTTCAGGCTCTCGACCACGTCGAGGAACACCTCGTTCTTGCGGTACCGGATGCCCTCGGAGCGCCACGAGACGGCGTTGGTCACGGCGATGGGCGGCCGCGCCTGCACCTCCAGCTTGTGCGACTCCTGCGTGATGTACTCCTGCAGGATCTTGGACTCGGTCGTCTGCGGGTAGCCAAAGTCCATCATTTCGTCGAGCAGTTCGTAGATGATGACGAAGTTGTCGCGGATGGATTCTTCCTCCAGAGCCTTGAAGTACTCGGTGAAGACTTCGACGATTTTGTGCAGGAAGAGGAGGATTTCGGCGGCGTTGGTGTTGCGCTTGGTCAGGGCGAGGAGGTAGAGGTTGTTGTGACGGATATACAGGTACTGTTGTACGTTTTCAAGTCAGAAGGTGTTGCGTCTTTCGTTTGTTATTCTTTCATGTATATATTTGCGAAAAGGGTGACAAACGTTGATGCCTTCATAGGAGAAGCAGGGCGGTACGGCGGATGATTCTTCTTCGGCCTCGGATAGGAGAATGGGAAACTTTTCCACGGCTGACATGGGAATGTCACCTCTGTAGTTGCGGGCAAGGAGCGTCTGGTGCAGCGATTGAGTTAGCTGAGTCGCGCCCTTATTTCTTCTTCTGCAAGCCTGGCACATGGAATTCGGGGACGGAGTATTCACCTTGCCCTTCAAATCTAGGAAAAACAGTGCCGAGGCCATGGTTGCGTTTAGCCGCCAAAGAGCTTTGACGCGGGGAGGGAGAGATGCCAGCCAGCGAGTGGTATGAGATGAATCAATTGGCACGAGGGCCAAGGAGAATGCTGTCGAGGAATTCTACAAGCGCCGCTTCGTCATGTGTTTCGTGTCCCAGGTATCCAGCTAAAAGTGATAGAAGGAGTGGCTTCAGCAATGAACCGCTGGGATTGTGATATGGCGAGATGTAGAAATCTGGTTGGCTTCAATGAGCATGTCTCCTGTGTCGAGTGTCGTCCAATCCAGCTACCCTGGGCATTACGGAATGAGTAGCATTCGCTTGGCAATGTCATTGGTCGGCAGAACTGCGGTGAATCTCGTGCCTTTTCTGCCACCCGGGTCACGTGGAGAGATGGATCCCTTTGAAATTTCACCCACCTTAAAATGTCGAATTGTCTAGTGCTTCTGCTCTTTTTCTTCTTCTCACCAACGCGCCCGTTAGACAGTGCAGCCCGTCCTCCAGCCCGTGTTTGACATGACATTCTGTTGTGTCTCTCTGCGGTGCCGTGGGCGGAAGCTGCGATTTGGTGGCGCGGAGAGGGATCTATTTTGGTTTCATTAAGAGCTGCCCAAGTACTTTCATTTTTCCGTGGCTTGGGCGGCGTCAGAGGAGCCGGACATATTTATGCGCCCATTTTAACTGCTTGACTATGAATGCCGAACCATACTTTTCGCCTCGACGGTCGTTTCTCTCAGAGAGATCCCCCTGGCTGACAGGAGCCTTGCATATAATATGCTAGATTTGCTTGGAGGTCCTTAATGCTGTCGGATACGTCTTTCCCTTGTTGTTCTTCCCCTTTTTAATGCCGTTATTTTTAGGTCTCTTCGCAGTGGGTGTACCTGTTTTCGCTTCTATCGATCATAACAGTATATTGTTCGTCGATAGTCCGTTCACGCTCCCTTTCTTTTAGGGTGTTTAAACGGCCATATAATTGACAAGTGCTGGGTAAAATACCCGGAGAAGAGACCCAAAAACACAAGAGCCGAACTGATGTTGACCATGGTCTCTGGTAGTCCTCGGCACTCCGAACCCTGCAGTGGTGCAGGTCCATCAATATTTCTGGACGATGGCTCGTTGCCACAACTATTCTCGCGACACTTTCCCGATGCAACATAATCAAATCTTGTATAATCGGCATGATTCCCCAGACAATCCATTACCAGCCCAAGTTTTCGGTTGGTGATGATGTTGCATTTTCATGTGACTTGGTTCCATGACGGTGATAAGACTACTACTGTCCAAGTGTAACAAATTGGTCGTATCTGCAGTCTACCGATAGGCCTACATCCTGCAACTGCCATAGGGAACTCCGTCATTTGGGTGCCCAGGCTATAATGTTCATCGCCTTTCAAATTGCCCAAAAACTTTTGCAGAGACCGGCCCTTTGTATACACCGACTCGCTTGCACCAAGGCGCTTCAGTGGCTTGCTGTTACTCATACTGGTGACAATTCTAGGATTCAGCTTGCTTGACATGCACCTTGTACTATCGATTGATCTCAACCCGTTGACATGTGAGGGTGTGGGTGAACAACGCCATGCCAATTATCATCGACCAAGAAAGCCGGGAGTTCTTGTAATGCAATATTGTAGTCAAATCTGGCCGCCTTATACCCTGTCAGAATTCACATTCGACCGGGTTTTAACCCCAACAAAACGAACAGCAGCCCCAGGCCGGGCTGTCTTCTATGTTGCAGACGGAGTGGATCGTGAATGGTCGTTTGCGCAGGAGGCAACTCCCGCGTCGTTTGCTCTGCGGGGAACAAGTAGATGGGTGCCATTGGGGGATTGACTACGGATATTAGTTGTAGTAACTGTAGTATTCGGAAGTCAGTGACCACCAACAATAGCTCTCGTCATTATAAGCGTTCCTGTGTCATATGACCTGGTAATGTATGGGCCTGTGCGATGGGTGTCTCTGACCCAGCTTCGTCCCAAGAGCCGTCAACAGCTAGTTAGCTACTGAAGGTGACTGTGAAACCAAGGAACAAGTCCGTGGGCGATGAGGAGGACCCTGCCAGTTCAGCCAGCATAACTTTGGGCTTGTGCATCAAACGGCAAGTACGTAATGGAGTGAGTGGCTCAGCTTGGCCGCCATACACCCGTTCATGTCAGCATGTCTTGGAAGCGCTCCTTGAAAGCCATGTGTTGTCGGATGATAACTACTCATGGCAAGCCAAAAGCATATAGGAAGCGAACGGCAAGCCTGGCCATCAGCATAGAATCAGTCATGATTTACTGAGACTGGCAGTCATCGAGTTGCCTTCAATGTTCTTGCCGTCGGCAGCTTGTGAAGGAAAATGGCCCCAGGCTCAGCCGGCACCCACCGCGTCGAGCCAATCGAGAAGAGTCTGATCTGGCTGGGAGGAGTGAGTCTGGGCGCGTACCAACTTCTGGCTTGGTGCTCTGGAGGTGTCGATTGGTTTCGCCAGGCCTCAGGCTGATGTCACAAGCTGGGGAAACCGCAGTCGGACGCCACTACGGGGTAGCACTTCTGGGTTGTGTAATGGAAATTCGCATTGTGGTGTTGTTGCATGTGATTTCCCCACCAGACTGCCGAGCACGTGCAAGCCAATGACGAGATGGCATGAACTGGGGGCCCGTCGCTTCCCACAACCAGGGCCGGCGGAAACAGTTATTGCAGGCACCGACTTGGCAATGCTGACGGGCACACATCGATGGGCGACAAGACGGCACAGAAGACCTTTGATGACAACAGCTGTGCCGAACCTGTGTCGACACCTTTTGGCCCTGGAGTGCTCGTCAAACCATCTGCCTGTAAGGCTTGATGCTTGATGGCAAAGCGGCTGAAACGTCGCTGGCAGGTCTGGTAGTAGTTTAAATGGCGTGAGCAAGACAACAGGGAACGGCGATCACCGGGGAGGAAACATGTTCCCGAACTCCGGCTGGACATCTGGAGCCTCCATCACTGCAAGTCCCGAGAATACTACTGTGCGGGATGGCGTCTGGAGATGGGTGCCTTACACCGGGGTTCTGCGAGGACGGCGCCTGGA
The DNA here is from genome assembly GCF_000187425.2 of Metarhizium robertsii ARSEF 23. Classification (NCBI taxonomy): domain Eukaryota; kingdom Fungi; phylum Ascomycota; class Sordariomycetes; order Hypocreales; family Clavicipitaceae; genus Metarhizium; species Metarhizium robertsii. The sequence goes on from NW_011942237.1 coordinate 919,850, forward strand.
AGTCACACTTGGGAGGGGACATGGCATTGATGCAAAAGTTCCGCTGTTGGCGGTAGTTGCAGGATGCCCGGTCTTCATCCTGACGTCGCTGAGAATAGACCAGCAGAGGCGTCAGCAGGTCACAGTCAGTGCGTCCATGCCGCAGCGCTCCTGCCGTCAATTGCAGCTAGGAACATTGGAAGGAGAGGCGACATGGAACCAAACATGGGCCTGTAAGCATTGCGCAAGTCGACATGGAGGGCATCTCGGCCACCACTGAAGCTGCTTCAATGCCATCACTGCCTGGTCTGGTTGCTTTCAGTTCTGCTTTGCAGTGGATGGGTGGCCAATTTTTGTTGGGGCACTGGGCTGGCCTGACTCGGACAAGAAGCAAAAAACGAGAGGCCAACCGGCCAAGACAAAGACATGGGCAGAGACAATGCGAGACGGAGAGAACAAAAGGGGCCCCCGCAGCTAGGCCAAATGGGGCCTCAGCGGTAGCACCGACCGACAGGCGGCCACAGCCCAGTCAATACTAGTCGCCCAGCGCTGTCCTGGTGCTGGAGCTGGCCAACATGTGTCAAGGTGCAAGCAATCACATGCTCGCCCTTCGCGCCCCCCAGACCGCCGTCAAATGCGCGGTTCGTGAAACCGCCGCCTCCCAACGAGACTGCTGTTGTGCTGCCATGCTCGAGTGGTCTGGTCTGGTGGTTGCTTTGTTTTACGAGGCCCTCCCCCCCCCCCGGCCTGCCTCCACGACCCATCAAATCTTCATCCTCGTCCTTGTCCTCGTCCACGGGCCACTCTTGCCGCTCCGACTGATGTCCCATTGTCGAGCCAAGGCCTCGCTCCCCCTGCATCCCTTGCCCGGCCTCGTACAAACACAGAGACGAAACCTCGTCGCCGACGGGCTCTATCCTTTGTGTGCGGCTCCGCGTCGAAAAGGCGAGCTCGGTCGATTCTTTGAATAGCATCGCCAACCTACCGAGTCTTGCGCATCGTCACAACTATTTCTTCACCGGCAGTTCCTTCACCATCGAGCCCTCAAACCAACGTCCCGACTCCGCGCCCTGGCCAAGGCGCCGCTGCCTCCATGCAGTTCTCGCCCCCTCCCGACGTCGATACCCTCTCGACAAAGCTTCCTCCGTTGAATAATCATGATACCGACAAGATTCTCCCATCGCTCAGCAGTGTGACTGGCGTCCATGGCTTCAGGGGCGATCCCATCCTCGACCACCAAAACTTCCGTTCGCAATCACCACACTGGCCTCCGTTGAGCGGCCCTTTAGCCTACCGCCAACCACCCAATTTTTCCACTCGCCGGGCGGACAGTCCAGCTACCATGGACCTCGATGGCAGCAATAGCGTAACCAGCGCGCCGTCGCCGGATCGTCACAGTTCCAATAACAGTTTGAATTTGGACGACCCAGACGTTCGATTAGCGGCAGAAGCGCTTGGCGACCTCCGAGCAGGTATGCCGTCCATCACCTATGGCTGTCAATCCAGTTAATTCGGTTCACATTTCCATGGGCCCGTACTAATACTGTTTGCTCTCGCAGATTTCGTTTCGTCGCCGCCAGATACGGCTAGCCTGGCCCCAATGAGCCCAACCATCAATAGCCACCATCGAACATCATCCTCCCAGTCCAGATCACCTCAGCCCGAACCATTATTATCCCTTCTGACGACTGCTCATCCACTCGTGGCTAGTACAATTGGAGGGGCTAGTTTTGCATACGGCGGGGCCAAGAATTTCTCCCCGCGGTTCAAGTCCGGTGCTGAATACGTCGAAGGTTACCTAACGCCGCTTGCCAAAACTGTGAACTCGGTTGGCCGAGTCACAGGTGTTGAAGGTGGCGTGCGTTGGTTCCTGGGCAACAGACGCCAGCCCAACTCAGCTGATTCCGATGCCAATGGCAATTCCAAGAAGCGGCGAAAAGTTGGTCAAGAGAGCGATGGTGCCAACAAGAAGAGCAGGGATATGACAAGTGGCGATACCGACATGTCTCCGTCTACACCGAAAAGTGAAAGAAGATTGTCGTCGGCTAGCACCGTAGATACCCTGCCCGCCTACGACGAGATGAGGTCGCCGGCCTACACCGAGATTGAGGCTGGATCACAACAAGCGCCGCGGTCCACCCCCTCCAATGCCTCCTGGCCATCTCGCCTCATCATGTCGACATCAGGATTAAGCGTCGCCATGAGCGCTGAGAGTTTACGGAGCTTGAAGTACTGCCTCAAGTGGCTTCGTTGGACAAATGACCACATGAGCCAGGTGATTGGCAACCTGAAGACTACACTGGAGGAATACGAGAATACTGCCCAGCGGCAAATCGAAAACTCGGAATCCGGCAAATCGCAAAGCTCCGCCGACGCGCCTGACAATGCCGACGGTCAATCCAACGGACAAACCCCAGAACAAGCCCGCACCGAGCTGACTAACAAGATCAATACACTCAAGGTTGATGTTCTGAAGACTCTTCAGGAAACCATCAATACCGTGTCCAAATATGCCGGCGGCGCCTTGCCCGAGAACGCTCGCATCCTTGTGCGCCGGCATCTAACGAGCCTGCCCCAACGCTTTCGATTAGCCAGCATGTCAGACACGTCCTCGGAAGGCGGCGAGAAGGATAGCGACTCGGCGGTGCGTGAAGGCGCTCAAAAGGTTTTGGTCTTGGCAAAGGAAGGTCTGGAGATGGTGACGCAGATCACTGGCGTCTTGGACGGCACCATTGTCAGTGCTGAACAATGGTGTGAGCGCATGGGGAAACGGCGACGGCCTACGAACGATGGCGATCAGCTTGAGTCCCCTCGATTTGAGCCGCCCGCCACCGTTATTGAGGCTAATGGCGATGTGAAAATGGCTCCTTAAATTCAACCACTTGGAGGAATGGTGGTTGGGAGCAAACTTCTTACGCCATGGGGAATGAGAAGACACCGATCGGTAGGACAACTTGAGGGGTCCAAAGGCTGGGAAAATGTTGAGGGGGGAGCGGCTGGAGGAGCATTGGCTGGCTCAAAAGTAGAAAAAACTGTTGTTCGGGATTTCTCGCCTCGGTGGAATGTTGCAAGATGCCACACGGCCTTGTCCTGAAAGACTTGCATGGATCATGGGAAGCACGTCTAGTATCTGATTTCCCCCTTTCTTCGCTCTTTTGCTTTTGGCAAAGGGACTTTTTTATTTTGTTGAAATGATACCTACTACATGACTAGGGCGACGAGACATCAGGAACATTCATTCGCGCCGAGCCCTGCAAATGGCAAAAGTGCATAAAATGCACAGGCTTTACTATTTCTTTACTATGTATTCACCATTACCACGACGCATCTTTCTTTTCTCGATGTATATAGCGGCGCTATGGTGTTGGGAAGAGGGCCTGAATAGCTTGGAAGTGAACAGGACAGCAAGTCATGAATTGAATGATTGTGTTGACCACGATGGTGCGTCGTGATGTGTTGGCTCGTCTTCTATACCGTATTATACACTAGCGTATTGTAGCATGACATTGTTACGGGTCATGACTAGTGATGTCTTGCCCGGGAACACGCTCAGACACTAGGCTTCTGGGAATACGACTTTACTTGTCAGTTTGTGGAAATGGGCAAGTAAGCAGGTTGCCTGAGGTATGTTGGTTCGGGTCGATTCTACTGGCATGCTGGGGACGAGCACCCCGAGCTGGGGTAGCAAGTGCTGGCACACGAAACTCTGGCGGATCGGCGCGTCTGGTCTGGGCGACTTGCTAACTGTAGAGTAGACGGAGGTGTTGATGCCGAGTTGTGGAGGTTGTCAAGTTGCTGCAGAGTCTGTAAATAGGGGCTTGACAACCTTGTTTCTACGTTGACCTACACGTGGGCATCGTCTAACAGATGAGAGTGGGTTGGACTCGCCGAGCTGGTGATCGGGTTAGTCGAGGTCCGGGTGCAAAGTGTGGTTTCCATCGCTGAGAACAATCGCCCTCTGCTGGTGAAATGTTGGCGTGGCACGAGCAGAATGGGCGAGGCGTCCAGATGTCGGGTTTGGAAACGGCGCGTGAGAAGGAGCAAGTGTTGGAGATGATGTAGCGCGTGTACTCGGCTGCCAGAGGTGGTGCTGTGAGCTGGCCTGGTCATAAATGAAGACTTGTGAGTTGGGAAACTAGACAAGTTTAGGACTCGAGTACACTGACATGCTTGTTTATACCGAATATACCTATTTGCACCCAATGTGCTCATGTGCACTAGCCGTTAATAATTTGGCTGAACGCACGGCGAAGGATCTGCGTGTAGTGCTCGTCGCGAACCCAAGCGACGTCAATGGTTGTGAAGACGATCTCGAGTGTCGGACTTTGAGTACCACTGGAATCACCGCTTCACACCTTTTAGCGATCGCAGTGGTATTATGACACACTACGGCACAACCTTTGGTACATGTATACATGCAATCAGCCGACGGCTGATGATATTCGAATATATTATGGTATACTTTAGTATCACCTGTGTACTGCTAGTCGCGCCTTTCCGCTGCTGTATACACTGAAATAGTGAAGCCCTTTTGTATAGCAAAATCGGCTGCTAGGAGCCTTGACGACGACACCGGCAGCGATGGTCGTCACCACGATAATATTAGCAAGAAGATAGCAAAGTCGTATTGTGTTATATAAAATATCTCGGCAAAACAAGCTTCTCGCAGCCCGTTGGAACCTCCTCGTTCAGCAAAAACCTGCCTTTAGGCAGCATTTATAGCTCGAAAATCGCGACTAGAATATACTCATCCGTCGCCGTGACGGCTGCTTCTAGTCATACCCTTTCCACCGTACGGGTCGCCGCAACGGTGCCCCTTATCCCCCGAGCTAGCTATCAAATCTAGCCAGATCCCGCTAGATAACGGGCGAGTGAATCGATCTGCCGCCGCAGCATCTTCAGTTCGTCGCGTATATCGAAGATTACTTCCTCCAGCTTTGTCATTCTTGCCTCCTGAGCAACGCAGCGGGCTTCTACTTTCTTGATATTTGCTTTTAGGCCCTCTGTCGGCTTCGCATTTTGTATTGTATCCCACGGATCTTTTTGTTTCCCGGCTGCTTGCCTCTGTTTTTTGGTCGAGGGGCCTTTGGCAGGGCCCGGCTTGCGCTTGCGACTTGTTTGATTTGCCTTTCGGGTTTCTGTTTGTGCCCTCTCGTCGGTGGCTTCATTTTCGTTGGGGTTATCTGGATCGATATTGCGTCCCATGTTGCCGGGTCGTGTTCGGCGTCCGGCTGGTATGTTGTCTCTTCCATCGAGGCCTGCGCTGGCCTTATTGCCGCCTTTCGTAGTAGTGCGCGAACCGCCATTCGTGTCGCCGACGTTTCCAACAGTGCTCTTGTCTGCCTGACTTTGAGGATCCCCTCCTGCGAGGACTGGGCGGGCCTCGTGGACTTTTTCATGTGGCGGTTGGGGTTCTGGCCCATTGTGGTCGGTTGCTTTCGGTTGACTCAAACCTCCGGACATTTGTACGCCGGGTTCTGGCTCTTCTGGTTTGGGAGTCTGCTCAGCTTTTGGGCTCTTCCAAGTCTCCCTCAACACTCTTCTCACGTCTTGTGTCACCACGCCGATTTCGACTGGAAGTATGGTCTTCTGCCTTGCAAACTGAGCACCCCAGGAGAGCCTATTTACAGCGCGGTTGCCAAACATGACGGAGAGAATGGTGTACTCGGCTGCTGTGGCTTTGCGGCCTTGTATCTTCCGATGAATCTTGTGGCTAGAGGGAGTGGTTGTTGCGCGCGTGATACGGGCGTCGGCACATAGTGATTTGAACTCGATTCTGTTCCTCTCTGTCCATGTATCGGAGTCTTTGACCCAAATCTCAGTTAGTTTGGCGGCAATCTTCGAGTCCCATTCGTTTACTGGCCTAAAGGCTTCTTCGAGGTCTGAAGCTGTTGCAGGCATGGTGTTTATTCTGTAGCTGGTGAGGTTAGTTATAAACGTGAGCTGGGAGGAAGAAGTGCCAAGGAATTATATGGAGATGAAATACCGTATGAACCACAAGTCCGATTTGATACTGCGCCGGCTAGGCGAAATGTAGTGGTGGCAAAGTGAATCGGCAAATTAAAATTAAGACAACAAGAAACCCTTGTTCGACGTGCGATTGAAAATAAGATTCTCAGAGAAGAGACGAACCCAAGATTTGAGATCCCCAAACTTTGATGAAGTGTGGGTGTTGACGAAAATCGCAAATATCTCAATAAGAATAAGAATGCTGGATTAACGTTGAGAGGTAGAAGATAGAAATGCCGATGAAGGGGGAGGAAGGAGAGGAAGAAGAGGAAGAAGCAGCAGCTGGAGATGATGAAATAAAAATGCATTATTGATGACAGCTCTTAGCCAGAGTCGCCAGCTGCAGGCCATGCCGCCAGCCGTCAACCCCCTAAATGCTGCGACGACCACAATCTCACGGGAAGAGGTTACGGGCATCATCTTTCCCTGACATCACTCTCGACATTCATGTATACTCCCGTATACCAGAATATATTGCCGATATAATCGATGTCTCTTTTCTGCAGCTATTTTGCTGTCGTGGATGGGTCGTTCCCGAGGACTGCAATGTAAGTCTCAACGTCTGCGCCGTGCTTGTCCGTAGCTAACATCTTCTTTCTTGGTTTACATATAATTCTATCTTCCTTGGGCTTCCTAGGGAGATGAATCGACTGATGCCAGGATACTGTTGCTACCGCGCACCGCGACCGCAATCTCATCGAGGCGGAGTGCAAAGGTAGCCAGAATCGCGACTCGAAGTGCAAGCAGACCACAACCACACAAAACGCAGAATGTCATTGCCCGCGCTTGAGCATAGCCTGCTTGGCGAATACAACACTCCACTATCGGTAATCTCAAAACATCGCCATGCATCGATCGAGTCCGAAACACGAAACGTTGTGCCAATAAGGCTAGGGGCTGTGCGGTATTAGGGTTCGCTCATCCGCAGGCCGTATACATCGTATCTACGCATTGGCTCCAATACGAACGCAACCTCCATTGCAAGAATTTCTTCTTTGGGAAGTTCCACAGCGTCTACGCCATCGCCATTGGCTCAAATATTAGGTGTCAACGCCCGTGGTGTCCACAGGGCCCTTCAGCTCACCTAGGCAGACAGTTCCCGGCCGAAATTGAGAGAGGACGATTGGAGTAATACTTCACATCGTGGGGGGCGGCTCTCGGGTGATTAGAATAAACTTGACAACAAAGAGATGCTAGGAGAGGCGGGTATATATCTCTGTGCCTTTGGACGTCCTGACATCCGATGCCGAACGAGCACGACTTGCGTCGCTGTTGCTTATAACCTCATCCACGATGAAGCTCCCCGTTGCTTGCATCGTATTGCTCCAAGCCGCCACCTCAGGCGCCATACCCGCCAGCCACGACGCTGCACCAACAGCAACAATTGATTCTGGGCTAATTTTCGGTGTTGCAACCCAACTCCCAGGGGCCCCTGGGCCTGTCAATAAGTTTCTAGGCATACCATACGCAGAGAAACCTGAACGCTTCACCCTCTCCAAACCACCAAAGAGATGGAGCTCCCCCAAGAATACGACAGCCTTTGGACCCTCGTGTTATCAATTGGTCCCAGATAGTGGTAGGTACAAATCATGGTGGAGCAGGCAATAGCACTCGTCCGTGATACTAACCAGCTGCGCAGATGTCGGCCCCGGCAAAGACCTTCTCGATGGTCTCTTCAACCAACATCCGCCTCAAAGCGAGGACTGCCTTTTAATAAATGCATTCGCTCCCACACCCTCCGGTCCGGCATCTGGCCGTCCAGTTGTTGTTTTCATTCCCGGTGGTGGATGGCAGATGGGCAATGGCCAGCTCGACTTGTCTGGGTTTGCCGGGTACGAAGACATTGTTGCATTCGCCTTCAACTACCGGACAAACAGTACGTGGCATACACAAATTCTTGACATTTGCTCTTTCGAGATTTGCTCATAGTAAGGGTGCGCGCAGTATTCGGTTTCCCAAACAGCGGCGAGCTCCCGGTGCAACAACGAAACCTCGGCCTATACGACCAACAGCTCGCACTCGAATGGGTGCAAAAGAATGCCAAGGCGTTTGGTGGCGATGCCTCCAAGGTGACCATCTGGGGGGAATCCGCCGGGTCGCTCTCGGTCGACATACACATGCACGCATACGCCAATGTCACCAAGCCCCCGTTTCGAGGCGCCATCATGTCCAGCGGCGAGTTCTCATTCGGCCTACTGGGCACGACCGCAGCGCCCAACAATACAAAAGCCTGGGATAGCGTCGTAAAAGAGGCCGGGTGCAAGGGAGCCAGCACGATTGACTGCCTGCGAACAATGCCAGCGGAAAAGCTGGTAAATATTACCCAAAAGGCCGGTGCTATTTTCATCCCAATTGAGGACAACAGGGCTGTTCCCGCAGGACGTGCTTCTGCGTGGAGGCAAGGGAATCTGGCCAAGGTGCCGATCTTGGCGGGCACGATTGCACAGGAAGGACGAGCTCTTGTCAATCGCAACATCTCGCTGGATCGGTTCAACGAGGCATACTTGTTTGAACCGTTCTTCAGCAACGAGCAACGCGATGAAATCTACGCGCAATACAGAAAACTGCCCGGTTTGAAGACAGACTTTGACCTGGCTGCTGCTATATACACCGACTTTCTTTGGCAATGCGTAGGTATTTCCGCCGATACTCGACGGGCCAGATGGCAAGCTGACAAAAACGTGAGTAGCCGATGCAAAAGCTGACGCAGGTCTCTGCGTCGATTCACAACCCCACGTGGCGATATTATTTCAACATGTCTATAGTCGACAGGCTTCCCAGCGAGTACAGCTACCTGGGCAAGTTCCACGGCAGCGATCTGCTGCTTCTCGTGATCTCGCCGACGTACGACGACTCGACGGCGGCTGGGGCCTTGTTGACTCCTTTGCTGTCCACGTTTGCCAACTACTTTCGCGGTGCGATTGGGAGGTTTGTGCGAAACCCGGGCGGCGGTCCCGGCTGGCCCATGGTGGGATCATCGTTCAGGCCTTGGGACGTGGTGACGCTGGGTGATGTTGGTTCTGCGCACACGGCGGGTGCGACGCCTGTGAATCAGACAGCGGTCGACAAGAACTGTGTCTTGTTTAAGGATGCGCTGGATATATATGAGAAATATACGGGCTCTGCGTAGTTTGTTTGCTGCTTTTGTAATATGTAGGACGGGGGCTGTATAATAATACTCCATACATTAGAGTATATCTGCAATGAATGCCTAAGAATGTAGGAACCTTTATCAGTGAAGGTCATGCTTTTGTTTTTAATTTAATTGGTTTATTATTCTTTTCACCAAGCCAGTTATGGTTCTGACATGGTTGCAGGAGGCTTGGGGCTCTCTAACTGACGATTGTCACCGGACACTATTATATGGCCTATCTCACCAACTCGGACTATGTATTATGATATTCCATGGTGATGGACTCTTGCAAATCCGAAAATCTAGCACTATAATACTACAACAAGCAAATGAGGGAAACTCCCATGATTCCATGGTAAACAAATATCGCCAATACACCGAATACATGTATAGGGTAGCATCGTAAGGCTTGCCAGCTGCACCACTAAAAGGGGCACTTGGTCGAAATCGCAGTAAGACGACTTGCACGCTACCCCTCGTCACTCGCACAACAACACCTGCGAGGCACATCGGCAATCGCGCACGTTTTCCATGGCGCTCTGGCACTTTCTTTTTCTCGCGGCTCGCTAGCCGTAGCGACGTGGTGCCAGATATGATTAAGGTGACTCGAGGTCGCTTGGCGCCCTGGACGACGGCAGGGGTGCGGCGCATCAAACGGGCAGGGCCAGAAAAACGCGGGGGATCGAGTGGCCAGCCTCGAATCAAGTGATTCATCCACCACGACGCATGATACAGCCCGGCCTGCTTCCCGCCCAATTGCAGCTGATTGAACTTTTCTATTTCGTCTTTTGTTTTATTCGATCCCAAGTCAACGGATGCACGGAAAAGGGGGCCAATGCCGATCACGACGGGACGACTTGACGGGCCTGGGGCAAATGGCTTTCGAAGCTTTTTACTCAAAAAAGCAAATAGGCCCCGACGGCCCGACTTTGGGGAGATTACAGCCAGACAAGAGGCGGGAGGCGCATCTGTAGTAAGTTGAACCGAAGCATCACGTCCATCATCATGCCATGGCGCCACATTGGGAATTGCCGTGCTGCATGGCCCCCCGTCCCCCCAGGCCAAGAGTCCAAGACCTGCATTTGCCCATCAAAGCGCTTAGGTAGGGAGACGACCATGTTATCAAGGTCTGATGCTCATCTATCAAAAGTCTTGTTCTGACATCGACGATAGGACACTATCCCCTTTGCACTGCATATAAGCCATTGTCTAGTCAAGACATACCCGGCCCTCCTTGTTTCACCGACCGGCCAAGAGATGAAGGAGATGGAAATCCGTCCCCGAATCAGTCCGTGGTGCTCTGTGCCGACATGGTTGATGCCAGAGCTTGCCGCCCTGCCTTGTATCTACCCGTCAGCGACTAAATGGGACGAGTCACTTACTTTTGTTTCCCGACTCAGACGACATCCCTCCCCGTGCGCCACCCGCGTCGCCGAGGAGAGCGAATCCTACGGCTCGCTGCCCTTTTCGGAACATGATACATGTTGTTTTAGGCAGATTAGTTTTGATTGTGATTTTCCAAGCTAGTGCCGCCCGCCACCGAAACAGTCTTCACTTGACTACGGGGAGACGAGCTCGGGGAAAAAGGAAAATAGCGGGAGGCTAATCCATTCTGTTGGCAAGTAAGCAAGCCAAGTATAACCTTGTTTCAAGACAGCCGGCATTGTGCTCGAGTGAAACAAAACAAAACGGCAGGGACTTGTCGATCAGGCCTCAGCAGAAGCCATCACATCTCGACCGTGGTCACCAGCAAGGCGGTTACTGTCAACCTTGCGTACAGAGTTAGAGTTACGGAGTACAAGCACGGGATATCTATGGCCATGGCGTGGGACATTAGACATTCGACTCCAGTTTTCTACGTGCATGTTTCTGTCTCCCTGCCTTGAACGGAACAGAATGGATGAGGAGCATCACGGGCATTGTTTTTTGGTCGAGGCCCGAATTGTTGTCTAACACCCACCTCGTATCATGGCGATGAGCAGCATTGAGAAAGGGACTGAGTGAGATTGTGGAGATTGCGACAGACGAGAGAAGCAGAGGATGTGAGCTGATGAGGGCCATGGAAGACGGTCGATTTGGATATAAATATCGGCCTGGGGACCTGTTGAACTCGAACCCTTTCTCATCATCAGCATCATCTTCTTCCACATTCACTTACACTCCAATCCAACACTTCTACACCAACAACCTTTCCCCCAAAACCAACCAACCACCCCCATCCTTCAAAATGTTCAAGGCTCTCATCGTCGCTCTTGCCGCCGTCGCGGCCGCCATCCCAACTCAGCAGCCTAGCAGCAATGAGATGAATTGCGACAGCGGCGTGTATTGCTGCAACAAAGTGGCGCAAAACACTGGCATTGTCGTCCCCATCGACGCCCTCAGTTCCACTTGCGGCGACACGCTGAAACTTGTTACAGTTGACGCCCTCAATGACAAATGCACCTCGCAGACTGTCTGCTGCAACAATGTCCAGCAAAATGTCAGTATACAAGACCAACTTTCTCGCAAATCTATTACAAATCTAACTAAATGACATCTACAGGGTCTTGTCAACGTGGCCTGCACTCCCATCGATGTGTAAATTCATTGTACAATGCTCTACTCACACTCGAGCCTTGTCGAGAAAAGTGACGATAATATCTACACCGTTGGAAGTAATGGCTTTTTAGCTTCTGGGGGAGAAAAGTACAAAGGAGGTGTCGGATAAGAGATAATTTTTCGCTTCTAAAGCCCAAGGTGGAATAGCCTATGGATCATGTTAAATAGTTCACTTATGCATACAAATTTACTCTGTCTCTTAAGTTGACAAGTCTCGCAGTGCATCGTGTTGGAACTTGGGTTTGCAGTGTCTGACGGATACATGGGAAGAAAACATCCAAGGGGAATCAAGTGAGCACTTGCAGAGTTGGTCGACCCTTAACAGACCAAGCAAGGATTGGACGTTGGGATAATCTTCTCCCAACAGCTTTCGACTTTTAAACTTTCCCAACGTAGTAAAGGCTCACGATACCACACGTGTGTGGATATTAGACAGTCGGCGTTTGACCTGCTCAACCCCTTCATCCACGTCTTGCCCGTCTTGTCCCCTCATCACAACTAGTCGAGGGTGCTCGTGTGTAAAACGGCCCTCACCCCTCCCACATTTTCAACAGGGTGACTATGATGTCTGTACGACGGTACGGAGTAGTCCGTAGTTGATGCTTGGACAGGGATTCCCCAGAGTGGAGATGGCCATTGACGCGGGTGGTGCATATTCTGTTACACAGCAGACGTATCGTGAGTCTGCGCGGACGTCATTTATTCCGACGACGTCGAAGCAACCGCGTCGCCATGTCAATCTTGGGTAGCACTTATAGACGGGTTGATATTTTGGGCATTCTGACATTATTTGCTGTTCTGGCGTGGTTATTCCATCGAGGGCTTTGGTCTGACGTCATTGAATCAGACTTGGTCATGTCACGAATGTACGATCAGTTTGGCTATCAAGTCACGGGCAAAAGACAAAAAAATAGAACAAAACAAAATAAAAAGAATCAAAACCTTAGGCGACCCCTCGCCTTGTGTAAACTCCGTATCCGGTCCGGAGCCACGGACGAAACTGGTGCAAATCGCCCGCTGCCCGCGTGCGCATAAACTCCCTTAAGTCCGGGTGAGGCTATATCGCGTGCCGCCCGTACGCGCGCAGAATCAACCGGGTTAATCGCATGTAATCCCGTCCCTCGCAAGAAAGGCCTTCAGCACGAAACATCAGTTTCCCATCAAGATATGCCACGCGTTCTCAAAGCAAGACGCCGCCCTGCAAGCCCTCGGCTTTAAGCACCGCCCGTCCACTCATGACATCAGTGCCGAAGTTAATGCCGCCATGCTCCCCCCCCCTCACTGCTCCATCCCGACGACGATGTCGAACCCAAATGCCAGGAGGGAAAAAAGTATATATAAGCAAGCGGTGGCTTCGCTGCCGAAACAGCCTCCAGATCGAAGCTGCTTCATAGCAACCAGCACACTTTGAACCTGCGCACTCTTACACAAACATGTCCGACTCCGTCCCCACGCGCCAGCTTGGCCGAAACGGCCCCCGGGTCACGGGCATCGGCCTGGGCCTGATGAGCTTCGCCGGGTGGTACGGGCAAAAGGACACGAGCGTCGAGTCGTCGCTCGCGCTGCTCGACCGGGCGCACGAGATTGGCGAGCGGTTCTGGGACACGGCCGACATCTACACGGGCAGCGAGCAGCGCGTGGGCGAGTGGTTCCGGCGCAGCGGCAAGCGCGACGACATCTTCCTGGCGACCAAGTTCGCCGTCCGGGCGGGCGCCGACGGCTCGCGCACCATCGACAACGACCCGGCCTGGGTCCGGGAGGCCTGCGCGGCGAGCCTGGCGCGCCTCGGCACCGACGTCATCGACCTCTACTACGTGCACCGGATCGACGACAAGACGCCGATAGAGCGCACGATCCAGACCATGGCCGAGCTCAAGAGGCACGTTGTCTCCATTACTCTATCAAAAAAACATGAAAGGGATGCTAACAACCACCAGGGAGGGCAAGATTCGCCACCTCGGGCTGTCCGAGTGCTCGGCGGCCACGATCCGGCGCGCCCACGCGGTGCACCCCATCGCCGCGTACCAGGTCGAGTACAGCCCGCTCTTCCTGGACATCGAGTCGGACCGGACGGGCATCCTCCAGACGTGCCGCGAGCTGGGCATCGCCGTCGTCGCCTACAGCCCCGTCGGGCGCGGGCTGCTCACGGGCGCGGTCAAGTCGCTCGACGACCTGCCGCCCGATGACTGGCGCCGCGGCGTGCCCAAGCTCGGCGGCGACAACTTCCCGCGCATCATGGCCCTCGTCGACAGGATCCGCGAGGTTGCGCGGCGCCACGGGGCTACGCCTGCCCAGGTGTGCCTTGCGTGGGTGGCCGCCCAGGGCGACGACGTTATTCCCATCCCTGGCACGACGACGCTCAAGTACCTCGAGGACAATACGGGCGCGCTCAAGATCAAGCTGACGGGGGATGAGGTTGCCGAGCTGAGGAGGTATGCGGAGGAGACGGAGCTGCCGGGGGATAGGTACCCTTCCTCGTGAGTTTTCCTTTTCTCTCTCTCTCTGAAGTGTTGTAAACAGGGGAATAGAGTTGCTAATTGCGAATGCAGCATGGCCAGCTTGGTGTTTAGGGATTCAGTCCCCCTGGAATAAATCGGTGCGGTGGGGGCTATATTCGTTTGTTTGCGCTGGGCTGCCAATTGGACCATGTACCATGTAGTCGGTCAGGAATGAATACTACACAGAATCTTGTCCATTAACGTACATATGTAAGAAAGTGATCAATGCGCCTGGGTCAAGCGCCCTTTCCGGCGCGCTGTGTGCCGTCCAGTCGTCCCATCAATACGACCCTGTGGCCATGACCTCTACACCAGGAAAGAACGAGGACCAATCGCCAGGGAACCTCTTCGGATCAGACCCGAGCGATTTGACGGCAAAAGCGGCCGTCTGCACGATGCGTCGCTGGCGGGGACAGCCTCGGCACATCTTGCCGGGACTGCTCCGACATTTGCGGGGAAGCTGCCGGGGGTACAGCTATAAGACGTCAGTCGACTCTGGCACAAACTCGACCATGGAAGCGCACCATTGTGCAGATTCTTTTTCTTTTTTTAAAAAAAATTTTTTAAAAGAGAAAACCACACACAAACAAGCTGTTGGATTTAAAAAAAAAACACCCATGGACTCTGCCGACGCTGCACCCCCGTTCCCCGACGACGTCCCCACGGCGCCGCTGCTCCGGCTCTCGCTGGCCAAGCTCCGGGCGCGCGAGCCAGACGAGGTGCGCCGCTTCACCGCCGCCTGCGAGGCCCTGGGCTTCTTCTACCTCGACCTGGGCGGGGACGCCGTGCTGCAGCAGGCCGACGCGCTGTTCGACGCCGGCCGCGCGCTGTTCGACCTGCCGCTGGCCGAAAAGGCCCGGTACGACTTTTCCCGCCTCGGGACCTACATGGGCTACAAGGCCGTGGGGGCGTCGGTCGCCGACGCGGCGGGCAACCTCGACCGCAACGAGTTCTACAACGTACGTGCGTAACTTGACTTTACTCTTCACCATTCCCCCTCTGACACAGGCACCCAGATCGGCAAGGACGACGTCTTTGAGCTAGGCCGTCGCTGGCCCGCGCCAGAGGTGCTCGAGTCGCGCCGCGCGCTGCTGCGGTCCTTTATGCAGTCGGCGCACGGCATCGTGACGCTAGTGCTGGCCCTGCTCGACACGCACCTCGGCCTGGCGCCGGGAACGCTGGGCGCCATGCACCGGCTGCTCGAGGGCCGCGGCGGCGACCAGGTGCGCTTCATCCGGGCGCCGGCGCGGGGGGGCCGACGACGCGCGCGCCGTGGCTCTCGGCGAGCACACCGACTTTGGCAGCGTCACGGTGCTGTTCAACCGCCTCGGCGGGCTGCAGGTGCTGATGCCGCCGGGCGCCGGGGCCGGGGCCGGGGCCGGGGCCGGGACCGAGCCGGAGTGGCGCTACGTGCGCCCGCTGCCGGGCCACGCCGTCGTCAACCTCGGCGACGCCCTGGTCAAGTTCTCCAACGGCCTGCTGCGCTCCAACATCCACCGCGTCGTCGAGCCCCCCCGGCGCCCAGGCCGCCTGCGCCCGCTACTCGCTCGTCTACTTCAGCCGGCCCGAGGACCACGTCGTCCTGCGCCGCCTCGAGGGCCGCCGCGTGCCCCCGCTGCCCGAGGGCGTCGTCGAGGAGGCCGTCACGAGCGAGGCCTGGGTGCTCCGCCGCGCGCTGGGCTCGCGGCCCGCCCTGCAGCCCGAGGGCAAGTTTGACTACAGCCTGAGCAGGGGCACCGAGGCCATTTCCCAGCGCGCGCGCTGATCTAGTGCAGTGTCAGTAGTGTCTGGTGTGGGCGTCAGTCACGTTGGGCCTGTAGTCTCGTCTTTTTGCACGTCTGGCCGCGCGGCCATGTAAACCGTCTTGTATTCTATTGTCTATCCATCTACAGGACCCCACGTCTGTCCCCTGTGTGTAATAATCCCGAGCCCCAGGTTTTTAGCGCGGCCATGTAAACCGTCTTGTATTCCATCTTGTATCCATCCGCAGGACACCACGTCCGTCCCCCCGTGTGTGGAAATTCCGAGCCCCCAGGTTTTCCGCGCTACCATGTAAACCGTGTATAGTCCATCATGTGTAATGTACCCATCTATACCGCAGACCGCGCAACCCTGTACAGTCCATCATGTATAATGTATCCATCCTAGCGCAGACAGTGCAGCCGTGTACATCCCCACGTACATCGAGCACAAATCCCGAGTCCCTAGCCCGTCCCGTCCCGTCTACCACGTCTTGAAATGGTACAGGTTCTCGTCCACAATCTCCCAGCTCAGATCGATGTGGCCGGCCGCGCAGGCCTGCGGCCCCAACTCGCTGAGGCCGGTGTAGCTAAAGTCCAGGCCCGGGGCGCCCTCGGAATTCCACCCCCCGTCCGGGTGGCCGAGGCCGCAGCGCTCGCAGCCGTCGCCGATGAAGAACGGCAGCGGGCTCCGGACGCCGTTGACCGTCACCACGACGCGCTTGCCGCAGTACTTGTCCAGGTGGCCCCGGAGCTGGGTGTTGTTCATGGCCACGAGGTAGTTTGAGCGCACGTCGGTGAGCGGCAGGTAGTCCGTGAAGGAGCACATGACGGGGCCCTGGTTGTCCTTGTGGAAGTCCGAGTTGCACGCCTGCAGCTGCTCAACGTCGTAGTAGTAGGTGCCGTAGCCGCGGCCGCTGCTGATGAGGGCGGCGGCCGAGACGGTGCTTGCGAAGAGAAGGGAGAGCTTCATTTTTGTCAAGGGGGCAACGTGTAGCTTTGTGTAGAGTAATCAATCAAGAGAATGGGGTGGGATATTTATAGAGAGAAGTTGCCGCGTTGCTGCGTTCACGTATTGGCTGGGATGGTGCGAATCGAATCCAAGTTTGTGCGGACACGGTGATAAGCTGGTGGCGTGTGGGAGCGGACAAGACCGAGTGAAGAGGAGTATCAGGTCAAATATATAGATGGCCCTGATCAAAGGGCATGGCTGTAATTCATGGTCCGTCCGTGTGTGGCTATTCTGGGCTTTCAGCGGCACAAAGTCAATGGGTGTAAGTTTGCTTCCACGATAGCGCTGGCTGAAGCTATCTCGAGATAACTTTAGCTAGCGGGCCGCGAAACAGCACCAATTTCGCTGGTGTGTCTGACGCGTTATAATACGCAGATGGTTTAAGTTTTTAGGCTTTCAATTGTTCTTGGCTTAGTATAGCTTAATATTACATTACGAGATGTTATGCCTGGACGATAGTTGTATCTTGTATTATTATTTGGTATGAGAGGGAAACAAAAAAAGTTTAACAAGTTAGTAATGAATGGTCCCTCGAGCGGACAAGCCCGAAAGGAAGCCGTGTCGGCTCACGATGCATCTCATCTTGAGATTCGCCCAAAGCGGCATCGCGCCGCAGGATGGCGACGGACGGCATGTACGGAGTAGCACCGACGGAATAGGTTTGGCCGAGGGGTTTCCGGGGCGCGCGGCGCTGGAGGAATCGGAATCCACACTCTGGGCCGTCCTGTCCTTGGCTGTGGTTTGGATTCTTCTGATTCTTCAAGCGAGTTTGTCTTGTCCAGCAACCATGGCTTGCAGCCGGGGCGCTCCGGATAGTTGACGCGGACAAGTTGAAGCGTGTAGGTAGACGGGGGCACGGCACGGTTATGCGGCCACTTTGAAACTCTATGCGCTTTGCTACGACACATGACCGGCGCCGTGTACACGCCTTTATTTCATCTACATTGACCAAGCTAGTCCTGCGGCTCCGGTTCCTGCTCCAATGCTGCCCTTTCAACGCCACCATCACCACCGTCCAGCAGTCTATACAGCATCTTCCATAGTAGAATCACGGCAGTGGCGGCTATTGCGCACGACGCAGCAATAATAAGGCCGCGTTTATACCGTGGGGCGTCTACGTACAAGGCAAAAGTCAGCCACGTTTCCCCAGCCATGGTAAACGCAATCATTGCATACCTTGAGTCCTAAAGAGCTGGTTGCCTGGAAAGTTGGCTAGCTGAATACTCATGACATATGCGGCCAGCGCAATAGGACGCTTGTGATCTTCCATCTTGGTCGTCAGCCACGCGGCGTTGATGGCTTGTGCCGAGCCCATGCCCATCTGTGTCCATACCACGCCTCCTGCAGGGCGTCAGTCTCGACAACATGCTGCGCAAGCGTGCAGAGTCATACCGTAAAGGGTCCATTTGCGCACATCATCCGGCGCCAGCGCAAGCCAGAGCAGGCCTCCGGCGCCAACCAGATACCCGACAGCGACGTGGACGCCGCGCTCCCTCGTCTTGTCGCTGCTGAATGCGAGACCAACCGACAGCGCAAGCGAGCATATACTTCCCACCGAGTTGAGGCCGTTTGCCTGCAGCCGCGTGAAGCCGAGGGCCTTGATGATGGACGGCGCATACGTATTCATGGGGGCAATCATGACCATGGACAGCAGTGCGGCAACAAGATGGCCATACAGTCGCCAGTCCATAAAGGTCTGCCACACGTGAGACGGCTGGACGGGTTTGCCCCAGGCAAGGGCCTTGGTCGCATCATTCCGCATCACGCGCGTCACCAGGATGGAAGCTTCCCGCTCGGTAAACATGTTGAACGACGCCCCAAAGAAGCTCTTTGGTTGCGCAGCGCTGTGAGGGAGATAGGCATACGCAAGTACGCCTAGCGCACAGGTAAGAATGCCCTCTTTCGGCTGTCGTTAGCAAGTAGTTTTCATGAGACAAGGCGAGAAGAGAGTGCCAACAGGAGCGTCAAATACAACAAGGAGTTGGCCGTACCGACAAGAAACAGCCACTGCCAACCCTTCAAACCACCACGCCCGCTCAACGACAACAACCCGATACTCAGGGGTCCCCCCAATGCGCCGGCAATCGCGTTCGACGCCCAAAACAGGGCGTACCTCGAGGCCAGCTCATCGTTTGTGTAAAACTTGGAAATGTACAGCGCAAATCCAGGGATATAACCCCCCTCCAGGGCTCCAATGAAGAACCGCACCGCACTCAGCCCGGCGCCATTCTTCACAAATATCTGTGCCCACGTCACGGTCCCCCAGAGAAACATGGTCATGGGGAGGAAACGCTCGGGCCCCATGTACCGACTGATCAAGTTGAAGGGCAGCTCGGTAATGATGAAGCCCACCGTGAAGAGCGTTTGGGCCAGGTTGATGTCCGAGTTGTCGATCTGCATGTCCTTGGCAAGCGTGTCGGTGAGGGCGTTGCCAATGTTTGTGCGGTCGAATTGGAGAAAGCAGAAGCAGAGCATGATGAAAGGCAGGATGAGAAAATCGACTTTGAGGAGGGCACGCCGAGTTTCCCCCGTCGTGGCGCGAAGAGTGGCATCGTAGCCAGGCACATTGTATATCTGCTGGTGGTGTTCATCTTCATTGTCGGGCTTGCAGAGTGTTGCGGGAGTGCAAGGGGAAGCCGACACGGCATATGCGGGTTCAGCCTCGTCGCACGCTCTGTCCACTTGACAGGTCATAATATGAGTATCTTTCTTCTGCGTGTGTCATGGGAGTCCAGGTGCATGCCGCGAGGTCCTTGTGCTTCCTACTCGCCAGTTTTAAATCCTGACTCTTGTCCGTCGTCGTGAATCATCGGGTGAATATACAACTCTGTGGTCGGCGTCCTCCGATGACATCTCTATCGCCTCGCCTGACAGCTTTCCGCAGATTGCGTCAATATATCAAAGATATCATCACCTTCCACAATGGCGTGCTGATAACAATTCGTTGCTTGAATGTATGTAGACCCCGGTTGTCTGGGGAGATGTCACCGATCGCGACTGTCGAACTACTAGGTGGTGGCCCAGGAGTTGGAGCTGTCGAGGTTTCCCGCCGGTATGCCGATGGATGGCCCGCCGGTATGCCGTGGGTAGGTGCGAAAGAGGCCAGTGTGACATGACGAAGCTTTATTCTTCGCACATGCTAAACGTTAATATAATTCCGGGTAAGACCTTCAGTCACTCTATTTTCAAGCTGTTTTGTATCTGATAACGAAAACAGTTGGTGTGCATTCTTGCGCCAGTAATTAGTGACATTGAGCCGCTGCCAGCAACAAACAGACCTTTTTTTATTTAAGCATCTGCATTGCCCGTATTAGAAATCACAACCGTTTCCATATATTATAACTGCAACTTCTAATTGCATTCCGTTTTCCCCATGGAGCAAAATACTCTCAAGCGAAGAGGAGTCGGCCTCATTGGCGTTGATAAGCAAAAGACGTTTGGTGGCTACACACTATTCTGTCCTCTGACGAGCGACGTAGCTCGTCTGATTGACATGGACGGTAAGGAAGTTCATAGATGGAGGCTACCCAGTCGAATTGGCCGACATGCTAGAATCTTGCCCAACGGTAACCTGGCCGTCAATACTCTTCGACCGTCTCCTAAAAAGAAGACCAACGATGGGGGGCCTTTCCCATTTCCTTTCTTTAACAAGTATGGGGGTGGAATCATGACTGAACTTGATCCCGACGGCAATGTTGTCCGTCAGTTTGTCGACCCGTTCGCTCACCATGACCAATATCATTTCGGGGACGGCAGGCTCTTATACGCCAGTCTGGAGCCGCTCTCGCCTGAACAATCTGCCAAGGTCATCGGCGGTGTGCCCGGTTCAGAGATCGACGGCATCACTTACGCGGATATTATTAACGAAGTTGATGCACAAGGCAACCTTCTCTGGCAGTGGAAAGTGTCGGAGCGTCTTCCCCGAGACGAGTTTCCTCTGCAGCCGCATTATACACGCGAGCACTACCCGCTCGTCAACTCGGTGTTGCCCCTCCGCGATGGCAAACACGTCCTCGCCTCTTTGCGCTCTGTATCGGCCGTCATCGTCATCGAAAAGGCTACGGGGAATATTGTGTGGAAGATTGGCTCAGATGTCGTTGCTCAGCAGCATAATGCCACAGAACTGGGCAATGGCAACATTCTCATTTTTGACAACGGCGCCTTCCGCCCTGGAGAGTCCATCACATACTCCCGCGCAATTGAAGTTGATCGCAGGACTAAAAAGATTGTCTGGGAGTATAGAGATCGCTCGTCACCAATCTGCTTCTTCACCCCTTTCATGGGAAGTGCGCAGCGACTAGCAAATGGAAATACGCTTCTGTGCGAGAGCGCATTCGGTCGCTTGTTTGAAGTCACCAAGGAGGGTTATGTTTGCTGGGAGTACTTGAACCCGCATTTTGCAGAGTATCCCGATGCGGAGACGGCCGGGATTTTCCCCGGAGAATCGAATGCCTTGTTCCGAGCGTATCGATATGCGTTGCAGGATATTCCTTGGTTGAAGGCCAAGCTGGAGAAGAACGGTGGCATCTAGACACATTCTCCCATCTCCGAAATGACCAACAACGACGACGCAGCTGGCAAACGGTCAGGGACAACCTCAGTAAGCCCCACCACGCGGGACTCTGCCAGAGTAACAGAGTAACAGCTTTTCTCGGAGCATCAGCTAGGCGCCATGCCGCATGTATACTGTTAAGAGACCATGCGCCCATATTGGTTACCTGAGAAATGCTCAAGCTAGTCAGGGTGAAAATGTCTCCTTTTCCGTTTGGTTGGTCAGCACACATGATCCGGATCGTAATGGTTTAGCTGTCCAAGATAATCGATGTCTCGGCGGCGTAATCGACCTTCCGTATGCCATGCCAAAAGTTCAAACAAGGAATATTCATTAGACACATTGCGGCCATGGCATGGTATCATCATTAACCGAAAACAAATCCAAACCAATAACATTGGGGTATGTGAATGCGATGCTGGGGCGGTGGGGGGGTTGCTCATCGAAGAGCGGGAGGACTGCCTCATTCCCAATCAAGTTGTAAGTTGGCGGGATGCTGGACGGTCGAAAGCCAGGGCGAAGCTTTTGAAACTGTGCTGAAATAATATCCCCTAATATATGGGCAACATGGCACCGCAGACCAATAGAGCCAAACCAGTTGATCAGCGTATAAATGAGTGAATCCAGCACATATAAATCGTAGCCTGCTGTCGTAAGCTGTGGCTCGTAATTGTGAATAACCTGGCAGAGTGTGAGTGCTGAAAATGTGATGAGGTGGTAGATATGGTCGGTCAAGTGGCGAGTTCGCTCATCGGCCGTGTTAATCGCGAGCTTGATGGTGGTTTCTGATAATCGTATCATTTCAGACAGAGTGGCAATATCCATGCCAGTTTGTGCGGATCTTAGGCTCTGATAGTAGGCGAACAGATGGGCAAAGTGGAATCCCATCTGAAGGAACTGGGATCGGGGTTGATCTACAGCTGTGCTTAGCGTCGAGAGTTCTCTTTTCTGTAGCGTATAGCGTCTTCAGTGGTGTGCCTTCTTACCGAATAGAGATATCCATTTATGCTGCCACAGCTGTAGTGCACGAATTACGCCAAGGAGGTCGACTCTCCCTACGCAGCATTGCTGATATATCACCCAATACAGCTGAACTTCGGCAACCATTCTGGTTTCATAATTGTTTACGTTGTCAGCCTCGAGGAATCGCAGGCAGCGATCTATTTCGACTTGCGAAATTATTGCGTGTCTCCGCATGCCAACACAATAGCTGCAAATCGGATGAGCGGTCTTGGGCTCCCCCTCAGCTGGCACAGACGAGGTAAACTTACTGGAGATGCGCCAGTGTTAGATGGGTCCAAAGACACCATGCGTCGCAATGGGCCTTGGTGACGGGCGCAGCTGTGGTGCACTGAAAGGCATCTATGAAGAAAGGGCTGGCCATGGCTTGCTGCAAAGCATACCCCGTTATCATCCAGCTATCGACGCTCAGCGGCACCTGGCCGATGGTTGTTGACCAAAGACTTAGAATCACGATGGACTGGTAAAACTCGATTCCCTGAGGTACAGTAAGCAAAGAAGCGCTGAGCAGCCGTTTCGCCTCTTGGAACAATCTCGGGGCAAGTTGGTCCGCCAGCTGGTCAGTGGTGTGTCGCACAGCAATCAGAAAGAGGCTACAGAGCAGCAATGGTGAGTGTCGAACCTGAGGCAAGAGTGCCTCGCTAGATAAGTCCTCCGAGAACTTGACCCATCGGCCATAGTAGACATGAAATCTAGGTGGTGTCAGTTGCGTGGGCAATGCCCGGGCCAAGCAAACGTACATTCTGAGCAGCGAGTGCGCCGTGGGCAGGGGAACGAGACCTGTCGATATCACATCTTGACTCTCGCCGGCTTCATTGTGCTCGGGCGAGCGGACACCGGCATCGGTACACGCATCACGGATGAGAAATACCGGAGCCGGGTGTCTCTCGCGAGGACCGGGGTAGTGTGAGGTTGCTCCCGACCCATTCTCGCTCAGAGGCGGGGTGCGACGGTGGTGTTCCTGTGTGACAGACGCAACATTGTCGAGGATAGACTCGAGACGGTTGACAAGTTTGTCGGCCAGCGCCTCCAGCCTGTCGAGTCTATGGCTGGAGTGTCAGAATCGGGATGACGAGTCAAGCACGGGGTGGTCGCACCTTGCATCCACCACTGCAGCATGAGAAGACGATGCCGCGGCCGTGGTCGCTTGCTCAACGTGGTCGAGCAGCGCATTCCCGGCCAAGTCCTCCTTCAGGGAGCATTCGAGCGACAGAGTTTCGCAGCGCAAACAAGTGCCCTTGATCTTGCCGGACGCATAGCATCTCGTCTTGTTCTTGCGGCACGAATCACAGGCTTTGGAGGCTCTGCCTGTTCGAAGGGAGGGCATAATTGGGATAAAGGCCGACCTATAGCATACAATCCGTCACGCATGTACGGTATGACGAGAGGAGGGGATCAAGAGAAAATTACAGCCGCCTCTTGGTGATGCAAATGCC
This sequence comes from Metarhizium robertsii ARSEF 23, assembly GCF_000187425.2. Taxonomy (NCBI): domain Eukaryota; kingdom Fungi; phylum Ascomycota; class Sordariomycetes; order Hypocreales; family Clavicipitaceae; genus Metarhizium; species Metarhizium robertsii. The sequence continues at coordinate 943,826 of NW_011942237.1, forward strand.
GGTCTCCAGACGCCTTGATAGTGATTTGCTCGGCGGAGGTGCCATGGCGTTCAAAGTTCGGATGGCGCGAGCAAGGCCCCATGCATCCAGCAGCATGCCAAGCCCACTCTCCCGCTCCCAGAGTCGCATGTGCAGAGTTGCCGAGCTGAACACAAAATCCCCGGCATTGAGTTGGGCACGTCAATTGATAATGAAAGATTTCCAGTGGTCAGACATTTTGTGGGTTCCGCGTTCCGACATGCTTGATCGGTGCGCGATATCACGTGGAATAGAGAGAGCCAACAATCTGGGAAGGAGCTCTGCACCTCAATCTTCAAATGTCGGTTATTTTTATTTTCGCACAGAATCAAACAAACATTGGCAGTGACTGCATGTGGTCAAATAGGGCTATCAGCATCGCCCAAGCCGCCGGCTGTTTCGTCGCAACGCATTCCCCCTGTCAGCCTGGAGTTTTGCGTCTTTCAGGCTATTTTCAAGCTCGTAACGCCACAGCCACAGGGCACTGGGGTTTCACTCGGCCATATTCCCCACGTCCATACAAACCGTTACATTGGGTTGCCACATCGATCGGTTGTTGAACAGATTGTCATCCGTGCGCACATTGACTGACCCTTGCGTGACCTAGTCAACCAGTCAATCAAGATGCAACCAACGACGAACGTGCTACGCAAGCCCACGAACCCAACATCCTGCCATGTCCAAGCCAGTGCCTTGGTACTACACAGGCCCCCGGCACATCAACCACAACCTTCGCAAGACGGCCTCGGGCCTGTAATCAGATGCCAGTAATCAGATCTGGCGATGGCGGGGGCCAAGGCAGCTCGTAGCCCAGCGATTCAGACCCTGGTTGGAAGAGAGCTGAAGCAAGTCGTGGTGGCTTGTTTTGTCAAGGATACCCTTGGACACGCCGAGAACTAATTCAGCTCCGCAAGCAACTTCAATAAAGCTCACATATGTATTATTGTGTCGGATATCTCGGTAGACATTCTTGCATGGAATGGCCGACAATGATATTTCCTAGTTGTTTACCATTTTCCAGCCTCAAACCCCGATAGCATTTGCAATGGCCTCGCCGACACCCCTGGCCGAAGCAGGATTCTGACCAGAAATAATCAAGCCATCAACTACAACCTTCTCCCCCCAAGGCTGATCCGCAGCGTGGAAATTGGCGCCTACCTTTTTCAGCTCGTCCTCAAGCAAGAAAGGCATAGCAGCGCTGAGCTGGACCTGGTCCTCCTCGACATTGGTAAAACCAGTCACATTCTTGCCCTTGAGAAGCGGCTCGCCGCTCTTACCTTTGGCATCTCGGAAGACAATGGGCCCGTGGCAGACAGCGGCAACGGGCTTGCCCGCGTTATAGAACTCCTCGATCAACTTGATGGAGTCTTGATCCGTGACAAGGTCATACATGGGGCCGTGCCCCCCCGGGTAAAAGAGTGCGTCGAATTCGTCGGAACGACCAATAAACTCCTTCAGGGGGGTTGTTTTCTCCCAGACCGACTTGTGGTTGTTGAGGAAGTTGACAGATGACTCGTCGCTTTTGAACATGTCAATCGAGCTAGGATCGAGGGGAGCAATACCACCCTTTGGAGAGGCTACGACGATCTCTGCCTTGGGAGCCAAAACATCATGTGGATGAGCCAATTCCGGCTGCCAGAGATGGTTAGCGAATCGATCTCCATCCCGAGAGGTGAAACTAGTCCATGTATTTGTGGGAATGATTATTTGTCTCGTGGAGCTCTGACGGGAAATATCTCGGCGCTAGGACGTAGCTCAGCCTGGAGGATTTCACGCACAAGGTACCAGCCCGTGGGCTTGTCCAGCTTGACAATTTTGTCAGCGCTGGTGAGAACAACGAGAACTTTTTTGGCCATTATGACGGTATTATTGCAGTTTTCCGTAATATCAGCCGGGCTGCTCTTGGTAGATGGGCGATTGCAAACAAGAGAGGCTTCCACAGTTGTGTGGCGGAAGGTCTGGCGTGTAAAGCCTAGAAGCGGGGTATCTCCAACCAGGATGTCTTTGTGGATGCAATATTCAAGACTTTTGTAAGTGCTGTTGGGAGTAGCTCGTGATGGGCATGAGGGTTCGCACACGCTTCTTTTTATAGGTACTAATCTCTATTAACTACAAGTTCCTCCATCCCTCCCTTTGCCATGCACAATTGATGTTCGAGTTACCAGATGAGCGTATTATAAATGTGTACGGGCTTCGCGCTGGTCACTCATGACCCACTTGTAGCCCATCCATTGACGACAGCCACATACACTATTGACGTCATGATACGAAATGAAGCTTCAACCTGTCAACTTCAGAATTAAGACTATTTGAGGTGATCCATCAAATAGTTATTGAACATGTGTAGACGAATGAGCATGAGTATAGTTTTAGATTCCTAAAAAGGGGGTGACTGCGTCTTTCGTCCCATTCAGCACATTACAGCGACTGCATGTCTTTTCGAAAGCAAGTTTCTTTTCCTAAACGAGACCCGTGATATAATTTACAACATGGCGGAATAGCTACTAATACGACCTTATACTAGAACACACGTCAAGTTCCGCATGGTGCATCGTGTGAATTCCCTCTTGCCTCTTCCCGCTCGCTGGCACACGCCGCTGGAGTGGATTCATTGCAGGTGTTGATCAGGAAGAATGGGAACGCTCTTCTGTGGCGGAGCAAGGTCACTTTTGTGGTTCACCAGTCGCAACAACGACATGTGTGTTTTCGGCACCATCCAAGTTCGGTTGGCTGCTACGGTACCACGAGCGTCGGAGTGCCTGAACGATATGTTCCGAAGGGATTTTTCCGTTCTGCATGCTTCGTGGAAGAAGAGGATTGGGAATGATGGAAGAAATTCGCATACGAAAGCTAGGACTGCCAATTCATGCTCGTTTATTAGGAATTGAACGTGTATGGTGGACAAGCCTAGATGTCTCCAAATTGTACAGTACCACCTGTGCCGTACGTACGAATCCGTGGTAAACAGCAATCCAGAAGAGGTCATCATATAATGCTTGAAATGTTATTTCCGGCTAACCGACATGCAAATCTTAAAAAGTCACCGTCTCTACACTCATCTGTCGATGACCGTATGAGAGGTGCCATGGTCCACAGGAGAAGACCGGCGCGAAAGGCATCGTACGGCTCCCGCGGCATGTTGTAGGGATAGGACCGGGAGATGGCGAGCAGCTGCGCACTAAGACGGGCCATACGGCGGGGCTGGACGGGATCAGCATTGGCCCACGCCCGCAGCCGGCGCTCCGCAATTGATCCTTTCCGGCTTCGGCTCCGGCCCCGGCCCCGCACTCCTGCCACCAGTACATGTCAGCATCGAGCGGCACAAAGTCGCCGACGTGGTCTGCGGCAATGATTTGCGCCACGAGCAAGATGCACGCCCGGTGGATAAGGCCCTGGAACTCTCGCTCCTCGTACGATCCCCCCAGGCAAAACTCCAGTCCATCAGCGACACAAATGTTGCGTATTTTCGGCAGCCTCTCGGAGCGCCGTGGTCGTGAGTCCGCTCAATGGCGACCAGTTGCGAGCCGAGTTTGAGCCTCTCCGGAGAATACAACGCGGTGGGCACTAATCATGAATGTACCTGTTTCTTTCAATTTGGCAGCCCCTGATTCCCATATTATAGCAAATTACTCCGAACAATTCAAGATGTACCCGTTGTGAACTTGACATGGTCTCTTCCTTTGAATAGTCAGTGCTAGGCAGGCTCGGGACTGTGCGACATGTGAATCCTCACCATGATGCAAGAGTCAAGCACGAGATGCTGTAATTCCTCTCCAAGACCTGTCGTGGGATTCTTTCGAAAAATGCGACGTATATATGTTGAACTCGTCTGTGTTCTGATGCCTGCGCACCTCCCAGCCGAGATGTAACGAACCAAACCGTTCGGATATTTGAGAGAGCGACACATCATGCTAGGAGCTCGGTGATAGTCTTAATACTTTAAAAGCTGTTCGTATTGGTGCTCGGGGAACGAGGGATCTGAATAGCATAAGCCTCAGGGGCCGCGAAACTTCCGAACTGACTTACCCCTCTTCAACGTCTCGTCCAGCAACTTCGGAATGGTGATTAGCAAGCTCATCATTAGAGTAACCTGTTTTCTGGCCTTTTCTTGTTCAAGTTTTCTATCTACTGAGCATACCCTCCACGTCCCACAGTCCTGCATTTTTCTCAAATCACCACTTGGGCTTACGAAACCAGGCCGGCTGATGTTGCTGACGACGAACTCCATGCAGCCGCCCCATGCACCCTATCTGACATCGTATTTGGGGCGGTAACCATCACCAGTGTCCGCGGCCTCGGCGGATCGATGGCAGCGTTCCCGCTGGTTGGCATGATCGGACGGCGCCAGCTCCTCCTCTCTTCACGGGCAGCATCTCGTGCGGGTTGTGTATGCTCCTGTTTGCCATTGTCGGCGCCGCCAAGCCCAACAGCATCGCGGCCGCCGACATTCTCGCAGCGTGCGCGCGTGTGTATCTGTTTGCCTACGGGGCAACCATTGCAGGCACTATCTGGAGCTTCCGGAGACCAAGGACCGCACCCTGGAGGGGATTGACGACATGATTCTCAATATGCGTTGCACAGGCCCTGTTTATATTTCGCGTCGTTGGCTACCCCTTATCCAATGTCATCATTGCTTCGTGCTCTGTGCTCTTGCTCAAGTATTTCCGTCCAACATCTTTCCACCAGAAAATTCAGACGCTACGTCTGCACCGGCCAAATCGGACATGGTGACAAACGGGTGGTAGCCGAGGTTGAGAAAGCACCGTGTGGCGAGGTAAGGTAAAAACCGCCGTATGGGAACACCCACTTCGCGGCGGTGTGGCAAGGCTCGTCCTGGGAAGAAGTTGGAAACATGGTTTTTGATCGTGGAGGTTGGAAGTTTTTCATAGTTCCCATATGCCAGTGGCACAACATTGTGAATCACTACATGACTGGGGCTAATGAACTGTGCAACGTATTGATTCCATCGAATTTTCGCTGCGTGTAAGCATGGCATAGATGCCACTGATACCAAGTGGGGATAAAAGCCTCTGCAAGCAGAGTGCGACGAGGCATTTTCGTACTCTTCGCTCGGCGGCCAATTTCCGGCTGCTCCATATCCAACTAGTTTACACTTAGCATCGTGCAAGAGTAGTACGGTGCAAAGGGAGGATTTGAAGCCATCAGGGTGTCAAACAATCAAAGTTGCATAGCTCAACTATTCAATTAACGAGCAACCTGGCATCCATCAGCGGCCATGGTGTAACGGTTAGCATGGCTGATTTCCATTCAGCCGATTCGGGTTCGACTCCCGATGGCCGCATTCTTTTTTTCACCTTTGGTTTCCATTATATAATATCCAATTTTTTTTTTTTGACTCCCATTGCACTTTTTGGTGCTCTGCGTGCCAATGCCTTTTGGTGAGAGTCTAGTAATTCAGTGTCTCTCTTGTTCAAACAAGGAACAATTGGTTCCCGCCCTGTGTCAACGGAACACTCCCACGGCTCGCGCCTAGTACGGCACTTACACGCGTCCTGATCCGTCTCACATGAGCCCCGTCGGCAACTAGGATCACGACTTGAAAGCCAAAGCTTCATCCAGCTGTAAGATGCCAACGTGTACACAACGTTACAATGACGTTATCAGACCCAAACACTCGAGCAATTTTATCTATGAACCAATACCAGACATTTAAGCTACGAATGCACGTCGAGATAACTTCACAGTACAAGTATAAACAAGTGGGTAGCATGCCGAGTCGATATCATATATTAGGATATTATATAATTATTGTCATTCGAATACAATTCCCAAAATCCCCAACATGCCCAAAAATCTCTTTTAAATCACCCCCTTACAGCAAGGCAATAGCACCCAGGGCAAGGAGAACCTTGGCCGGGGCCAGGGCACCAGCACCGGCGGTGACGGGAGTGGTAGAGTTACCAGAGGGCTTGGCGGCGGTGGGAGCAGGGGCAGGGGGAGGAGCAGGGGCAGAAGCACCGGTGCAAGAGGCCTTGCAGCCCTCAAAGTTGGAGACGCAGGTGGACAGGTTGGCACCAGACTTGCCGCGGCACTGGTCGTAGGTGGCCTGGCACTTGTCGTTGCAGCCCGGGGCGGGAGCAGGGACAACGGTAGGCGAGACGGGCTTGGAGGGAGCGGCCGTGGTGGCACCGGTGCAAGAGGCCTTGCAGCCCTCAAAGTCGGAGACGCAGGTGGACAGGTTGGCACCAGACTTGCCGCGGCACTGGTCGTAGGTGGCCTGGCACTTGTCGTTGCAGCCCGGGGCGGGAGCAGGGACAACGGTAGGCGAGACGGGCTTGGAGGGAGCGGCCCGCCTTGCAGCCCTCAAAATCGGAGACGCAGGTGGACAGGTTGGCACCAGACTTGCCGCGGCACTGGTCGTAGGTGGCCTGGCACTTGTCGTTGCAGCCCGGGGCGGGAGCAGGGACAACGGTAGGCGAGACGGGCTTGGAGGGAGCGGCCGTGGTGGCACCGGTGCAAGAGGCCTTGCAGCCCTCAAAGTCGGAGACGCAGGTGGACAGGTTGGCACCAGACTTGCCGCGGCACTGGTCGTAGGTGGCCTGGCACTTATCGTTGCAGCCCGGGGCGGGAGTAGGGACGGCGGTGGGCTGGACGGGCTTGCTGATGGTGCAGGGGCAGTCGGTGATTGTCAGGGTGGTGGCCGAGGTGATGGTGTAGGTCTTGTCGCCGTGGGTGAGGGTCGTGGGGGCAGGGCAGTAGGTGGTCAGGGCCGTGACGACCTCGGTGGTGTAGACGATGTGGCCGGTGGCCGTGCCGTTGTTGTGGACGCCGGCGATGGCGGAAGCAGAGGCCACGGCAGAGCCGAGCACAACCATGCGAAGGGAGCTCATTGTGAGAGTGGTTTTTGTAGTTTTTATGTACGTGAAAAAAGAGGGACAGTGGTTGCAACCTAGCGAAGGGAATAAGGCTCGAGTGTGTTTGCCAAAGAGTCTTGCTTGCGGATCGTCGGGGAGGGTGGCCAAAGGGGCATCTTTATACCACCCTTCACGGCCGTGTTTTGCCCCCTAGGCGGGGAACAGACCCAGAATTGGAAAGAAAAAACACAGCACGAACGTAAGGAGTAGTAGCAGCAGACTCGAGGTGACAACAACAGCCGCCATGGCACGAGTGGCGAGGCCGAGTTCCTGGGCGTAGCACGGCGTACCTGCATGGCTTAGTACGTGCATACTACCAGCATCCTGGAGGGCCTCACGATACTAGTCCCACTATACTCCGTACCGAGGGAAGCCAGCGCCGGGCAAAACGGAATTTCTCCCTATCGAGCAGCACAGCAGGGGTTCTGCCCCCAGTGTGGTTGCTGACCGTGTGCTTGCCAAGCCATCAGGCCATCGCTCAGCCCAATAGGCACCGCGTGCTTCAAGGCAGTTCCTGAGTTCCTCTGCCTTGATGTGGGTTCCTGGTCACACAACGGTCTAGTCCTTTGGGCACAAGCGGGTGGATATGTGGTAAAAAGGGGTGTCGACTCGGTCAAGTACTCCCAAGCTCGTATCCGGAAATTGATCTAGTCGCCATTTAGAGTTTTTATTCGCAGCATAGCAGGGCGGTTTGCGGGTTGTCGGTGGACGCAGTGCGGATTTGACTCCTCTCGGTCGACATTGCAGCGAGACAAGCATCGAGACGAGCATCGAGACGAGCATCGAGACGAGCATCGAGCAGTGGTAACCGCCTGTTGGACGTCATGACCGGTTGCGGGCAACGGTTTGGCCAAAACACGCTGCCAGTTTGCCGATCGAGATGGGGGATGCGACCACGGCTGCTCGGTACAGCCTAGCACTGGCACTACTCGGCAGATTGTCAGCTATGGATTCTGATATATGACGTCGAATGGAGTGGTGTGGTGGAGATGGTGCTCGCGAGATGCATCCACTCAAGGTCCTCGACTCTTGACGAGATACGAGTCGCCGGCGCGACGGAGCAATTTCAGAATACGGACGGCTTCATCCCAAGGCTGTCTGTTTCACGACACGTTTCTGCCGCTGATGGGAGCGTCCGAGCCAGACATGGCAGATGATGCATGCTTCCCGTGTGATGCTGTGTCATGCTGTGTGATGACAGAGCCCTCGGGCCAGTCGGATCGCGCCGTCGTTTTGCTCCGTTTCAGCAGCGCAAAAGGAATTCAAACGTCGCTCGCTCCCTTTGCTCCGCCCAACGTGGAATGCCAATCTCCACTGCATTAGTCAACACTAAATCTAATCTCCTGCCAGCAATAGGACGCCTCGGTCAGCGCTCGGTACCACCAGTTTCAGCCATGAGCCACGAAGCAAAACGGCGCGTCTTGACTTGTTCGCATTGAGCTCGAAATGAATTGACAATGCAAACTTAATCAGGAATTCACGTTGCATTGACTTGTTTATTGCGGTGTAGTCCTTACTTTGTTTTGCCCTTGTGGCAAGTGGGTCGGGTTAGGGTTGTGCACAGAGAGACAATTGTATTGTATTTGCATGTGTTCTTGGTGTGGACAATTCCCGTAGCACATGCTCCGTGGTGGCATTGCACACGGTGAGGAAATCTCCATGTACGGAGTACATACGATACTATAACTCATACATGCGCGATACTCTCATTGAATAGCGGTTCCGTATGAGGGCGGTAGCAAGTCGGGGACACCAGCATCCCAAGACAAGCTGAAAGCTCGAAAAGTGCCAAGCGCTAAGAAGCAAGGATCAAGACGGGCACATTACACGAGCTTACCAAGATTGCGCCGGTTATTTGCTTGTCCACAATGTACACGAGCTGTTTGAGTCTCAGATGAGAGAAGATCTGTAGCCGCCATGGAATGCAACTCTCCGAAGGTTCGCAACTAGTACGGAGTATCACGCTTGCCTTTGCGCTTGACCCCAATGCAGAGCGCCAGCAAATTTTCTTGTCTCCCATTGTGCTTATTTGCCGCCAAACCATAGGGTAGGTAGGTCCTCCAAAAGAGGCGAAATCATCACTTCTACGGAATTGGATAAATGGATTCAACCATCACTGATAACTACAGTGACTACCGTAGTCAACTCCAGCCGGGTTTTTTTGAACTGCATACCACCAAGTTTGCAAAACCTGTCCGTATCCGGAGCAGGCCTTGTTCAAATTGAGGCAGGAGCTTGAGGCTGGCGTTGGCTCTGGCTAGCCCAGCATAGAGTCGGGTTGGAACTGTCACCAGTCTTGCCTTTCCATACCTCGTTACAACTAAACTGTGCCCTATCACAATTTAACTAGACCAAGCAAACGGAATGCCACCTCCACTAGTGCCTGCAATAATCAAACCTTGTATACCCCTTGATTGTCGTATGCCCTGGATTTTTTACCCGATGACATGTCCAAAGCGCCATGTCGCGACGTCGTTTCTCGATCCCATACCAACCGACGACACATTGTGTTTCAGTAACGACAGAGAGTTATTAGAAGAGGCTAAAAGCCAATTATATGGACAGATGGAGACGGAATGTATGCTGATTCCTGGTTGAAATGACGCCCAAAGCTGTAGACCAGGCGGTTCACAAGGCGGTAGATCAATATAGTCGTGCGGCGGTGAGGGACAAGGAACATGGGTATGGTCGCGGGGATCAAAGCAAAAGCCAAAGCTGCGGCGGTGATAGAGTGTCAAGATGAAGATGTGGTTGCTGTGAGCGTGGACTCCGTGCATGAAGAAGGTGTAGGGTTAGGGTTACCATTCTTCACCTGAGCATGTACGTAGTGGGGCGTCTCGACTCTTGTCTTGCATCCGCTTCCTACGCCTCACATGCGGCCAACTCCAGACTTACCACGCCCAACATCTCGTCATCGCCCACCATGGCCAACGAAGCCCCCCGGCCGAAGCTCCTCTGGAATTCCGACAATGTCAAAGACGTCGCCGAATCCGTTGGCATCAGCTCGCTCAACGACGAAGCCCTCAAGGCACTGACGCAGGACGTCGAGTATCGCATCGGCCAAGTCATCATCGAGGCGCTCCGCCTGATGCGCGCCGCTCGCAGAACCACCCTCACTGTCAACGACGTCTCCCTCGCACTCAAAGTCCTTGATGTAGAGCCTCTCTACGGATACGATTCCACGCGACCGCTTCGCTACGGCGAGGCGAGCCTTGGTCCCGGCCAACCGTTATTCTACATTGAAGACGAAGAGGTGGATTTTGAAAAGCTCATCAATGCGCCCTTACCCAAAGTTCCTCGCGACATGAACTTTACAGGTAAGCTGCCCATTCTCCCCCGTTGCCTCGATGTCGCTAATCCCCAAAAACAGCCCACTGGCTCGCAATCGAAGGCGTCCAGCCATCAATACCCCAGAACCCAACGACAGCCGAATCGCGCTCCCAAGAGCTGCTTCCCAAAGGCCCCGGCGCAAATCCCGCTCTCGCCGCCCTGGCCGGAAACGACAACGTGGCCGTCAAACCCTCCGTCAAACACATTGTCAGCAAAGAGCTCATTCTGTATTTTGACAAGATCCAGGCCGCCATTCTCGACGATAACCCCGACGAAGAAGTCGTCCGTCTGCGCCAAGCAGCACTGGGCTCTGTACGCGACGACCCGGGTCTGCACCAGCTTGTCCCGTACTTTATCAACTTCATCATGGACAGGGTGACGCACCACCTCGACGACACCTTTACACTCCGGCACATGATGGAGCTGACGAATGCCCTCATCGAAAACAAGAGCCTCTTCCTAGATCCATACGCCTCCTCGTTGTCCGCCCCGGCATTGACGTGCCTGATGGCCCGGAAGCTAGGCACCGATGACGGCGTGGACGCCATGAAGGACCAGTACGATCTGCGACAGCTGGCGGCGTCGTTGGTGGGCCGCATCGCCCGCAAGTACTCGGCCTCCAACACCCTGCTGCGTCCAAAGCTCACGCGCACGTGTCTCAAGTACTTCCTGGATCCCACGAAACCGCCTGCCGTTCTGTACGGAGCCATCTACGGACTCCTGGAAGCCGGTGGCCCCGAAGCCATTCGTGTCCTGGTGCTCCGCAACATGAAGACGTTCGACGCGGCTATTCTGCAGCCGATGAGGGACAGGTCCGAGGGCAGCATCGAATACGAGATGCTGGTGCAGGGTCTTGTGCAAGCAGTGGCATCGCTGGCGCAGCGTGGCGAACTGGGCGCTCCGAACGGGGTCAATGGTACTGCGTCGGACTCGGAGCTCTCCGAGCTGAGCGAGTTTATCGGATCAATCGTCGGGGGGAAGATTGCCGCCGCAGGTAATCGCGCTCTGGTGAGGACGATACTAGACGCTCGATCGCTGGCATAGCAGATTGGGCAGAGTCGGAGCAGCAGGGTAATAAGAGCTGGGAGGGATCGGCGAATTGGCGTTTGGGAGCGATATCAAAATGGCTTTGATTCACACGGGCTTGAGGGATAACCATAGCAAAACGTAGCTACTCCGTAGATAAATCGGAAGCCCAAAAAAAAAAAAAGAAACACTAATGAAAGAACCCGCCGTACGGCTGATACTCTACACGTGTGCACCACATAAAAGCGCACATACACCTGTCTGTCCATCCCTAACAAAACCATGTCCACTCCAGCCAACCTCCCGCATAATACAATTCATGATTTCTTTTCTTCTTCTTCTCTTCCTCCCTGGAATACCCTCCATTTACAGCCCGAAAGCCAAATACAGTCCACTCAGAATACTCGACGTCCAGAGCACCATCTCGCCCCTCTTGATGCTCGGCTTGGCGAAGCCCTTACCCAGGTCGAACCACAGGTGCCTCAGCCCGTTGATGAAGTGGTACGCAAACGGGAACCCGAGGAAGAACTTGACGCCGCCCTTGACGGCGAACGGCAGCGCGGCAAACGCCGACGCGAGGCTCGCCGTCTCCAGGTGCCACCCGGCCAGCGGCGCGACCAGGTACGCCCCGAAGTAGACGTACGCGGCGGCCGACAGCGTGCAGCCCGTGATGCGCGTCCACGCCGAGTGGCCCAGCCACGTCTGCTCGATCTTGTAGATGCCCAGGTTGGGCGAGACGGGGCGCTGCAGCCGCTGCTTCACGAGGATCTGGTGCCCGTCGTCTTGGGAGATTTTGGCCGTCGCCACGGGGCTACACGGGTCAGAAAGTCAGCAAAAATACCCCCGTCGCCAGAATTTATAAAAAAAAAAACGTACCGAGCTTGCATGCCGCCGGTGGCTACCTTGATGAAGGGGAAGAGGCTGGGCCGCGCGCCTGATGCCAATTAGATGCTGTGTCTTTAGTTACGGAGAAGAGGGAGGGGGCGTACCTCTGCGCAGGGCGGCGATGCCAACCCGCTGAGCAATCATTGTCGATTTCGGGAGTCCTGTTGGTGGTTTTGTCTTGTCGGCGGACGAGGGCGAGGGTTGGAGGAATCACGGCGGCTGCTTGGCCGGTCGGGAATGGCTGCTTGGCGGGCAGCTCGGTTCCCTCGGTCCAAGGCGCCAATCGGGGTGCGCCAATTCCTCATCTGCGAGGCACGTGATTCGACTCGCCTATATGGATCACGTGCGAGGACAACCCCCCACTGGTGCTCTGTAGTTGTGGTGCCGTGTGGATTGGGTTTTTTTTCTTCTCTCTTTCCTTTCTCTCCAGATAGTCACGAATGCTCGCTGCGCGCTGTCCTTGCTGGAGATGGGACGGCGTGGCCGCACGGTCTTTGCGACCGAGGGGCTTTCGGAGAGGGATTTGATCCGTCGTTAATCTCGGCACCGGGTTCAGCTGTCCTGGTGCCGTTTCATTTTGAGATCTACATTTCGGTGTCGTGTTTTTTTAATAACCTGGGCGTGCTGAAGATGCTCACTGGGTGATGTGAATGACGGCACGTGTGATGTGTGAATTCTGTACTGGCTGAACGGTTGAATAGCCGATGGTGCCTTTTCTTAAATTGACTTGCTGTCGTTGAGTCACGTCCAACTGCACAACCGCATCCGACAAACAGCATTATACTTGCGAGAAGCGATGCCTAGTATTGCCAATCGGGAGTCCGTAGACGCCTGTAGTAGAGTAGTTTCCAATCGTGTTATTGTACATATACCCGCGAGTGTCACGCCTCGTGGGAGCGGAGACGATTTCCCATTCCTCTTTGTTGCGCCCAAGAAACCAATGCCGCCTTTTAAATCATGTCATGTTTTCCAAAACAATGTGCCCCCCCTCGACTCCTGCCATGCACCTCTATCGAAATTGCCCCCCGTTCATATTGTTAGAATTGTCGCCTATCAAGCTGCCGTCGGTTGCCGCAGGAAACCCGCCGTACCCAAACATACCCACCGAAAGCTGTTCCTGGGGATTCATCATGTCTCCAAACATGTCCCAGTTGACGCTGGACATGTCGAGAAGGCCCCCCAAGAAGGGATCTACATTTGCACCCTGTTGCTGCTGCTGCACGAGATTTTGTTGCGGCATCTTTGAAGTTTGCGCGCTCTGAAATAGTGCGGCGGACTGCCGTTGAGCGTCGTTTTGGCCGAATATAGGAGGGGTTGCTCCTGATGACTGTATTGAAGACCGGGAGTCGTATGAAGGTAGAAGATCCCGCAGACGCTGGATGAACTGCGGTGTTTCTAAATGACGACCAGCTTGCAAAAAGGCCTGCTCGCGCAGTTTCCACCCCTTCAGTGTGATTTGGGCCTGGACGGAATATTGCTTCTGCGACATGTCAAATAGTTCCGTGTGATAACCGTAGAGCCGCTCGACGCCCACCCAGCCGCGATCCGCCAAGCTGCCGGTAGGCCGTTGGCACAATTGCCCAGTCATGACGGCAAACACGTCGAGCTGAAAATACGACTTGACAAACCAGAGAAACCCACACTCGGTCATGGGTTGATACTGATCCAGTCTCTGTTCGGTCCCTAGGACAAAAATCTTGAACAGATTGTCTTTGGGACCAAAAATCTCGGTGCCATACTCGGGTTGCTCGTGAATTGGCACCATCATGTCTTGAATCCTTCCCAAAAGCATCTGCCGGACGCCTTTCGCAGCCTTGTGCACGTTGCCAGCATTGCCATCGATGTATTTTTGTTCCATGGCCAGAAGGTTTTCGTCAAGCTCTCGACACTGTTGACGGAATTTGGCAAAAATGTTTTGATGCATGGCATTTGAAGCGTCCTTGTCTGGGCTCAGATCTTGTCCCAGGATGGCAGCCTCAAAGGCCTGGCCGTTGTTGTTCTTGTCCGTATGCAGCTTGAACCTATATATTTCATTCATAACCATGACAAACGCCATTTCAGTGGGGCCATCTCGAGGTTGTATTTTCTCAGTTGACCCTGGGAAGAGATCTGCGTCGTTGACGTTTTGTGGTGTCTTGGTATCCCAGTGTAGGGGCTGCAGGGACTGGCTGAGGCCAGATAACATGGCATACTTGGAGTCTTGGACGATAATCTGCCACCAAAGGCGGCGGCGCATTTCTGTCTCGTAAGGCTCCAGGCCAAGAATCTCGCCATCGCGGTGATATCCCATCTTTTGCGCGATGCGGACAACAGTACCAGTAAGCACCCATGCAGCATGACGATCATACCGTCCTTGTAAGCAGTGCTACTCCAAATATTAGTTTTCAGCACCAGGTGGCGATTTTGATAACAGAAACAGACGTACCATGAAATGAACCAGAGCCTGTAGAGCGGTCATGTTGTAGTTTTTCAAAAAGTTGAATCGTATCAAAGCTACTTTTGTTCCGGCCAGGAACTTTTGAATAGCTGACTCCCGGGACATGCCGAGTAGCTGGATGGACTCGGCTTCACTCAAGGAGACAGCTGCGCTCGTGTAAATAGACAAGACAAGTGCTTGCTGGTAATGTTGCAGGCTGGCAATGTTGGTGGCACCCTCCATGACCATTGGTTGGACGGTAGGGACGTGGACCACCTTGAACAGGGGATTTACACGCTCCAAGAAGAGTTGCCATAGCTTGAAGGCATGGATTGGATCTGGAACGAGATCCTCGATGTTGGCAGTGGAGAGGTCCCCAGGAAAAAACAAGTCGGTATTGTTCTCCGGGGTGAGCTCTTCTGAGCCAAGTATACTTGAGTCCTCGGGATCCTCCGTGTCAACAATGTCTCGCATGGCTTGCAGCTATTCATCAGTCAGCACAAATCAGTTGGCTCAAGGGCTTCCCGGTCGCTACAAGACCACACGACGGTAGGCAGTCGCACAGCCAGGCTCGGTTTCATAGCACAATGGCAAAAAATCGTACCTCTTCATATACTGTGGCCCAGATATAGCTGTCCATAAACCGAACACTCCCATCGTCATTGACCATCCGACATGCCGGCTTCCAATTACTTGAGTTGTCCGAGCCCAAGGGCGTCGGTTCCGATTTATCCGACCTCGCAAGGTGGTCCGTTGCTGGTGTCTCGGTCTGTTGCGGCGGCGGCGGCAGCGGCTGCTGACCTGGAGCAGAGCCATTGGCGTATTGTTTCAGCAGTTCTTCGCATCGCGCCAGACGCTCTTGAAGGTCCTGGTTGGGGCGACGGCGTTTACGAGCAGGCGCCGGTGTGCTCGGAACACATGTGACGTTTGCCTAGGGCGGAGTGAGCTTGGAGTTCTTTGCAATATTCTGCCTCATCGAGGTATCCAGGCTCCCAGAAAGCGGGACCCAAGCAAACAGGTGGGATAAGATGGGGAGGATCCCCCCCGACCTTGCGGCGCGATGGCGCGTGCCGTACCTTGATGCAGTTGGAGCAAGGCGAGTTGCGATCGCATTTGATTTTCCGATGTTGGCAGAGGACACATGCCAGAATTCGAGCATGCCTCTGTGGCGCCGCTGGCGAAACAGTTGGTGACATGACGGGGCTCGATTCTTGTCACATACCAGACGGAGCGAAGTAGAGGGCCTGGGAGGGGTAATCAATGGTCGCAAAAAGGATATCAATAGAGATCAAGAACCAGAAACCAGTCTCGCAACGGGTTCATACTCTGTATAGTCTGGCACAAGATAGGTGACACATATACCGGGTGGAAAAAATGCGACCTAAGCTGACGAAGAAGTCGGTTAGAAGTCTGACGTTAGTGAAGCCAATCTGAAGGTGTGGCGAGGCGCTAAGGCCAAGGGATCCATGGGTACTCCGGCCGGAGACCTGGCTGTGCGGCGTGCGGCTGGGCGTTGCCTTGAAATGTCCGCTGACGACGGCGAAAGGCAGGAGCGAGCGAGGGGCTGGCTGCACATGCAAGTTCGAGGGTTGGGTTTCAAGGTAGAAGAGGGGGGGTTGTAAACATAAATGTATACCGAAGACCAACCAAGGTAATTTCACGCTTCCATGACAGAAACGAGAGCCTTGGAGATGATTCCGCAACGAACGTGGCAGGACATGAGAATTCGGCTGCCTACTCACCTTTGAAACACTTGGGCGCTGCCTGGTCCGTATCTCGAATTCGAGATCTCAATCGCATGCTTGGCGACAGTCTCCTCCACCGACGTGGACATGTACGGCGGGGGTCCCCGATATAACAGGGCCTTGGAGGCAACATTAAGGCACATGGAACCCAGCGGCTTTGGTGGATCCATGATATCAAAAATCTCCTTTTCTGCTTTGCATCCATCCATGAAGCGTCTGGTCGAATACATACGTCAGCCACGTATGTCAGCCCGTCGCCAACTTGAAAATGTTAATACGGCATCTCGACAGACTTTTAGAACGGACCGGCTACCCATCTTCCTGAACATACTTGGAACTGCGAGAAAATAAAAAAACCGGCCTGGGCCACCCGGTAGAGTCATCGGTCACGCGGCCTGAATGTCAACAGACCTGGTACGAAATAGGATCGGAAGCCAGACCCGAAAGCCAAGCAACCACCGTGAATGGTGGCTGAAGCCAGGGGCCAATCCCTCGGTCGCTCGACTTGGTCCATCTCGTTCTGTTACGAGAATGTGACTCAACAGCACTAGACTGTTTGCCTAGTCTTTCCAAATGAAGCCTGGCCGTTCCGTCCTGATGCATCTGGTCTGGGGAACTGATCGACGGAGCTTCGTCGAGTACTACTAGTATGACTCCATGTCGACATCAGTGCCAAGTGCTTTTGGGGCTGCCATGACAACCCTTCACCGGCTCAGTCTCCATCAACTACGAAATCAGCCATGTCGCAATCGTGCTGCGGTGGACACGGCGTAGGGAGTACACAATGCTAAAACGAGGCTTTGCGATGGAGGACCGAGATGGCTGCCTACTTGGGTTCTTGTGCGGAGATGACACCAGGCTGCTTATCAACCAGTTGCTGAGCACACGAGGCCCCGAGCGGCTTTGGTGGACTTGTTGCGGAGGAGACAGGACGGTAGGGCTAGGAACTCCGCCAGCTACCGGATGGCATGCCCTTGCGGTTGGCTGCGGGAGATGCTCCGCTACTTGGCACAGACCAGCAGCATCGAGTTGCAAACTTTATTCAACGTTGAACATCTTTCAATCTTCTTTCTTCCAGTAAAGCCCCACTAGAACCAAGAGATTGATATGGAAACAACCCGAGACCAATATGTCGAGGAGAGCTGGGCAAGGGGTTTGAAATTTTGTTGCCTTGAACAACCTGGTCCTGCTGCCTGGGCCAGGCATCACAACGGATCTGTTGGCCTGTTTTGAACAGTCGGAGGCGCCAAACATTGACCATCATTGCGTGTCATGCATGGCATACTGTGACAGGCGAAATGGGTGTCCCCAGTGGCCTCTTTTGTTGAACAAGGATAGTAATAGCGGGGCTCCTGGATTTGAACTCCGTTTATCAGCATCCTAATGCAGTCAAGGACGCCATGGTTGGGCGACGCGAGGCTCTCGAAAGCGCTTTGCGATTTGCAAGTGACATTCCACGATTCATCGAATCACTACAAGGCGGCGACGGAGAATGATTCTCGTAGAAATTTTGTGATTTTAATGTACGTAGCTTTTGGCGGCAGTTCAAAGTTTTTTCGTTTTAGACTAGATTCACTATGCGATAATAAATCAGGGAGCTGCAGTATAACACGTCATCACTGCTAGCAATTGCTTGTGATACCTCAGAATCCACCCTCGGAATCCACACTCATTGCTTCTATGTGCAGAGGCGCTTGAGTCTTCAACTCCTCCGCGATCACCTGTCTTTGTCAAGCGCTTATCCGGCGAATGTGGCTGTGGAACTGATGATCAAAGCTTCCTCTTCTACCCCAAATCAAGGGGGGCACATACCTCGGCCCCCTGCATGATGGCGAAGCCTCTCCATCGACACTAGTCATCTCTCGAAGGATTCACCAATTTCTCATCTAGCACTCCTTTACAAGATACCGAGCGACTTCAAGCGAAGACCCTGTTAGATTGTCGAATATTACGAGAACCAAACAGATATTACAACAAATAGTATATAACCGACCGAAACTCTTGCGCTTGACATTCGAATATGCCATCACAGAAGACTCCCAAGATAATGCTTTACGCGCTTTTTTTTTTAACTCAATCGGCTTGCCAATGACAGGAGATGTTGATTCATCGTGCAAAGAAACAGAAGCAAAACACGAGGCGAATGTTTCCCCCATAAAGCTCGTAACTCTCTTTGTCCATGCAAATAATGGGAGAGTCAGACTCTAAGCCAACCTTTCTTGACTTTGGACTATTTTCCTTCTTTGTGCTATTGGTAGCTAGTTTTATTTGTCCGACAAAATCAACCTCTACTCGTTGTACTTTACCTACGCAGTCTCAAATATGCCGTCAGATGGCTTGTTTTACAACCACACACCCGCGAGCTGCCCGGAACAGCACCCGGCTCAACCAACACCTTCTCTCCTAGGCTACGAAGCTCATTGCAAAATATGGTGGGCAGGGTGTATCGGCCCATTGTGAAATTTATAGTCTCAAGCGCCGAGACACAGCAGGCTCGGCTGCGACAACAGCTCGGAGGCTGGCTTCCGGTCTGGAAAACACCCGAAGCATACCTGGTAGAACCGCCGACGCCTTTCCCCACCGGCAGGGCCTTGTTTCCAACAGTCCGGTTCTATAATCATGCTCAGGGTATGGCAGTCGATGAAGTCACTACAAGTATGTGGCGCGGGTAAGAGTGTTTGTCACACCAGGCTGTAATGTTCTCCTGCAAAACGGCAAGATAGCCTAAACCAGATACTATCCGTCGTGGATCCCCCACAAAAACGAGGCCAATCAATGGAACTCAACGCTTCTTTTGAATGGATTTCAAATTTTCAACCCGAAAGACGTCGGAAGGTTACGCACAGTGTCTTGGGGACAGGAGGCTCCCATCCCCCCGTCAGAGTATCGTCTATATAAGGCCCAGAATATCGAGTCGCTGGGTAATCAATCGTTCATAGGAGTATGGAGGACCAGACAAGCTAGCCAAAGGGGAGTAGGCATGGCCAGTAACTGTCGCTTGGTTCGTGCTATATATAGTAGTGTCGACCAGGAACGCCGGTAGTTCGAACTGATGGCACTACTATATAGGTCAGTGGTCAAACTTGGTATCAACTGTGTCCAACTGCGAGGCCATGTTTACTAGTATGTAGCTTTCGGTATCATTGGGAAGATGTCTTTTAATTGCGATAGCGTTTGGCGCCACGCCATTGATTCGCAGGGCTGGGGATAACTAGGTTCTTGAGAGCCGATCGAGGTGCAAGTTTGCTCCAAGATGTGAGAGTAGGCAAGGTAGTTGTTACAAACAAGGTCAGCGAGGCATGGAGCCAAAATGTTTGCGAGGTTAATCTCCTGATGTGCAGGAGACAATTGGCTGCCGAGATCTTGAGGAATGAGTCAATCGACATGTTTCGACAAGGTTGGAGTGGATGGTGCTGCCCTGTTATTGAGGTGAATATGTATGAAGACGGCTTGGCAAACGGAAAGTCGTAAATTGTCATCACGATATACGTGGTGAAGGGCATCAATTGGAAAATATCGAGCCTATATCCGGACTTGACGCTCGTGATCCATCAGGGTCGGCCGATGCCTTAGCCTCGCCCCCTTTTTGCGCATCAACAGCAACGAGTGCCAGTTTGGTCTTCTTCTTCACCGCTCGTCTATGCCCCACGCTCTTTACGTGCCTCTCCCATGCCTGCTCCGTCACTAATACCGTCCGGCACATGTCACATGTTCTCTTAATCGGTGTCTCCTTGGGCCTCAACTCAAGCGCACCGCCGAGGACTTCTCTCGCCATTTCAGAAATGTCCACCGCCGCTGGCCGTTGCTCCCCTTTCAAAAACAACTCCGTCAGCTTCGCCGCCGGTTCGACTACATTCGTCTGAAACCGAGACACGTCTGTGCTATCAACTAGATACAAGCTGCTGACTGCTTCAGGACCCTCATCCTGCAGCCGGCGCATTTGTTTGATGCGAATCCATTTCGTCTGGTAGTTTGCGTAACGTCTCGTTGCGGTCTTCATGTCCTCCAGGCCAGATAGCTTCAGCTTTTCGGCTTCCGTAGCATCTGCCCCTGCTTCGAGGGCGTTTACATATGGTTCGAATTGCTTGTAGCCTATAGACTGCCATATCCCCTTTGTCATGTCCATTTCTTGGCCTTTTTCTCTGGCTTTTTTCTTGAAGGCGTATAGCTCATGGACCTCGTCTAGAAGCCCGGAATTGAGCATCTTGTCACACCGCTTGTCAAGGCGCTCGGTAAGAATTTGCCTGTCGGAATAGACCCAAAACAAAAGCTTCTCCCAGGGTGTGGCAGGGATGTCTCCGCTGGCGGCGGCCGCTTTGCGCGCCTCTTGCTCAGCATAGAACTGCGAGGCCGGCTTCCCTGTATGCAGGTAGATCTCTAGCGACCGCAGGATTTTGCGGCGGTCGTTGGGGTGCCACCTTTCTGCCATGACGGGATCGCATTTCCGGAGCTCTTCTAGGAGGACTTCTGTTGACTCTTCCAGAATGGGGAATGATGCGGATGGGCCTGTTTGCTGGACCTCATCGAGAATGACGTCGGTGAAGAGTAGAGGGTCGACATAATATTGTGTTCCGCCCACGAGGATGGGCAAATTTCCCCTAGCGCGAATTTGGCTGATGACTTTGTTGGCCTCGCGCTTGTAATCATCCACGTCCCAGGGGAGATGGTGAAGGGGGATGTGGCCCAGGAGATGGTGAGGGATGCCTTTTTGCTCGGCTTGGGTAATTTTGTTGGTGATGATGGGGAGCCCTTTGTATAGCTGCATGGCATCCGAATTGATGATTTCTCCTTTAAAGCGGGTTGCGAGCTCTACGGCCAGCTGTATGACATGAAGTTAGATGTGAGTACGAATACGCCATGCTGGTATTGAGGCGTGTATAACTTTTGAGTGTGTCTTGTCACTTACGTCTGATTTGCCTGTACCAGTTGAGCCCAACACTACCAAGAGTGGTTCGGCCGGAGCTTTGCTATTCGCCATGGTTGAAACATTGCGCCAAAAGAGTTGACCCAGGCGACTGAGAATTGGCATCTGAAGCTTCCTAAGGGTCCATTGGCGGAGCTGCGCATGTAGTGAAAGCTAATATATGACGCCGAGAAGCGCTTTCAACTTGTGAGTGACAAGTTTTCAGGTTGCAGCACAAACTCCCAGTGACCCCACCCAATAGTGCCTCCAGGCTAGAGGTTTGGGTAGCTCCTTCCCGCTAGGTACGTAGCCCACAACCCAATGATCGATGCGGCTAGGCTCTGGCTGTGGAGTCAGATCACGTGCCGACCTCCAACAATTTTGGACTGGACACATCTACATTTTGGGACACGAGGCCTTGAAGCCAGATTGCCTACCTCCCTTTCCCTGTGCCATTTCGCCCATCATCTTTTCCTACCCACATATAGGGCTCGTTGCCAGCTCGATTTCTTTTCCTCTCTTTTCTCTCCCTGGATGAATTAGTCTCGTTCTCTTTTTTCTTCGTCCCTTGTCCCCTCTGTCCTCGCAACCGCCGCCATGAGTTCCCGTAAGTAGTTGGATAATCCTCCTGTCTTCCCCCTCGCGACACGGTTGGGGCCAGCGGCTTTTGGAAATGGAGCTTGTGAGCTCTCCCAGACCCGATGCTCGTGCCTCAACAAGACCAATTGGCGCGCAATTGGTTTGCGACGACATGATGCTAACGCGCTCCATGATTGGACAGTCCGATTTCTTGACTTGGTCAAGCCGTTCGTGCCGTTCCTCCCCGAGGTCCAGCAGCCGGAGACCAAGATCCCCTTCAACCAGAAGATGATGTGGACTGCTCTGACACTTCTGATATTCTTGGTCATGAGCCAGATGCCCCTGTACGGCATTGTCTCGTCAGACAACTCCGATCCTTTATACTGGCTGCGAATGGTCATGGCCAGTAACCGAGGAACACTGATGGAATTGGGTATCACCCCCATTATTTCTTCTGGCATGGTCTTCCAGCTCCTTGCTGGCACCCACATGATTGATGTCAACCTCGACCTCAAGTCCGACCGCGAGCTTTACCAGACAGCCCAGAAGCTCTTCGCCTTCATCCTGTCCGCTGGTACCGCCACCGTCTACGTCTTCACTGGCCTCTACGGTCCTCCCTCCGACCTTGGCGCCGGCATTGTCTTCCTGCTGATTCTTCAGCTTGTTGTTGCTGGCATGATCGTCATTCTCCTTGATGAGCTTCTCCAAAAGGGCTACGGTCTTGGCAGCGGCATCTCCCTGTTCATCGCCACCAACATTTGCGAGTCCATCATGTGGAAGGCCTTCTCCCCTACCACAATCAACACTGGCCGTGGTCCCGAGTTCGAGGGAGCCGTCATTGCCCTCTTCCACCTGTTGATGACCTGGCCCAACAAGCAGCGCGCTCTCCAGGAGGCTTTCTACAGACAGAACCTGCCCAACATCATGAACCTTCTGGCTACCATTTTGGTTTTCGTCGCCGTCATCTATCTCCAGGGTTTCCGCGTCGAGATCCCCGTCAAGTCTTCCCGCCAGCGTGGTGCGCGCGGCTCGTACCCCGTCCGCCTGTTCTACACCTCCAACATGCCCATCATGCTGCAGTCCGCTCTGTCCTCCAACGTCTTCCTGATCAGCCAGATGCTGTACTCACGCTTCTCTGAGAACCTCCTCGTCCGTCTTTTCGGTGTTTGGGAGGCCTCAGACGGCTCTGCTCAGCTTCACGCCGTTTCTGGTATCGCCTACTACATGTCTCCTCCTCTCAACTTCAAGGATGCCCTTTTGGACCCCATCCACACCGCAGTCTACATCATCTACATGCTCGGCGCCTGTGCTCTCTTCTCCAAGACCTGGATTGAGGTCTCCGGCTCCAGCCCCCGCGATGTTGCCAAGCAGCTCAAGGATCAGGGTCTTGTCATGGCTGGCCACCGCGACCAGAGCATGTACAAGGAGCTGAAGCGCATCATTCCCACTGCTGCTGCCTTCGGCGGTGCCTGCATTGGTGCTCTTTCTGTTGCCAGCGATCTCATGGGTGCTCTTGGCTCCGGAACCGGTACCCTTCTCGCTGTTACGTAAGTATCTACCAAAGAACTACCCCGCGACAATAATAAAGACGTCAATTGAAGCTAACACCGACCCAGCATCATCTACGGATACTTCGAGATTGCTGCCAAGGAAGGCGACCTTGCTGGCATGAAGGGCATGATCATGGGCTAAGTTACCGATTGTTCAAGACATCCTGGAACAAAACCCACAGGCAGATGCATTTTCTCGTCCGAGAATGCCCTCTCTCATTGTAAACACAGCTTCTCTGTGCCCGATAATTAGGGGGGAAGAGCCGGCACATTGTGTAACAACATTTCACGTGTCAAGAACAAAACAAAATTGGCAGGTTAGGAGCATACTATAAATACAAAAAAGAGGCATTCATCTTGACTTTCTTTTTCTTTTTGCAACTTGAGCGAAATTCGGGGAGTCTGGGATGCGAAAACGATTACAAAATCTGTATTTGGACATGGCATCAGGCGATGGGCAGGTTGGGCTTGTCTTTTTCTTGGAGCACATGAAGATGGATAGCGTGTCAATATACCGTGGTTTTTAGCAGGTCCATAATCATGGTGCATCCGAAACGAGTGATGCAGAGCTGGACAATTAAAAGTATTGAGATGAGTAGGACCATGGAAGAGTGATTACCCTGTACCTGCTTGGAGGCCAAAATGATGCCAGGTGACTCGCACGTTCCAGTCTCTTCAATGTTGTGTATGTGATTCGTAAATCTATTGTGACAAAGAGTGCAGAAATATCTCACGGTTCGGATCACGATATGGACTACAGAGTAATGCAAGACGATTTAACAGCAACAGTCGGGCATTCGTCACATGGACAGGTATCTGAGCTGCTACTTGTGCCACGATTGGCAAACGGAAAATAAGATGCAGGGTAGTGCCACACCAGCAGGGTCAGGGACGCACAGAAGTTCTGTGGCTTGAGCACAAATTAATTGACTGCACTCACTATTGGTTAGATGATGTTAGTATTTGCTCAAGCGTTGGCACACTCAATTTAGCAGTGCGTGAATCACTGAGCGGAGTTGGGGGCGCCGATGCGCGAGGGCGCATGTGGTGTTGAGCGGAGGGAGTCATACGGTGGACGGAAACGCGCTAGCTGCACGATGAAAGATGGGATTGGTAGTTTAGAGATTGAGATTCCCGAGATCACATCGTTCGCTTCTGCGGCGCTCAGCTTAGGTGATGGCAACGTTCTTTTTGATGAAGAACCACGCCCTTGGGATACTCCACTGCCGACTTTTGGATTAGAGGGATCGGACATACGGAGTAGCATTTGGCCGGATTACGTTCTTGATCCCATGACCAGTCTTGCATTTTGCGCCGTGTCGCGACCGGGCTACACTGCGAGATAACACGGACGAAGCAGCATGTGCAGAAGCACCTGCGCGCTGATTCGTCTGGGAAAATAATGTGGTGGCTCTAGATTGATACCGAAAAAAGAGCCTCGCGGTACTCCGTACTCCGTACATATGTACGTTGTGCGCCATTGTACCATGAATGTTTTACGGAGCACTGTACTCCCAACCCAAGGGTTTGGCACAATCCATGAACCCAGCAGTCTGCATGGTGGCTCATTTTAGCCATGACTCTGCAAACTTTCGCCAAGGCGAAAACGATTTTTTTTTTATTAGCGTCTTCCAGACATGAATGACGTTTTGCATTCGCGCTAGCCGGCGGTATCATCGTTACCATGTATCAACCGACTCAATGATGCCGCGGGGAAGCTGCCGGACTCGAGTGTGGTCGCCTGTCAGTTTGGCCGCCTTTCTTCACAAATGATAAATGACTTCATTCATGGCCCGAGTTTCTAGGCCAGAGGCTGGCCTTACCGGGTACGTCGTCCGAATTGGTCCCCGGATGGTGGATACAGCAGCCAGTTGGTGGGTTTTTGCCTGGCGAATGTTGATAGTTGACAGGACTGCCAAACCTTGCTGGACATGGACAAACTCATGCGGGTCATGCAGTGGGAAAGACAGAACCGAACCGATATTTTTACCATGGAGCATTCGCGAGCCCTCTCCTCGTCCTTTGGAGCAGCGAGAACGTCCAGTCACTTTTTCGTGTTAAGCCAGTCGAGCTTAATTACAGCATCGTCTTGGGCGACAAGACATTTCTAGCAGCCAGGTGTTGAGAGGAAAAGAGAGAAAGCCTATAGCAGTAGTCTCTTATTAGATTTCAGTTCTTTTTACAAGATAGCCTGTGATATTTTGGGAAGGGAAAGCCAACATCATGAATCCGCACGGATTATTGCACACGATAGGTGTCGGACCAAGAGGTAGCAAATCGGCTCCAGTATACTCCGTAGCTGGTCTCGACAGCGGTCTTGTCTTCCATGTTAAGACGGCTGTATGTATGTATCTCCGAGAGGGTGGAGATGGATATAGCCT
Source organism: Metarhizium robertsii ARSEF 23 (assembly GCF_000187425.2). Taxonomy (NCBI): domain Eukaryota; kingdom Fungi; phylum Ascomycota; class Sordariomycetes; order Hypocreales; family Clavicipitaceae; genus Metarhizium; species Metarhizium robertsii. Next base: position 969,534 of record NW_011942237.1, read on the forward strand.
TTGCACAAGCATAGGTTCTTGGGGAAACCGCAACTAGAGAGCCACTCACCCAGCGGGAGAGGAAATGTTGAAAGGTGACAATACAATTAGTAATTATTAAACAGCCGTAGGCCCATTCAGTGGCGTCCAGCTGCACGCACACGAGAGCAGCCCCGGATTCAAAACATGCATTTCCAGTTCCACCTCGATCTTGTTTGAACGAGCGCAATGTTCGACTTCATCGTGGGGACGTAGTTCCACTGTCGATGGCGCCGTTGGAGCATGGCATGGCACGGCGTGGGAACGGTGCGGGTGGGCTGCAGCGGAGGCAGTTGTGCAGCCTGCCGCTAAAAATGCATGACAGGACTCGACTTGTTGGATTTTCTCCCATGTTGCTGCCTCTTCATGGTTTGAAGAACTTGAGTCCTGGTTCTGACCGCTAGTGCGATGGATCTCTTTGCGAAGCTGGCTTTCTCCCAAACCAGCCTTGACCGAGAGGGCCGGCGTCTCGATAGTACTAGTGGACTTGAGGTACAGATGAGTGCATAAATTGTAATAACCGTTGTCTTGGCCCATCAACCGTCCAGCATCAAGCTGTGCGAAACATCCCGTATGCAAATCATTGACGGATCTGGCGTATATTACTCAGCAGCTTGGAGGCAAAGACGCAGAGTATCGTGAGGGAGAAGCCCTACTGGGACGGCTGGTGATGACAGGTACCACGGCACCGAATTTGGGCACAGTCGTAGATTCTTATTGGATTTGCGTCCTGAGTCCCTGGCTCTGGTGAGCTCCTGAACGACATCATCGATGGCTCTCGGACTTTTGGTGCGACGTCAAGAACATGGGCCAACTGCAAACCCCACTGCAATCATTGCACCCTGGTCCAACCTGCAGCACCTAAAAGAGACGAAGACAACGTCTTCCATGTTGCGTTTTGCTTCCGAGATGACGGCGGATGTTGTTGTCGTCGTCGTCGTCGTCGTCGGGTCAAGGAGCGAGGACAGTGCGTGTCGGGCTATGTGAAATGGCCTGACTGTGTCCATGTCCATGTCTGAAAGGACCGGAGCTGGGAGCTGGGCCTTACCTAAGCGACATCGAGATCTCAATCTGCCGTCCAAACATTCAAATCCTCTGGAGTACCAAGTACTACCTCCCTGTTGCATGAGGTACCGAGCTAAATCGTAGGTACATAGGTACTTGAGTAGGTACCTGGGACAGGGCGGCAGGAGACATGGCGCATGCCTGCCGTTTATGAATCTGGAAACATGGCAACGAAAACACCAGCTGAGGCCACTCGAGCCCTGTCACGGTTCTTCATGCTGCACCAAAACATCGCCAAAACATGATCCAGCTCGTATCTCGTACCCCTTCCTGCCCTCAATCTTTTCGAGTTGAAGGGCTGAACGGGTTTGCCATATCGTGCTAGCCCAGGACCCAGAGCCAGACGCCAATTCATCTCCACCGCTGCCCCTCCCACAACCACACCCGTTGCCGACTCGACACGTCCGTCACCTATGACTCCTTGACCGAAAGTCACTGGCTTCGCACCGTTCTTCACCCCAGTCCAACTCCCCGGGGCTCGCAAGTCTCGTGCATTTATGCTGGTTGCTGCTGCAGGTAGGCGGGGGGACAGCTCTATCGGGTTAATCCTCGAATAACTACTAATACTACCTAGTAGTAGTTATTCACCCTCGACACTCTCCCTCTGTGCACTGCTTCTGCTTGAACAAGTCTGGTCTATTCCGGCTCCATTCTTACCACCATTATTGGAGGCTGATGCCCTTTCTCTTCCCATTCCAATTTCTATTTCCCCTTCCCCCTCCCTTTCCTCCCTCCCGAATAGCCTCGCACCCTTGCTCTCTCCTGGCCTCCTCGCGCCTCAGCTCCATTGGGTGGCATATGCAGCATTAGCAAGAAAAGACGACAGTTGTCGACATTTATTTCTAGCTGGTGCCAGAGGCAGGCGGCTGAGCGCAAACGAGAGCCCGGTCAAAGCGTCCGAGGTGGGTTGAAAAAGACCGAGTTGACACCTTGTAATACAGAATATTGCCTGCTTCTTGCTTTTTTTCTCGCGTCCCGTTCATCACTGCTCGACGTCGCCGACGAGAAGTCTAAGACAGCGACGACACACACCCCCCACGCCACCCGCCGGCGCCGGACTTTGCTCAGTCGACCACTTGCTACACACCTCGTCAATTCCATTGCCACGCCAAGCCAAGATTAGCGCGTGCCTTCGGAAAACAAAAGGGTTTCCTATACTTCTAAAGCCCCTTTCACACCGACGTCCTGAATTCACACAATCGAGGCGGCTAGGCTCTTTTCCCATCTCTCATATTTTTATTTCCTCCGCCACCACTGTTCTGCCTACAGCGTGTGCGGCTGAGTGCGTGTCTGCGCACGAATGAGAGCTGAAGCGGCCACAACCGGCACACTACCTGGCGCTGCCTCTCCAACCATGGGCTTCGCTCAATGCTCTTGGCCAATATGGCGGGTTGATGACCTCACCTTGTGTTTTCGACAAGAGTACGTGCAGTGCCGCATTCCCGAACCATCCGTTGGGCCAATCCATCTCGAGAAGAGACTTGTTAACATTCGCGTAGCTATCTCAAGGTTCTCCTCCCATTAGCGGTTATTGTCGTCTCGTTTTTACGTCTCGCCTGGTCAAACATCGGACGGCTGGTTTCATCAGGCAAGCCCAAGGGCTACAAGCCCATTGCGAACGACCATACAGCTCTACCACCCGATATCGATGACGAGGATGACGATGACGACACTGAAGGCGATCCCTATCTCGAAATCAACGGCAACCGGCTCGCCCTCGCCAAAACTATCAGCAGAGGATCCGTTGTCGAGGCCGACACGCCCCATGGGCAACGGTTGTCCCAAGCTGTTGAAGAACTTGCCATCGTCGGATTGATTGTTGTTAATGCAATCGCTCTGATCAAGGGTGCTTACGGGTCCACGGGGCGTCTTGTGGCGATAACCGGACTACTCACTTGGATCTATGTTCTGGTGTTGGCCTCGCTGCGACTGTTGGTTGGTGGCACCAAATGGGCGATTCCCCATCTATGGAATCACACAGCCAGCATTTATGCCATTAACTGGGTGTTGAACATCTTCATATTCCGCTCCGCGCTCATCAACTCTACCTCTCAACTAGTAAAGATTCTTGCCTGCACCGAGTTTGGGCTTATCACACTATTGTTCATGCTGGCAGCGACCACTAGAAAGGGGAATAAGACGGTGCTGATGGAATGGGAGGACGGGATCGAACCATCTCGCGAACCACTTGCGAGTCTCTTCTCGCTCGCTACTTTTGCATGGGTGGATGCTATTGTGTATAAAGGCTGGAAGAAGACCATGGAGATTGATGATGTTTGGAACTTGCTACCCAAGGACAAGGCTGCGGCTGTGATTGCCGACTATCGCCAACTGAAGAAGACTGGTGCTCTGGCATGGCACATGCTGAAATACTTCAAGGGCATGTTATTCTTCCAATGCTTCCTAGCCTTTGTCTCCGGCTTCTTCACATTTGCGCCAACGCTCCTCTTGAGGGCCATTCTCGAGTATGTCGAGGAACCTGATCGCGCTCCTATTAACGTTCTTTGGCTTTATGTCATTGGACTTCCTGTCCTTGACACCATCCGATCCTATGCTGATGGTATGGCGCTCTGGACCGGTCGGAAGATTTGCATCCGCGTTCGTGCCATTATTATTGGCGACATTTACGCCAAGGCCCTCCGTCGAAAAGCTGCGGCCGGCAAAGACAAGGTCCTTGGGGAGAGCTCAAAGAAGACCAAAAAGGACGCTGATCCCGACAGTGAGGGTACAATTGCCAAGATCAAAGGCGCCCTTGGTCTACGGAAGCGTAACAAGAGCAAGAATGCCTCGGCAAGCGACACAGAGTCTGCTGGTAGCATCAATGTCGACGACAGCAAACCCGCTGGTGACGATGATCAGGCTAACTTGGGAACTATTATCAATCTGATGTCAGTGGATAGCTTCAAGATTGCCGAAATCACTGCTTACCTCCACTTTCTATGCGCTGCGGCTCCAACCCAGCTTATCATCTCTGTCGTCTTACTCTGGCAGGTCATGGGACTCAGTGCTATTCCTGGTCTGGTCGTCATGGTTTTCCTTCTCCCCGTCAACTATTTCCTGGCAAAGGGTTTTAACATAACCTCCAAGAACATTATGAAAGCTACTGACAAGCGAATCAATGTGACTAACGAAGTCCTCCAAAATATCCGTATCATCAAATACTTTGCCTGGGAAGAGAGATTTGGGCGCTCCATCGATGAAAAGCGAGAGGCTGAGCTTAATGCGCTACGATCCCGATTCACCCTCTGGGCATGCGCTGTGGCCATCTGGAACTCTGTTCCAGTCCTAATCACATTCTTCTCTTTCCTTGTATACACACTGATTGAAAAGAAACCTCTGTATCCCTCCATTGCCTTCACCGCCATCTCCCTCTTCATGCTGCTACGAGTTCCCCTCGACCAATTGGGTGATATGTTTGCCCATGTGCAGGAAGCAAAGGTCTCTATTGATCGTGTTGAAGAGTTCTTGAATGAAGAAGAGACTGAGAAATATGAGCAGCTTGGACAAGACAATGTGGACGAACAAGGTGTGAAGCATATTGGATTCAAGGACGCAACCCTGATTTGGGGTGGCAAGGACACGGTTGCTGAGGACGGTTCGCGAGCCTTCCGATTGATGGACCTGAATGTCGACTTTGAGATGGGCAAGCTCAATATCATTGCAGGCTCTACAGGGAGTGGAAAATCATCAATGTTGATGGGGCTTCTTGGCGAGATGACATTAATGGAGGGCAAGATTTATTGTCCTGGTGGTCGAAGCAGAGAAGAAGTCAAGCCTGACCCCGAAACTCGGTTGGCTGATACTGTCGCTTACGTTGCTCAGTCTGCGTGGCTCGTCAATGCCAACATTCGGGACAACATTCTCTTTTCGGCGCCATACGACCCACAACGATATAGAGATGTTATTGTCGCCTGTGCCTTGGAACGCGATCTTGAGATTTTGGACCATGGTGACGAGACACTCGTTGGAGAAAAAGGCATCACGCTTTCGGGTGGACAGAAGCAGCGAATTTCTCTGGCTCGGGCTCTGTATTCCAACTCTGCTCACGTTCTCATGGACGACTGCCTGAGCGCCGTTGACTCTCACACCGCCCAATGGATCTTCACCAACTGCATCCGTGGTCCCCTAATGGCAAACCGAACTTGCATTCTGGTTACCCACAATGTGGCCCTATGCGTACCCTCGGCCGACTACGTAGTGTATCTTGACAATGGTCGTGTCATATCTCAGGGCTCGGCGCAAAAGGTTATTGCTTCTGGAGTCTTGGGTGAAGAGATTCAGAAATCCCGCCCTGCATCTTCGGCTGGTTCCCAAGGTCCATCACGAGTACCCTCCAGAGTTCCGTCAAGTGTTGGCGACGGCGAGACAATGGTCAACAGCAATGGCGAATCCCAAGACGGTAGTGCCGCTTCAAAGAAGGCCAAATCGAAGAAGCCCCAGATTGATGCTATGGACGAGGGCAAGGCCTCCGGTGCTGTCAAATGGCCAGTGATGAAGGTTTATGTTCAAGCCATGGGCCCCTGGTGGTTCTGGGTTTTGGCCGTCATCGTCTTCAATCTTCAGCAATTGGCCACAGTTGCGACCAATGTGTGGGTCAGACAATGGGCGAACCAATACGTCGAAGAAGAGTCAATGGTTGCAGTCGGTACGCTCTCTCAGTCGTACGGCTCCGGGGCATTCTCCAAAGGATCCTGGGCATCTATTTCCCGTCTTGGCAGCAACGCTATTGCTGCCGAATCAAGTTCTGGCAAGGTCTATGGTCAGGTGTCATTTTCCGCGCTGGTCACCCCTCAGGTCAACGTGGCGTACTATCTGTCGGGACTGGCTATTATCGGTATACTCGGTTCTTTCGCAGCATTTGTGCGGGATGTCTGGATCTTCTACGGGTCTCTGACAGCATCAAGAAAACTTCACGATAGGCTCATGGGTGCAGTGACTCGTGCCAAGTTCAAGTTCTTTGATGTGACACCCCTCGGTCAACTGATGAACCGCTTCAGTAAAGACCTCGAAGCCGTCGACCAGGAAATAGCGGCTACTGCCATTGGTGTCATGTCATGTGCGCTCTCTCTGATAGTAACGGTTGTCCTGATCGCCGTCATCACTCCCGGTTTCTTGATTGCTGCCGTCTTCATTGGTGGCATCTTCTACTTTGTCGCCACTTTCTACCTACGTGCTTCTCGTGATCTCAAGCGCCTCGAGTCTGTGCAGCGAAGTCCACTGTTCCAGCAGTTTGGCGAGACTCTGAGTGGTATGACAACCATTCGTGCTTATGGTGACGAGAGGCGTTTCATTCGCGACAACTTGGCCAAGGTGAACACGCAGAGCAGGCCATTCATCTACCTCTGGGCCTGTAACAGATGGCTCTCATTCCGTGCTGACCTGCTGGGTAACCTGGTTTCCTTCTCTGCTGGTGTTTTTATCATTCTGAGCCTGGGCAAGATTGATGCGGGTGCAGCGGGTATCTCGCTGAGCTATGCCATGAATTTTACCGAGAATGTTCTCTGGTTAGTTCGTTTATATGGTATGAACGAACAGAACATGAACTCAATGGAGAGAGTCAAGGAGTACCTTGATCTTGATCAGGAGGCGGCGGCGGTGATGGAAAAGAACCGCCCACCAGAGTCATGGCCGGACAAGGGCAACGTCGAGTTTGTTGACTACACGACTCGTTACCGAGAGGATCTGGACCCCGTCCTCAAGGGCATCACCCTCAAGATCAACGCCAGGGAGAAGGTTGGTATTGTTGGGCGGACGGGAGCTGGCAAGAGTTCACTGGCGCTGGCAATATTCCGTGCGCTGGAGGCCGAGAAGGGCCGCATCGTCATTGACGGCGTCAATATCGGCAAGATTGGCCTGCGAGACTTGCGAGAGAACATCACCATTGTGCCCCAGGATCCGACCTTGTTCATGGGCACAATCCGGTCCAACTTGGACCCCTTTGATCAGTATACGGATGAGCAAGTGTTTGAAGCGCTTCGCCGGGTCCAGCTGATTGGAGCAGACGAGCCAGGCACCAACCCGACGACGCCAACCATCCAAGTGGCAAAAGATTCTCAAGTCACCCGATCGCCGGTACCTTCTGTGATGACGAACAAGAACATCTTCTTGGATCTCTCGTCACCAGTTACCGAGTCTGGATCAAACCTGTCACAAGGCCAGCGACAACTGCTGTGCTTGGCTCGGGCTATGCTTAAGAAACCAACAGTGCTCGTAATGGACGAAGCCACTGCTTCAATTGACTACAACACCGACTCCAAAATTCAAGAAACCATCCGGGAGCTTACGGGCACTGTCATTACGATTGCTCACCGTCTGCAGACGATTGTGGACTATGACAAGGTGCTGGTGCTGGACCACGGTGAAGTAAAGCAGTTTGGGCACCCCTGGGAGCTAATTAGCGACGAGGAAGGGCAGTTCTACAGCATGTGTGAGATGAGCGGTGAGCTTGACGTTTTAGTCAAGGCAGCAAAGAGGAAGTGGGATGAGGATAGGCTGGTGGACGTCGGCGACGCCTAAGCGTTGGGTGTTGTACAGGAAAAGGGAAAGCAAAGGAGGCACTACTGGAATGGATATACCCAGCAAGGGAGTGTAGGCGACGAGGCCAATGCGACGACACAAGTACAAAGCTGGAAGCATGAAGCCGCAAATAAATGAGGCGCGGGACATTGTAGGTAGACGGACATGTCATTAGCGTGGCTCACTGGGAAGCGCAGCTCGGTCTTGATTTTTCTCTTCTTTTTCTTTTGTTGGATCATATGCATGTAACGGAGTATTCTTGGGTGTATTACGTAATACTAAATCAAGCTTAAGACGCAGTGTTGATGATGGGTGATGTTGATGCTAGACGGACTCGTGTCATGATTCCGGATTGGGGGAGGTCGGACGGCGTGGCTGAGCCAAGGCCACGCATGCAGGTGGCCAGCCGTTGCAACGGCTCAACATTTGCTCCATCAGGTCGTGTACTGCATGCGAGGTACGGAGTAAGTTAATTAGGCCAGGCAGTGAATTCGTGGGCTGCCAGGTCTGGGAAATGCGGATTACGTGGACGGGGTTGGCATCTCTGGCGGTGCGACAAAGACGGACCAACCAGATGCTTCATGCTGGCCGACTGCCTGGCTGGCGCCTCCGACTCGGACGCATTGATTCTCCTGCCGGCCTTTGTTGGGCCGTCAGTTTGTCTCTGCCACTTTTCTTGTCACGGCCGGCTGCGTTGAATTCTCAGTGCTGATTCCTCGCTGCGTCTGCTTCCCCGCGTGCTGCTGCTGCTGCTGCTGTTTGGTGTCGATAGCAAAAGCCGAGTAGTGCTGTCTGTCCGCCCCCGCGTCAACACCATGGGCAAGCCTTTAGACGCCGCGTCGCCCAACCCCTCGTCCTCCTCAACACCCTCGTGCCCCACGGAAGCATCTGCGTCCATGACCATCCACCCGCCGCCGCCGCCCCATCGCTACTTTGACGAAGACACGGCCGAGCTCACAAACGACGACGACGACGACGACCTGCCTCCCCTGTACTCGGATCACGAAGAGTTCAACCACAACACCGACTCCTTCACGCCCTTTGACCCTCTCCTCCCGCGGCTCCCCCACGGCGACATCTTTGAGACGGTGCACCCGTTTCGCCGCGACGAAACGAGCACCTACTTCCTCGACCGCAGGCTCGACCGCGACCCAGACTTCCTGGCCGGCCACATTTACAAACTGTGCCAGGTGCCCCCGCGGCCGTTTGTCAAGCTCGTCGGCACGCACACGGAGAGCTGCTCGGGCGGCGGCGACGACGACAACAGGGGCAGCAGCAGGGAGACCAAGACGGTGACCGACTTCGACATTGAGATTGAGCTCACGCACCTCCTCTACAGCGACGCGCGGACGGCGCAGGCGCGGCGGTCGATCCGCACGGCGGGCAACCTGGAAAAGGTGCGGCGCGGGACCGTCTTCGCGACGCGCGCCCCGGGGTTCGGCGGCGCGGGGCCCGTCCCGGAAGAAGGCACGCCGGAGCTGCGCGAGTGGTGCCGGCGGTACTGCGCGTCGGCCTCGTGGCTGCGGTGCTTCACGGTGCAGCGCCGCGTCGAGGGGTGCGACTGGGACGCGCTGGGCGCCCGGCTCGAGGGCCTCGCGCGCGCGGCCAACTACCGCGGGCGCGTCGAGGTGCGGTTCCCCGTGCGGCAGGCCCGCGGGCACGTCTACAGCGACTGCCGCGTCAACCGGTGGCGGCTGACGCCGTGGGTCGTCGCGCTCTTCACCTTCTCGCTCGCGTTTGTGCTCGCGTGGCCGGCGTTGTTCCTGGCCACGCGGCGCTGGGAGACGGTCACGGCCGAGTGGCGGATGGGCGATGTCCATGTCCGTGTCGAGGAGGCGTGGTACGCCGTCTGGGCGGGCACCATCCAGAGGGCCATGCTGGAGAGGAGGAGGGGCCTGCTGGACCAGGGCGACCTGCAGAGGACTTGGGCGCGGGGGGGAGCCGGCCGGCAGGGGGATGCGGTGGCGGCTGCTGTTGAGGCCATGGGCGTCGTGAATCGCTCTTTTGGCTGGGGGGAGGATAGCTGTTGAGCGTTCGAGTTTCGGCGTGGGATCGCGGTTGCCACGTTTGACATGGGAGTATCGTGGGATGGACCCGAGTGAAGCAACCAAGGGGTCACGTACGACTCTAGGTTGCGGTTGGGATGCATGGCGTTGGCTTCGCACCAGGTAGATGGGGAGCTGGGTATAGCAAGCTACGGCTAGATACCGCCTTTGATAAATGCACGGATGTGTGTCATGATTTATAAACTACAGCATACGCTTCATGTCCTTGTCGTACTTGTCGCTATCCATGTAGTGCTAATTATGTCTGGTGCGTTGAATATACCGAGGAGCCGTACGCCAACCACGGCGGTGCCCGGGGGCGCAAAGGAAGCGGACGTTGGAAACGGCTTGATTCGAGCGTCATGGGCGGCGTATGTACATCATGTGCATATGCTTTTTGTGATGGGGATTTTCGACGCCGTGGGAAGGGGAATGGCGGATGAGGCGCCGGGTGCGAGGGAGATGAAGGGGTTCAGATAGTTGCGGTTGACAGGTTGGGGCTTGCCTGCGATGGCGCTTGCTGCAACAAAGTCGCAGACGTCGCGACGCTGTCTCCAGTCCTTGATGCGTCTGTTCTGCTGCATATCATGCTGGTGGCTGGCCGCGAGGACGAGCGAGACACATGACGTTGGCTCGAGCCCCACCATCCACGGCCAACCTCGACCGGCTTCAAACTTCAACCCCCCGTCACCCATCACCATCACCATGGACGTTGCTCATCCGCGGAGGATACTGGCCGTCAGTCTTGACTCCCAAGCAGACCAATTGAGCAGGGTAATCAAAGGTGCGCTGCGGCCCACCCAATCCCATGTCCCGCCTTCTCGTCTCATCTCGTCTCATCTCATCCCGCATGAGATATACGCCTACTAACCACCCCCTTCCAGACCTCACCGGCTCGTCGCCATGCTCGCCGTCCCCTTCCCTCGCCGGCACAACACACAACCTCTCCCTCAAGACGCAATACTACACCGCCACCGTCCCCATATGGCTGGACCTCATTGCCTCGCCGTCCGACTGGTCCGCGTCTTTCCTCTCCGATGAAGCGGCCGAGGTCCTCGCCGTGCTGGGCGGCCTGGTCCTCATCTTCAGCCTGCCCCCGTCAGCCTCGTCTGAGAGCATTGACCGCGTCCGCGACGTCATCCACCACGTAGGACACGTCGTCAACAACGGCCTGGGAGGCTGGGAATGGGACGGCGTCCGGCTGGCTGTTGGTGTTGGGGACAGCGATGCCCAAGAATGGGACGAGCTTTGCGCCGAGGCGGGCTTGGAGTTTGTCCAGATTGGCGGGAAGCAGCTGCATTTGAACGAGTTTGGCGGTATGTCCACAAGACCTTGACAATGTTGGGCCTGTAAAATCACCTTTTCAAACTCAAATCCTGCGTCATATACGATTACACACCACGCGCGGCATCACGGGTAGCTGACTGCCAGACAAGAAAAGACAGGCATCTCCCGCGTCAAGGAGGCCCTTGAATCCAACGACTGGGCACAAGACGCACCCTCTGACTTTGGCGACTTTGAAGACGCTTCCGACGGGGGCGAGGGCGGGCACCTGGATCCCGAGAGTCTGGATTTCGGCTTTGACCGCGCTGATTTCGAAGGCTTGAAAAAGGCCATCTGGGAGGCGAGGCCCGGGGACCAAGAACCTTCAGCTCCGGCCGCTGGTTCCGGTGCAGCGTCTAAGGCGGAAGCGGACAATCAAGGGGATATTCAGGACGAACTCGGTCACGAGGACGTGGACAAGGTGGAGAGCATGATGAGGAAGCTGCAGGCTGTAAGGGACGCGGGGGAGGGGTTGCCCGAGGCGCAGAGGAAGAGGATGGCAGCCAGGGCGGTGGGTGAGGTTATGAAGGAGCTTTGATTGGGGGAATGAATGAATCACGACGGTACGATTCGCGACTGTCGGGCTGGGCTGAGGGGCTGACCGAGACTGACATGTCCCTCGCGGGAGATGATAGCAGGGACAGATGCAGGTACAGGCTCATCTATGGAGCGTTTACTGATGCATACCTGCTTAGTACCTGGCACTGGATACTGGTTGAAACCACAGTGGGAAATTCCAGTTATACGGGGCAGCCGTCACACGGGGCGTCCAAATTTCGACGTAACTAGTAGCTGGGCGTATGGTGTGTCCCTGCGTTGGAGGGAAAAGGGCGAGTACGGAGTAAACGCCATCCATTTCACACTTCCCCCGCCGCTACCATTGCCGTTCCAAGGGAAAGTGTCAAGACGGAAACCCTGTTGGCTAAGCAAGCATATGGTGAAAAGAGTGCTTCCATCTTCCATCTGTCGTTGACAATTGAGTCATGTAGGGTAGCCATTGCGCCTGGCCACACCGACAAGATGGTTTGTGTGTCACGCCAAACAGCCGGTCCATTGCTCCTCATGCCTATCAAGGTTGATCACTGATCACCGTTGGGGTACCGCAGTGGCACCAGACGTTTTGCAAACCCACAAACTGTTATTCGCACTGCGGAAGAAGATGTGCCGATCCCCGACTTATCAACTTTGAGTTTCTGCAAGAAGGCCCGTGGGCATGAAGCAACGGGTGCGCACCTGACGTCCATCAATGGATCCAGCCTAAAGATCTTCCAAGCATGGGAAGACTCAACTACAGAGCACTCTTCAGCACCCGCCAAGGAGAGCGCATGAATGTGCCCCTCCCTCCATAGGTGAGGGGGCTAGAAAAAAGGCATCGAGGCTGACGTTGAGCTTGAGGCTATACTTCTGGACCCAAGAAACTCTTTAGTACTTGGCGACTGTCGATTCCAGACTATTTCAGACTTGAGCTGCCACGAGGAGTCTCACCCGCGTAGCAGGCTGACAATGCAGGGACGTGCAGATGGCCACGGAGTACAGACTTCACATCTAGTACCCCGTTTTCATCAGAAATCTAGACTCGGCCAGAGAAGACACCGGTCCGTCGTCGGGCTGTTGTGTGGTTCGTGACCAGACATGATGCGCCTTCGTCTTGTAGAAGTCTCGATAAATTCTTTGGTTCAGTTCAAAAATGGGCAATGCAACTCCATGTGAGCTAAACAAGACACTAAGCCAGGAATCCCACCCACAAGAAAAGTAAAGAAAACCAAGCCCAGCTGCCACCAGCGCTCGTGACACGATACGCGCGATGGCATGTGGTCGTTTGGGCGGAGCCCAGATCGCGAACTGGTTGGCTGGCTGAAGTGGATGCTGAGCGGGCTCGATGTGCAGACAGGGTCTAGTCAGGGGTGACGATGTCTGAATGTCTGGATGTCTTGATGTTCTGGTGGTGGGGTGGTATTGGCGAGCAGGCGGTCGATATGCACTGACCGCGCCGTGCACCTTGCCACAAACATCTTGGGCCTAGATGCGGCCCAAGTGGCTGCTGCGCGGGTTATGGCCGACCAGAATGCTCAGCGAGGCCAAAGGTTGTTAGCCTCCCGTACGGAGTAGTCTCGCCGTTGGTAGTATCACTGACGGAAGAGAGTGGCACCATTCTCCTCCCCATCAGTGGCAATGGCCAAACCGGCTTGAAGTCCGGGCTAAGAAGCTATGACGACACTGAGCCAGGGTTATGAATACTACCAGAAGACCGGCCCGGACAGAAAAAGTAAAAAAAAAAGGAAACACCCAATATGTGTATCCTTTGTGCCGGTGGACAGCAGAGTGCTCCGTACTGTGTGTTTATGTGATGTTCCGTCAAAGAAGACACATAAGCACTCTGCAATACTAAAAGCCACAGCCTCTCGTTGCCAATATCACCCCCAGGGCGTTTAACAAGACGTCTTCGGTCGGACATGGCAGCAAGTGAAGCGGCTCATGTTCAAACTGCGCACTGGAGCCCTCATGCCTCAGACCGGTTCCTGAACTGACAGGGTACTGAGTAGCTTGACCAGGGGCAACCTCTTAGCCGCTATCACGGCCAGGGGCTTGCTTGCTCGGTGGCTGGTGACACTACTGCAGGAACCTGGCGGGTCTGGCTCACCAGGGCCAAGTGGGTTTTGCAGCTTTCTTTGTCTTGGTTGTAGTACAATCAATACGTATCCCTTTGAGCCTCATGGCGGAACAGCATAATCATGGATAAGCTAGCTTTGAACGGTGTCAGCTCTTCTTCCTCGAGATTGATGGGATTGCATCGTCCTGCCTCTGCCATGCGCTCTACCGAAGGGAAGGGTAGTAAGCACAATGGCTTCTTTCTGAATTTTATACACCGGCTAAATGTGTCCAGGTTGGCGGAAGATTTGCAGTCTAGGGTGCTAGGCATGGAGCACTTGCATGCAGCACAAATGCCGGCCGATTCAATAGATAACCTGAGCTGATGATCCGACCGGTAGAGATCTTCCCGGTTGGGCAACGGCAACAGCAACTCCTCCGTATGTACTTGTACGTAGTATTCGATGGTAAAGTCGGTTCCGCAATCACGACAGCATGTCTCTCATCGGACGCGCTGCTCAGCATAACCCCTGAGTTGGCTTGCTGATCCTTGTTGCCAACCCCTATTCTTCGCGCGTGGCCGAGAGACGGGACGAATGGATGCGGGGATGTGGGATTTCCGATGTTGTCTTCGTTAGACAGACTGCTTTGAATGCACCCGGGATCAAGGGTCTATGGAACCTAGCGCTCTGTAGATAAAAAGCAGAGAGTATTCATATTCCAGCAGCCCTGTGCAGGATGAACAAACCAGACACTTTTCGCTGGACAGAGGTTCTGTACTCGTGCAAAGTGCAAACTGGATTCTGGGAGCAGGTGACACCTCAACGTGGCAGGTACGACTTGTGTTAAACTTCCGTAAGCAGTTGACTGCTTTGAGGAAGGAGCTCCGGTCAATTTTCCGCACACCTTCAATGCCATCGTAGTATTTGGCCTCTTTATCCCCACAAAACTTCTTGGATATCCATATCTTGCCTCTGTTTTTCGGCTGTTTATATCAGCTCGTGGCTGACCTGACATTGGTATATATGTATTTCTTCACTGGAACCGCGCTGCGCACTCCCAAACAGTATCAATGGCCATCCATGTCTTCGCCCTCAGAACTTTGCATGCCCTGCGCACTCTGGTACCCCGCGCCGACGCATTTGTAGTTATGCCTCAACCAAGACAATTGAGTCGGCCGTACGCACCGGCCAGATGTCGATCCCCAAGACATCGAAACAGAAAGGAGTATGGTAAAACTGTGGTCGCGAGTTCGCCAGGTATTTCTACATGACCAAGAGAATCTAGTTCAGCTGTCGATTCCATTCGGTTTACCGCCATTTGGTGAAAAACCACACTCGAGTAAATAACTCGAATCATCCCCAGGACAGTGAGATGGCAAATCGATGATAAACATCGACGGGTACGGAGTACTGATGTGGCAAGGACTGGAGCACAGATCACTTCGAGATCCTGTCATAGCACAAACCGGCCAATTTTTCACAGCCCCGGTGCGAATCAAGACGTGCTGACCTGAACTGTTGAATGTTTAGGCAGTAGCCTTCCCTGGAGGCGTTATCATTATGTGCACATACACAAATACCAAGCGGCCTGCAATTTCATTGATAAGAGGCAATAATTGATTGCTATTCGACCTGGAGACACCTGCAAAGTACAACCTGTCATATTCGCTGTTGGAGTCTCATAAAATCTTCTCTCGACTGGCCAATTCCTACTATTATTTTGGGGTCGTGTTGTTCAACATGCTACCCCTTGCGAATGTGACATTACTCCAACCTCACACTCTCTGTGGCACAAACGGAGTACCTTGCAGCTTTCACCACGCCATGATGCTCGCCAATGGGAACTGCAGTGCTTCTTGCCTCACTCATGCGACTTGGGCTGGGTTGGGCTCATTCTCATTAGTACTGATTTCCTCCGGTCCATCAGCCCGTGGCAAATCCCGACATACTCGTGTGTAACTCAACACCGTTATGTGTCACTGTCCATTGGCCCCTTTTGGACATTTGTCGTGGAAGGGCATGGGGAAGGAGACACAGCCAGCCTCTGGCAGAGCAGAGCCAAGTCGTCAAAAGCCAAGACAAAAAAGGTACCGAATTCGGAACAACTCAGTCCAATGATCGGACACTTCCCCCACCCTGATGGGACGAACCATTCCATCGCATAAATGGTCCTTGACAGGAAAAGACTTGGAGCCCAAGATAAGAAGTCCGTGGGAAAGTCTGAACTAGCACAGAACATGGGCACCGCAGTCATGTCCGTCAAATATGTTAGCACGTGGTGACAGGCCGTGATAGTATTGTCGATGAGGCCCACGAAAGCCTGCATCAAGCGCCGCATTCAGTCTCAGCTTTTTTGGACAGGAACCCCCGACCTTGACGCCATGGCGGGCATGGGGCGAATGATGCCTTTTGTTCACATGTCTTAGACTCTGCATATCCACTCTGCGTTGAGCGTAGCAGAGCAGGCAGGGTACTAGTATTATGGCCATATGACTCTATGCACATTCTATCTAGGCAGAGCCTTGCGACAGGAGGCTTGTTCGGCTGAACCGTTGGAAACACTGGGCATGAACGATATTTTGCCTTTTTCTATCCCACTGCAAAGAGAGCACAATGCGGACTAGATCATCCACTGTCTGCAGTCGCCGTAATCGGTTTTTAACGACAAATCATGGACGCCGTGCCAGGTGCGATCCAAAAGTTCGCGCACAGAAGAAACAAGCCAGAGGGTGACGGCGGGGCTGTTCAACCAGTACGGAGTAGTTGTACGGTACGTGGTGTCGTCCAACGAGTTCATCGCAAAATGGGGGAGGATGGTAGGATGGTACTACTACGGAGTACGGAGTACTAGTACTACTACTAGAATAAGCCCAGGGCCGGAGGGCAGAAGCCAGCCGCCAACTCTGCTCCGTAACAGGCCACCCATTCACACTCACTGCACCCTTGGCTCTCGGCACAAGGATGGCTGTCTTGCGTGCCTGAGGTATGGAGACGATGTATCGGCGAAGGGATTTTGGCGCAACTGACGACCCCCCCTGACCGGAGGCTAAAAATGTACCGTGCCCCTTGGAGCGGGCGACGGAGTACGGAGTAATGCTAATAATGGGAGGGTGATGTTGGCAGCGAGCCTCTGCGCCGATGTTTGTACAAGGACAGCGCACATTACAAAGGAATCAGGTAAGAATGTGCGATGCTGGCTGAGTGTTTCGTCCGCCTCATCCGACTATGCACATCAATTTAGTATGTGTTGTATGTGTGCTCTGTAAGGAGTATGCAGTACATACATACAGGCTCATGTACGTATGTATGTACATATGTACATACGTTACATGGAGGAGAGGTGTCTGGAGGCGCAGGTGGAGAAGGAGCTCAGGCACAAGGCATGGATATGGTTGAGAGGGACGGCCCCGACTGGCGCGACGACCGTTTAGGGGAAAGATCAGGAACGAAGAGTTCAGGAACCCGCGAGTCTACGTCCGCCACATGCCCAAGCCTTGTCCAAGTTGCATCAGAAGCATCCCCACAACGCGCCGACGACATCAGGGGAGATGGGAGCTCCCAGACTTTGCCAGAGTCTGAGTGGCATCCAGTTGGTCAAGAGGTGGGCGATCGTCTATGTGTCCAGAGCCACATGGAGCATCATGAGTCCTTCAACCCTGTCCTTGTTGGCAAAATGGTGCTGGTGTCGTTACAGAATACGGAGTATCACCAGGCTACGGGAGTACTCGGCAGGCCGAAGGCAGACTCTACAGCGGACAATACTGGGATGGCCATGGTTGTCATCCAAACCGTTGAGTCGTTGCATCATCTCATGCTCATGCTGGCTGTAAACTTTCGGACTGGCTCTTTATATCGTGCCTGATGTCGGACTGGGCGTGAGCACGGAGTAGAGTATGATGGGCTCAGGACGAACATGACCCAGTCCCTTTTCGAGTTGCTGCAACGCGCCATACGCGGCGAAGTGGCGAGACAAGCCGAGAGTCAACTCGCTGGATGTTGTTGGATGCTCGATGCTCGATGCTTGATGCTAGATGCTTTGATAGTAACTACTGGATGCCCATGGGCAAGCAAGCAAGCAAGCAAAAAGGTCGTTTGGGTTTCTGGTGTCTTGCGCGCGCCTCGCCGAAGGCCATGCGAGAGAACCAGTCACCAGTCAGACGGGGTGTGTGTGGGCAGAGCCGGGGTGGTACCAGACCCAAGTGCCAGGCACATCGAGGCCAATGGGAGGTTATGCTCACATACCCCGGTCGGGTCCGATGTGTCCAAGTGGACAATGGATGGACTCGAGGCCTCTGGTTCGAGTTCAGAAGTTTGGCGCGCGATGGTGTGCATCAATCGTTTCTCTTCCGAGTTTAGCACGTCGCCCCTCGCCTTTCCCACGCGCGCCGCTCAGTCGCACACGCAACATAACACACCCAACGCACACTCACACACAGCGCACCACGCACCACGCACCACGCCAGGCACCACGCAGCAGGCTGGGATGGGCCCGGCTTGCGCCTGTTCCTGCAGCATTACGGAGCTGCGCAGCCTGCATCCGCCGCCTGACCCTCCTGCTCCTGGAAGCGGTCAAGCGGTTGGCTGGAGTCTGGTGGCCCAGGCAGGTCGCATATGTCTGGCCAGTCTGTCAATGCCTCCCGCAACTCCTGTCTGGACCCAAGCCGAGTCCTCGAGTTCCAGGTGCCCCGAGGAGTGCTGCCACACCCCCGTGCTTCCCCGGCGCTGAGATCCGTTCATCCCAGGTGTCCAGGTCTGCCCCCTCCAGTCTTCTCAAGTGCCTGGCGCTGGCCTGCCTGGGCTCGGGCCAACTGGTGCGGTCTCTCTGGCCCGCAGGGTTGCTCCCCCGTCTGCCCATCCTCCATGTCCGTTTTTCTTTTCGTCTTTCCCATCACCATCTTTCACCCGTTGTACTGTTGCTACTTCCTTTCCTTTCTTGACGCCTTTCTTTCCTTTTGAGTCACTCTCTTGCTCAGTAGCCCTTTCGGTTCCCGTCACTCTTTCCGGGACCATTACATTCTTTCGGCTCCTCATCCACGACGTCACCCCAAAGGCCCTTAACCGTCCGCCCACTATGGGATTTTAGAGACTGACATTCATTGCCTATTTTGTTACACGCGAATCAACACACACACTCGCTACGCCCCCTGTTCCTAGCTTTGGACCTCGAAATTGTTTTCCAACCCGTCCCTTGCTTTTCGCTACCTCTAGTCTAATCATTGTTCCCGTCGGACTGGCATTTCTGTGCGCCATCGAATTCAAATTCAAGCCAACGACGCCGTTTTGCTTCGATTTCACCTCTAACGGCCCCCTGAAAGCCGGCCAATCTACGATTTCGAGCCACCCCGATAGTATCGCCGCTGCTGATAGGCAATCCCTTTGTTGGGCTTAACCATCGCAAACGGGACGCGACACGACTCAAACGCTTGGTCCCAACCTCTTTCCTGACGCGTTCGCAATGGCCACCGAGGTCGAGCATACCGTGGCCTTGACCACTGCTTCTTCCGTGCCAGATCCTGGCTCTTTTCCCGAAAGTGATGTTGTTACGCCTACGTCTTCAAACAAGCTTTCACCATCACAGTCAAGTTCTGGTGGCAATGGGCACTCTAATTCTAAGCGACCTCCGAGAAAGAGTACTCTGACCCAGCAGCAGAAGAACCAGAAGAGACAAAGAGCAACCCAGGATCAGCTTAGTATCCTGGAGATGGAGTTCAATAAAAACCCAACCCCCACCGCTGGAGTTAGGGAAAGAATAGCGGACGAAATCAACATGACCGAGAGGTCTGTTCAAATTTGGTTTCAGAACCGGTATGTCCCCCCCTCAGTGCTTGCTGCCCCCCGAATTCGGCTTTGCCGTTGGGCGTTTGAATTTCTTATTCGGGGTGGAGTCAATGAGACTGATGTTAGTTATAGACGAGCCAAAATCAAGTTGTTGGCAAAGAAGAGTCTGGAAACAGGTGAAGATATCGACTCTATCCCAGAGTCTATGAGGGCATACCTGGCCATGCAAGCCATGGAAACTGGCAAGGGTCTTGGCGGTAACTACCTTGGTCGTACCGGTTTGATGCCTTTTGGTCACAATGGCATGCTTCTTGGCGGCGACCAAGCTCAAGGCAAAGTTTGTGAGTCAGAGTATCATGCGCGTTTACTGGCAACGCGACGAGCCTTACTGACCCCTATCGTTCCTTAGTGATCCACCATCTTACCTGCCGCTCCCTAAGTATTGGAAAATGGACTCGAGTTGGACAAAATACCATGGACCTTATCATCTTTTATTCACCCGACAAGTGTACCATGACCTACTACATTAACAACGAACAGGCGGGATACAAGATTGAGTATCCCTTTTCGTACATCAAAAACATCTGGCTGGAAAATAATGAGGCAGACCCAAACAAGATGGGTGGCATTGTCATTGAATTGAACCGTGCCCCCCACTTCTTCATGGATTCATCCTCAACAACTAGCGGCTTCTACCAAGTTGGCGACTTCACAGAGGATCTCCAGGCCACTCAATGTATGATCCATCAGCTAGGTGGAAACCCAAAGGTTTTGACAAACCAGCTGGCTAAACTCGTTTCCCTCGATTCGTTCATGAACCGACACAACCCTCAGCACTTCCCCGCCGCCGTTGTCGCCGACCCGCACGCGATTTCTGTGTCAGCTCCAGTGTCACCAACTGCACGACCTGCATCACAACCCAACTTTCAGCAGCCGCACGCTGGCATGATGCAGGAACATTGGGGTATGAACCAGATGCACTCGGCCATGCGACCACCGCCACACGGCCACAAGAGACAGCGCAGTCGGTCTGTTCCTGGGCCGATCGACTTTGCCATGTTCCAAAACCAGCCAATGCCCTCGTTTTACATTCAACCGCCCGGTGAGATGGGCCCTCCTCAACACAATCCGAATATTTATGCCCCTGTCCCGCAACAGCCAAGCGGTATGGGCCACAACTTAAGGATCGATACTCAGGCTGGTTTCGGACTGGATATGCGACAGTACCCAATGTCGGCCACGACTGCCTCACCTTCCGAGTTCCCCCCCAGCCCTGCTGGGACGTATCTGTCACAGGGACCAGACACAGGGCCTCTTCCACCCACCAACTTCGGGACGCCCTACAGCAACGGTGCCTTCTTGTCGCCCATGGTTGGCCCCGAGCACAATGGTGGTACCATGTCTCCGATGCCATACAACGGTGCTGCTGAGCCGTCCATTGTCGAACAATCTCCACCAATGTCGATGATGGGCCGTCCTGGCTCTGCTGAAGTCTACGGTGGCGGCCATGATGCTTCCTGTGCCGTCTCGGAGGACGGCACGAGTCTAAATGAGATGTATTCCAAGCACACAATCAACCTGCCCATGCATGGTCAGTCTCCAAACAACTTTGTACACCCGCAACAGGGCGATCTTGATATGGATCAGCTAGTTCAGTTTGATCATGTCGAGCCTGTCAGCTTGTCACCAGAGTCTGTTGCGCATCCTACATGATAATGACTGAAGATGTTCGTTCCCAGTCTAGTGAGACTCTTTCTGAAAAGGCTAAGAGAGCGGAGTCTGGTCAAGAAAGATGTACATATCATGCAGGCGTTGCTTTTTATGTTTCTGCTCGCTTGAAGCAGTTGATACCATGGGCTATTTTTTGGTCTCGGATTGGATACTAATACCTCTTTGTTTTTATGTCGTTTAGAAGGCTTTGCTACATACCCCCGTCTCTTCATGCGGATGTTCTGTCTCTTGACTCTTTCACATCCTCGCTCCTCAACGATGTACTCACCAGTACCACGCAACGGCAACTCGATCAATTCGTGTTGGTTCACGACGATAGCACTCTATGACACCACACATGTACGTGCGGTATAACAACGATCGTGCATTTCCCCCTATCTTTCCTTCCCTGCGGCAATCGCATTGCAATATTTTTTATCGCACAGAATTTTGCGACTTGACGGCACCCTGGTGGCTTGTTTTCATTTTCTACTCTACTTTTCCTCTTCAGCTTGGCTTCTTCATTTCCCCGTTTTCGAGCACCTGTCCATCCAAGAGTAGTGGATTGTGCCACCGCGCTACCTCTGGGGACCTAATCTATATTTCTTGCATATCTTGAGTAATATTGGT
Organism: Metarhizium robertsii ARSEF 23; assembly: GCF_000187425.2. Taxonomy (NCBI): domain Eukaryota; kingdom Fungi; phylum Ascomycota; class Sordariomycetes; order Hypocreales; family Clavicipitaceae; genus Metarhizium; species Metarhizium robertsii. Next base: position 991,210 of record NW_011942237.1, read on the forward strand.
CATTTTTTCTATCTTTGCTGTTTGGTTTCGGTTGTCCCTTGTTTATGTTGGCGATTGAATAATAATAGGCGGGCCCAGGAGGCTCAGGCAGAGGTTTTTTTCCTTTTTTTTTTTTTTTTTTTTTGGAAAGGAGGGGAGTGATTTTGGATTTTTTTTATGCTCCTTGTAATTAGGAAAGAAGTGCGCCGAGGAGTAGAGAAGCAACACAAAAGCATCAATGGTTTGTGTGACTTTGGGGATGGTGACATACAATTCTGAGGGCTCTTCCTTGGGCATGTGGTGTCATCACAGCTGCGGCGGCGGCCTAGAGACTGCCTCTACACCGGTGAAGCGTGGACATTGGCCACGCGGTGGGCTGGCGAAGATGGGACTTGGTTCATACTTGCGGCCGCATCTAGGAATACAAAATGGGTTCAAAGCTTTCATATTTTGAATGTTATCATGTACGGAGTATACGCTGTGAGAATGTGATGTTGGGTATTTGGGTTGGGGTTGGAGAGGAAGATGGCGTGTGTGGTTGGCCAGGCGGGGTCGGTGGTACGGACATGGCAAGTTGAGTCCAGAAACTGTTTGGGCCGGACTAAAATAGCTGGCCCCACGTTCCCTGACTGTGTACAGGTCGATACTACTAGTAGTACTAGCACAATACTCCGTAGCCGGTCCGTGGCTGCTGATGCGCATGAGGTCAACCAGGCAGGATGGACGGCGGCACACCCTTTGCGATTGATGATGGCAGTGTAGTGCCTGTGGCTGACCGGAAGTCCTCCCTCTCTTTCGGAGTGGTACTCCGCTCGTACGGAGTAGTATTGTCATTTATTGTCATTCATCAGCCACTATGGCGTTCCTTGCTAATTGATTGGTTGGTTCACGGGCCAGGAGGAGCAGATCCGTTTAGATGGACCAACATTGAACCGACCACTGGCAGCCGCGCCACTTCCTTCATCGGCTCTGGCCACGCAAGTGTCCCTGGCTGAGCCTGACAAACTGGGGCGCCACGGGGCAATGCAGACCGGAAGGGGTCAACATGGCAGGGACCCGTTGACATTTGCAGCCATGGCTGTCACTGATGTCGCCGTGACCGAAACCCGCACGTGTGGACTCTTGGACATCCCGCCCGAGTCTTGAACGAGTTGCGATGGTGTTTCTTGCGTTGACAACATCTTGCGTCCTGCCACGGTCTTGTTTTCCCCTTCTTTTTCTTGTTCTTTAGCTCTGCCTTTGCACGACCGCTGCATTTGTCTTCGCCATTCAATCTTTCTCTTCTCCAGCGGCCTGCGTTTTCCCCTTGATCTCTTCCCATTCGACGTCTTTGCCCGCTTGGACTGTTAGCGAAATCCCTTACTTTTTTGCGAATTCCTCCTGCGAGCATCAATTGCTTTTCCCAGTTCAACAAACATGCAGCTCGTCACGTCTCAACACTGAGACACTGTTGCATTTTGAAGCACAATGGCACCCGTACAACCGCCCAGCCGAAATAGCGGCACATTGGCGCACCACGACGGCGACGGCGACGGCGACCACGACCACGGTGCCTCTCATGCTACACCCGTCGTGGAACACGAGCGCGGCAACGATAGCTATTCGACGAATCTGACCAGACAGGCGGCCCCGAGGAGAGCGAATTCCGACCCCTCGAACCCCAGCGGTGTTGTGCGAGCTGTGTCTTTTTCGGGACCGGCGTCGAATAACCGGTCATTGGTGGACTCGACGAGTCGGAATGATCAGCATGTACTACTTACCATTCCCTCAAGAGATGCCGTGACCGAGATGGGGTCGTCCTTTGGCGACACTCGTGATCGCACAGACAAGACTAAGACTGCCCATGTCTCAATTACAAGCCCTGCCAATGACAAGACTACCCAGACCTTGAGAGACTCCATCCGGCGATTCAGGCCAGGCAAGAACAGGAAGGACAAGGCGAACAAGGCATTGCGAAACGCCTCATGGAAGGATGCCTTCAAGGTCTCCCTCGCTAGTACATATCAGAAACTGATCATGGAGGGCGTATTACGGAGGAAGCCGTTGCGCCCGAGCAACGATGGCCGTCATATTCCCCTGAATCCGTCAGATGCGCTGATTGACGAGCGAAGCCAGCGTCCGTACGTCAGCAACTTCATTCGATCTAGTCGGTATACCGCGTACGATTTTGTGCCTAAGCAGCTGCTGTTCCAGTTCAGCAAATTGGGTAATTTTTATTTTTTGGTCATGGGTATCTTGCAGATGGTTCCTGGCTTGAGCACCGTGGGACGGTGGACGACGATAGTACCCTTGTCAATCTTTGTCGCTTTTAGCATGCTCAAGGAGGGATATGATGATTATAGAAGGTATCAGCTGGACAAGTCGGAGAATCGCAGCGAAACTTGGGTTTTGAACCGCGGACAAGGAGGTAGTACCACGGAGAAGGATGCGACGCAAACCGAGGTACGCGCCGCAACTGGTGATGCCGACCTCGAGAGCGGCGTGCGTGACATGAGCCCTCGAGACTGGTTGTGCATGCAGTGGCAACATGTCAAGGTTGGTGATGTGGTGAGATTGAGACGAAATGATGGCGTGCCCGCGGATATGATTTTGCTGCATGCCACGGGGCCTAATGGCGTTGCATACATTGAGACAATGGCTCTAGATGGCGAGACGAATCTCAAGAGTAAGCAGGCCTGTCCTCTGCTGGCAGAGCGGTGCAGCACGCTGGACGGGATCAGGTCGACCACGGCTTCAATTGTTTCGGAAGACCCCAACATTGACTTGTACAGCTATGATGGTCGAGCTACAGTCGGAGACGAAACACTGCCGCTGTCGTTGAACAACGTCGTCTACCGCGGATCGATTCTTCGCAACACTGCCGAGGTGATTGGCATCGTGGTTAATTCGGGAGAGGAGTGCAAGATTCGCATGAATGCCAATAAGAACGTCACTGCCAAGAAGCCCGCCATGCACACCATGATCAACAAAATGGTACTCTTCCAGATTGTCATTGTACTCATGCTTGCTGCGGGACTAACCATTGGTTACTCGCTGTGGAAGAAGAATATCCAGGACCTATCGTTCTACCTAGTTACCACAGGCCAGTGGACTGCCAGCGTCCCCTTTAAGGAAATCTTTTTCGGCTACCTCATCATGTTCAACACACTCATCCCGCTGTCTTTATACATCAGCATGGAAATCATCAAGATCGGCCAGCTTATCCTGCTGCAGGACGTCGACATGTACGATCCCGTGACGGACACTCCCATGGTGGCCAATACGACCACCATTCTGGAAAACCTGGGCCAAGTGAGCTATGTATTTTCGGACAAGACGGGCACATTGACTGAAAATGTCATGCGGTTCCGCAAGATGAGCGTTGCGGGTGTGGCTTTCCTTCACGACATGGATGTACAACGCGATAAGGATGTGAAGCAGAAGAAGATTGAGGCGGCCGCGTCGTGGAGTTGTCGCAGCAAAGGCAATCAGACGCAGCAGACTCCGCCTGTGTCGCCGCACAAGACCAAGTTCTTTCATCGGGATGAAGATGATATTCTGGAAGAAGAAGAAGACGAGGAGGAGGATGGTAATGGACCAGTGCCTCCCAGGAGAACTGGCTCCTTTGCAAGCGCCTCACACTGGAAATCGACGGTTCGCCCGAATGAGGAACCAGAGGTCAAGACGGAGGATATGTTGGACTATGTCCGCCGACATCCAAATACCGTCTTCTCTCGCAAGGTCAAGCATTTTTTGCTCTGTATTGCTTTATGTCACACCTGCTTGCCCGAGAAACGGGACGACGGTGAATTTTCGTTTCAGGCTGCTTCCCCAGATGAGTTGGCCCTGGTAGAAGCTGCTCGCGACATGGGGTGGCTGTTAGTTGATCGCCCTGCGAAGACGATCAAGTTGCAGACAAATGATGACAGGGGTGTGGTTCAGGTCGAGTCGTACCAGGTGCTGGACGTGATTGAATTCAGCAGCAAGAGGAAGAGAATGTCCATCATTATCAGAATGCCCAACGGTCGCATTTGCGTCTTTTGCAAAGGTGCCGATAACGTCATTACTTCGCGACTCAAATTGAGCCATTTAGCTGAACAAAAGGCAAAGGACATTAGCCGACGGGCTAGTGTGCGCAAGACATTCGAACAGGACAAGGCCCGAACGCGAATGAGCATGGCCAGTGGAAGGGGTACGCCGAGAACGAGTTTTGCCTTGAAGCGAGGTGAATCGATTGATCGGTTGGAGGGACTTCGACGCAGCATTGGTAGACTGTCGACCGATGTCAACAGACTTTCCTACTCAGAGGGCGTTGGCTCTCGGATGGCTAGACGACAAGCCGAGGAACCGGGAACGCCTCGAGGTTCGTTGGATGTGTTGCGCGCCAGACGACTGAGTCTGAACATGGTGCCGTCGGTTGAGGACGTTGACCATCGAATTGACGAGTCCGTCGCCAGCAACGAGGCGGCTGTTTTCGAGCATTGCTTCCAGCATATCGAAGATTTTGCGACGGAAGGTTTGCGGACATTGCTGTACGCGTATCGGTACATCGAGGAGGATGTTTACGCCTCTTGGAAGCAATTGTACCGCGAGGCAGAGACCAGTCTTGTCAACCGTCAGGAGCTGGTTGAACAGGCTGGCGAGATGATTGAGCAAAAGTTTGAGCTTGCTGGCGCCACAGCCATTGAAGACAAATTGCAAGACGGGGTGCCCGAGACGATTGACAAGCTGCGACGGGCCAATATCAAGGTCTGGATGCTGACGGGCGACAAGCGCGAGACAGCAGTTAATATTGGCCACTCGGCCCGCGTGTGCAAGCCGTTTTCCGAAATCTACATCCTCGACGGCAGCAGAGGTAACCTCCAAGACGTCATGACTTCCACCCTCAACGACGTCTGTCGTGGTATGGTCCCGCACTCTGTCGTCGTGGTCGACGGCCAAACCCTGGCCACCATCGACGCATCCGACGACCTGGCCGTCCTCTTTTACGACCTCGTCCTCCGCGTCGACTCGGTCATCTGCTGCCGCGCCTCACCCTCCCAAAAGGCTCAACTCGTCACGTCGATCCGCCGCTTCGTCCCATCCTCAATGACCCTCGCCATCGGCGACGGTGCCAACGACATTGGCATGATACAATCCTCCCATGTCGGCATTGGCATATCGGGCCGCGAAGGTCTCCAAGCCTCACGTATATCCGATTACTCCATCGCGCAGTTTCGCTTCCTCCAGCAGCTGCTGTTCGTCCACGGCCGCTGGAACTACCTCCGCACAGGAAAATACGTCCTCGCCACCTTTTGGAAAGAAATCCTCTTCTTCTTGGTCCAGGCGCACTTCCAGCGGTTCAATGGGTACTCGGGCACCTCGCTCTTTGAGTCGTGGAGTCTAACTGTATTCAATAGCCTGTTCACCTCACTGCCGGTAATCTTATTGGGCATTTTTGAAAAGGACCTCAGCGCGGAGACGCTGCTCGCTGTGCCGGAGCTGTACACGTTTGGACAGCAGAACAGGGGGTTCAACATTCGGCAGTACTTTGGCTGGATGCTCATGGGCGTCGCGGGCAGCTTTGTCATTTACTACTTGACGCTCGGCGAGTTTTGGAGTGCCCTTTTCACGGCGGACACTAGCCTGTACGCCATGGGGGCGGTGTGCTTTACGGTTGGCGTCATTTTCATCAACATTAAGCTATTGTTAGTCTCTCTGTCTCTCCCCCTCCCTTTTTTTTGTTTTAGTCTGAACTAACGCGACGGCAGGATCCTCGAGCTACACTCCAAAACGGTCATCACCTTTGGTGGCTTCATCATCTCCATTGCCGGCTGGTTCCTCTGGTGTCTCTTCCTGTCGGGCATGTACCCCCAAAGGGTGGGCAAGGATATGGTCCGCCGCGGCTTCCTCGACAACTTTGGCCGCCAGGTTTCGTGGTGGACGACGCTGCTCGTGGCGCTCGCTACGCTCGTCATCATGGACCTGGTGGTCCAGGGCGTGCGGAGGGTGTACTGGCCGACGGACCAGGACCTCATGCAGCGCATTGAAAAGGACGCGGGTGCGAGGCAGGCGCTGCGCGAACATGCGGCTCTGCAGGAGGCGGGCGTTGAGGATGATGATGTCGAGATGCAGGACTTGATTATGCGCCGGGGACGGGGGAGCGTGGCTGTCGAGGATGGGCGAGAAGACACACGGTGAGCGTTGTACATTTGTATAGAGCGAAGAAGGTTACATGTTGTTGGGACCGCTGTTTAGGGCGGGAAGGAGTACTGTCTGGCTGTTGGCGTTTTTGGGGCTTGATACCAGGTATATATGGCATGGCGTATTTAGTATAGTTACCGAGAATTGGATATTTTTCTTTTTCTACTCAAGTCGTCTCATGACGAGACTGTCTCCTCATCCTCCTGGTGGACGCCTGGTTCGGTGAGCAAAACGCTACGGTGGCTCGTGAGTCGTCCCTCGTCATTGCCCCCGTCCCCAGGTAGGTGCTGGTGACACTTGTGGTTGCGTTTAGACCAAGGCGTCTCCGAGACTAAGTATTTCCTCTCGCATACATCCACGTAGACTGATGACGAGGAGGATATGCTCATTTATATAACGCCTTTGGCAGGTCCGTACCCCTGCGTCCTCCATTTCAAATGCGACGCCGCGATTTTCTCCCGGTGTCGCCAGGTGTAATTGCAACCATTGGGCGGCGGGCTCTTGCGCCTCGCCCTTTTGTTCTTGCTCGAAGTACCACACTGCTTGAAGTTGTTCTCTGCACGTTGTGGCTGTGAAGTGTTGCTATCTTGGGGAATACCTTTTGGCGCCGTCAGCTCTACTGACTAATTGAGGTTGTAGACTCCCTCTGTTTATTACGTTTTTTATTCGTTCGACCTGTATCAATAAATGCTGGTGTGAGGACTGCGTCAGGTATCAACGCGATATGCCTGGCCGTTCCTAAGCTGTAATTTTCGCTTGCGAGTGCCCGTTTTGATATTAGTAACTCGGGTTAAGATGAACTAAATATAACCCTTACGATTTATACACAATCTTAGTCTTTTATAGCAAGATGTATGGCAACTAGTAGTGCTTATAAATGCTTCATAATATTGATATTTGAGAAATATTTTTTCCATCACCACAAACCATGTCATTGCGTCTCGGAGATGGAGTTTCGCCTCTGAATAAATATCTACAGCAAAGAGGCTTCCGTGAGGTATTCGTAATCTCTGTTCTGGAGTTTGCATGTGACAAGCTTCCCACATGCCTTGGAGAGTGGTAAATCATTACGAGTCTTCCCCAAGTGACCATGGCGCTGGTGACCGACTGCACTTCGGCAGCCCCCGCATAGAGTAGTGTTGTCTGGGGCTGAGGATATGCAGAATAATCTGTAAAAGGCATAGATTACCCAAGGACAGGATGGTGCCGCGTCAAAATGTCCGAGTGTTGCGTTGGCAGTGTTGCGTTTTTACAAGTGTTGATGCCCAAAACTGTGGGCTGAACTTGTACATGGCAGCTCTTTGTTGCTTTCTAGGTGTGCTGGCGAAGACAGCAATTTGTCTCATGGACAATCAGGCACACGGTGTTGATTTGATTCGGGCCTACCAGGTGCAGTGCTTGTACGAATATCGGGATAGGCTGAAGAAGAGAATACTTGATAACAAGAATTATAGCAAATAAAAGCAACGTTGAAAGTAAAAGTAGCATAGTTATGCACTAGATTATGGCTAGATGTGGCTTGAATTTACAAACTACTATAACAAGCACTGATTTGAGCCAGCAAGAGCAATACTGTGCTTGTATCGTAGCCTCTTACTATTTACGGCGAGCAATACGAATTTGCCTACCTGGTGGCGTAGAGTGATTTGGGGCTGGGCAAGTACTTTTGCCTCTGACTGTATACATGAGGCTTACCAAGACATGGTATCTTCTCCTGGAGGGTTGGTTGTGCTTTATGAGAGCTGTGCTCCCAGATGTAAACAAGGTCCCCGATGGATATGCCTTGGCTAAACATGAACGGCATACAAGGGGGGATAATTACCTCGCAACAAGCATACTATTGTTCTTTTCTGTAACAAAAAACACACGAGCTGCATCAAACCACCTTTCAAAAAGTCCGTGGACGATGTTTACACCGCTACAAAATCAACGGCAAATGTCTCACCGTCTCAGACCGCGGAATGGTTGCAACCCTATAAAGTTGCACGCCACTTACGCCGTTGTCTCTTCCCCTCCTGATGCCCAAAGATTTTCATTCCGTCTCGTGTTTCATTCAATGCAGGGCTCGTTGATGCGACTGACGGCTCTCTGTCTGCTTGGGTCCGGCTGCAGCTATTCACTCACCGGGACACAAGATGAATGGGTAGCTGGACGGCACGCCGAGAGCGCCAACTGCAACCATGCTGCATTATTCCCTCCCCCGCGAAACCGGGCCTCGAACGCACCGAGTCAGCCCGTGGATGCAGAATGTGTCGTCGCGGTTGCGGGGAAATAAGCTTGTCGTTGGGCTACATGTATAAATTCGCCCATTCTTCCTCCGCTCGGCACGGTTTGCTTGCACACAGCTCCATTCGCAACTTCACTCAACACCTTGACCCAAAGTCGAGACCTTCAAACTCTTGTTCAAGCTTCCATTGAAAATACTCTTCACCCGTCAGCCAAGTCAAGATGCCTGCTGAAATCAATGACATTGCTATGCGCGCCTCCGTGGCTGCCATTAACAAGGGCTCCAGCATCCGCGTCTATGAGTCGGATGTATTTGGTGGAATCCGGGAGGCAATGTACGAGGGCAAATGGACTGGCGGCGGCAGCCGCAACGTCATCGCCAGGGGCAAGATTGGCTCTCCCGTCGCCGCAACCTCTCTTGGCCTGGACTTTATCCGCGTCTATTACATCGGCGAGGACAACAAGGCCAAGGAGATTTGCTACGACAAGCACGGCAAGCATTGGGTACGTACTCTGCCCGGCTTCCCACTGCCTCTGTTGTCCCCTTTTTCGGAGGGCCTCGAAACGTTGTAGAGAGTCGAGGCTTGGTGGTCGACTTCTCAGCCGGTCCTTGTACGACGGGATATGGCAGTACTTTTGCTATATCCACGCCTTCCACAAAACACATTGACTGACTTCTGGCGTGGACAGTACGACGGGGCTCTGAACAACAGGTTCAAGTTGGCGCCTTACTCTGGCTTGGCTGCCACGTTCCTCGAATCATCGTCCGAGGATCACAAATTGATCCGCCTCTATGGCCAGCTCGAGGACGACAACCACATCCAGGAATGGTGCTGTAAGTCGCACTCCGGGGGACGGGCCATCAGAGCCAATGGCTCTTAGACTGCGGACAAGTGAAATCGTGCTCACTCGGATGAAACTCGAACAGATGACACCAAGCACGGCTGGACTGTCGGCGCCAACCTAGGCGAGGCCATTCCCGGCTCCTCCATCGCAGTCGCCACCTGGGGCAAGTCACACAATATCCGGTACGTTGAATACCGTCTGCCCTGGACTCGAGCCGCCGAGCTGCGGTTCTCTCTTCCCCCGGACTAACAAACGCCGTGGCGTACAGCGTCTACGTGCAGGACACGAACCTCAACATTGTCGAAAAGGTCTACGACGGCTCGCGCTGGCAGACGGGCAGTCTGCACGTCAAGGATGCCACGCCTCGCGCCGCACTGGGCGTCACGTCGTGGACGGAGCACAGCAACGTGGCGATCCGCCTCTACTACGGCTCCGGCTCCCCGGGCAATGTTATCAAGGAGAAGGGCTGGGATCACAGCACGGGCTGGTACGACGGCGACTTCGCGCAGGGCTCTATTCCCGCGTCCCACGTCGCTGCCATCCCCAAGCCCGTGCTGCGCGTGTACATCCAGAACGGGACAAAGTTCACGGCTGTGACGGAGTTTGAATGGGAGGGCAAGTGGAAGGTTGGGCAGCAGGCTCTGCCCCCGGCCTAAGCGGCCCCGTGTATTGCTTGCCCGCGGTTTGCATATCACGGCCACGGGCGGGATGGTGGACGGAGAGCTGGTTGCTTGGTGTGCGCAGTCTGCAACACTATGGACGGAGCGGCTGCTTGGTCCTCGAGGCAAATGGTTGTTCCAGAATGTGTAGTGTCATGAGATTCCAGTCGTTGAATAAGAACCAGTGATTCGTGCCCTTATATTTCCCATGACTCTAGTAAAACACTGACAAGGCGTACAAGCCAGGAACAGACGGAGCTTCCGGGATAACAAGGCAGTCTTTAGAAATGAATAGTACTCATACGATAGGTGATGGCTACCGTCCCCGTAGAGCTGGTAGGCCAGTACAGCGGTTCTTCTCATCAACCCCCGTGCTTGTCCGTCGATTCAATGTTTACTCTCCTCCCATCACCACTCGCATGCGCGATCAATCTATGTGCCTCGTAAGAAGAAAGGTATAGAAAGCGCTCGCGCCCGGGTCCCAACGCGCTCCCTGTGATATTCCCTCGGCCCCAAGATTCCATGACCCTTTGTCCCTCCTTCCAATCACAAATATGCCGCAGCTGGTATGTTTCTCTTCTCTCCCCCTCGCCAACGGATGGGGTGATATTGATCGCTCCCGCTCCGTGGCTGCCCAATATTACCCCTCTCTATGCGGCGAGGAGGGCAAGACGGCTCCCAGCTTCAAGCATGGAACTGGGGTGCGCATTCGCAAACACGGCCGTTCAAGCCAACTTGCCAACTTTCGCGGGACGTCTTGTTCAAGCCACCTTGCCAACTTGCACAAGAGTTGCAGAGCACATGCATGGTTGAGGCCTGTATACTACCCAGGAGTCTCGAGCCCGGGATGGCTCACTGCCATTGGTGAGAGTCATGCATGCGCAAGCGCCCGATTCAAACGAAGACAAAAGCCCAATGCATGCTTCGGACAAGGGCCAAAGGCAGTTGCCGTCTAGGCTGTTGCCGCAACTTGCTCCCTAATGGGCTAGAGTCATCTTCCACAAAGACCGACGACGGAAACTACACTGAGCCTCTGCTATGGTGAAGTGTGCTGATTTCGCTTCTAAAGTCGGCTCCTGAGAGGCTTCAAGATGTGAATTCAGGTCAACAGCAGGCTAAATATCGACAACGGGGTTTGAAATTTCTTGGTTAGAGGGGTCTGGCGGCGGTTGGGTTCCGTTAAAGACGAGAGCGGGGGAAGGCAGGATATCCGACGATAGCCAGGTCAAGCGACTGTGGTGTGGGCATTCCATTGTGGTCTCGGTCAAGATGCTAAGGCTCGAAATTAGACAGATGGCTTGGATAACCTTGGTTCTGGAGTCGACACAAGAGTCAGTATTGTCATGGCATGCTTGCCGACGGGAAAGATCAGGGGCTTGGGAGAGGATTTTTGTGTCATCTAGAACTTGTCTCCCTCCCCAAGCCCTTTGCAAGCCATTCTTGCTTGTCGACCGCGTCTCGGAATTTCTCCTGCTTAAGATTGCTTCTTTGGACTGGGTCGTGTGTGCCTGGGGAACCTCGTTCTTTGGAGAAGGGCAAGGCAGAATCTTTATGAGTAACTACGTCAAGGAAGAAGAAAGTTATCTGGGGTTTATAATGGAAATTGTATGGGGACTGTGTGACGTATCGTATACCTAGTATTTTATACGTACCATGTGCTTCAAATTAAACTTATCTTGGGCGTTTTTGCAGGGCATTTGGTGGTGCTTGTTGCGACGTCGTAAAGGACATGGAGCAGCAAATGGCTTTACAGTCGTCATTGTCAAGCCATTAGCAGCCAGAAACGACTTTATAACCATTCAAGCCCAGGGAACTAGTAGTAACTTATAATGGAAACCAACAAGGTGCAGTGTGAGCTGAAAGTTTGTTCATGGAACCGCTTTCATCTACGCGGAAGGCAAAAAGCATTTAACCAGATCACGCACGGGCTATCGCGCTTCATATTATAATACGGTACAGTAAATTGCAAGATAAATTCTAGCCCAGCATGAACAAAAGCGTATGATGAAGCCACATTAACTATTAACCAATGGGGGCTATCCTATGATATTGCTGGCTGTTGATACGAAACAGAAATGTAGAGCTGCCACACGGACGTTACACGAGGGCTATAATATCAAGACCTGGACCATAGGCTTACCGACTTCTTACATAAATTGATCTCTTTGGGTTATGTAGGATTTGAGCAAACCGGACCTTTGATGCCAAAGACTGTTATCAGATGAATGGAGTTATCACTCCAAGCCCTTTATTGATCCCTTGTCACAAGAGGCTAGATAAAGAGGCCTGATATAAATTTATTACTGGCTATAAATAATAATCAAGAGAGCAGAAGAGGCTATATCAGGCCTTATCCCAGGAATCGTGTGTAAAGACATAGGCACTAACTACAATTATAAGCTCAAAATCAAGAAAGGAGAAGAGATAATCTTAAATACTAGATGATAATACTATTACTACTTGAACATATAATAATATAAAGAAAATATGCAACCCTAAACTTTATCGCACGCAGCATATTATAGCGTATTCTTTACCAACTATACATACAAATATCAAGTTGTTTGTTTTATTCTATCGTTATTACCAGTCATAAGTACTGAAATGTAGAGGGGAGAAAGGACGCCCATACCCAACTACTCTGCATGCACTGCGATATAACATCGTCACCACAACCTATAACTACAAGACAACGGAGGCGACACCAGATGCCATCCTCCTGATCCTCCGCTAGCACTCATCATCGCCAACACCACCATCGACCCGAACCAAGACCTTGCCCCTCGCATGCCGCCCGCCCAGCTTCTCATAGGCCTTGTCGGCGTCGGCAAACGCCCACACACTGTCCCTCACCACCCTGAGCTCGCCCCTAGCCAGCATGCCCACGATGCTCTCGCGGTCCTCCCGCGTAGGCGACATCATGGACGCGCCCTTCCACGGCCGGCCCACGCCGCCGAGCCACCTGGCGACGGGCCACCACTCGTTCAGCTTCATCTGCACGACGGCGCGCAGAAAGTCGGGCACCCCAAAGGACGGCGGCTTGATGCCCACGGAGCAGTAGACGCCACCGGGGACGAGGTACGACGGCGAGCGGGCATACAGCGCCTGGAAGCCGAGCGTGTCGACGACGGCGTCAAAGGGCGCCGAGGCAAAGGCGGCGCCGAGGTGGGCGGCCAGGTCAGCGTGCAGCGTGTAGTCGACCACGTCGTCGGCGCCCAAGCCTCGCACCGTGTCCGCGTTGGCGCCGCTGCACACGCCGACGACGCGGCCCGCGGCGCCGACGGCCTTGCGCGCCATCTGCACCACCATGGTGCCGATGCCGCCGCTCGCGGCGACGACGAGCACGCCTTGGCCCGGCTTGAGCGCGGCGTCGGCGACCAGCTGCGCGGCCGTCATGCCCGTCAGCAGGCAGCCGGCGGCGTCGGCGAAGCTCACATTGTCGGGCTTGCGGACGGCGTACTTGGCGGGGATGGCGACGTACTCAGCCAGCGCGCCGGTGCCCGTGGCCAGGGCGTGCGAGGCCGGCAGCATGGCGACGACCTTGTCGCCCCGGGCGAAGCGGGAGCCCGCGGCGTGGGCGTCGGGGTGCCACGTGTCGGTGACGGTGCCGCTGAGGTCCATCTCGGGCGTGCAGGTGTCGGCGCGCAGAAGGGCCGGGATCAGCGTCATTTGGAAGATGGCGCCGACGTTGAGCCCGGCAAAGGCCACCTTGACGAGGATCCATTCTTCGGGGGTGGGCGAGTCGCGTGGTAGAGGGAGACGGGGCGGCAGGGTTGGCGCTGGGCCGGACGTGAATGCGAGGACGGACGAGGGCGGGCCGCGCGCCGTGAAGGTCCAAAGGCGGTGGTGGGATGTCATGATGAGGGGTTCTTTGGTGTTGAGGATGTTTTTGTTGCTGGAGGCGGCCCTGGGGTGCCGGATTTTGGGTGCCCAAGGGCGGAGTAGTAGTTTCTGTGTTTTACACTCGCTTTTTCAGACGGCACACGTCAAGTCGGCAGCTTCGTCCTGCACCTGAACATGGTGTTGAGCGTCGTTATTTGTGTCTCGAGGCTTGTCAACGTCGCCCCACACAGCTGAACACGGGGTTCATGCCTGGCGCTCTCCAAACCAATAGTCCTGCGCGGCGTCAACTTGAAATCTGGCCTTTTGTATCGGTACTTGTGTGCCGGATTGTATGTCTCTGGCGTGTGTCCAATATTGCGTTGATGTGGTCGGTAGACAAGGAATGCGACGCCGTTTGTGGATCAAAAGAAGGTTATTCCGGCTATCGGGTGGTGCCGAGGATCGGCCACTTTCTGTCTTTTCCTTTCCTTTGCTGCAGAATGTTGATGAGTCGCAGATGAGTTGGCCGGAATGTCACTGGCGTTGCTGTCATGGTCTGAGTTTGGGTTCTCGTTGACGAGTTGATGGGGCTGATGTCGTTGACTTTGACTTCAACAGACATGACAGATGGTAACTTTACTCCACCCGAGGTGGGTTAGGGTTAGGGTTCCGCTTCAACAGGCTCTTTTAGGCTTGGCGAGAACCGCACCCGCGGGACGGCATCAAAATCATAATCGAGACATCTAGAGCCTCGACTGATTTGCAACACGAACATCTTCAACACATCAATACGTCATTGCCACCTTTCGTCATCAATGCAACCACCCCGCTTGAGCGGCCAGAGGTCGCTGCGGTCGCTCTGCAGCTGCGCCTTCAGGGTAGCCAAGTTTAATGTGTTATGCTGGCCCGTCAATCACCTCGAATGAAACGAAGCATTGCCGCTCGTGTTGCAGTTGAGTCTTGCCGGCAAAACATCACGATGCCATCACCCCCAGGTTTGCCCTCCCTTCAAACATGATCCCCTTTCCACCCCATCTAGCACACGCCTCCTCGAAAGACTGGACCCTTCTCCAGACGGAAACCTCCGCTTCTCCCTCGTCGCAAAAGACCTCGACGACATCACGAGCCCACCTTACATCTGCCTCTCGTGTACCTGGGATACAACGCCCTTCATTACGCCGCCGACCAGGCCCAGCTGGAGTGTGCCAAGGTGCTGCTCAGGTGTGGGTGCAGGAGCAACGAGGACCACCAAGGCAACCTCCCCGCGGATTTGGCGACAGAAAAAGGCCATGACGCCGTTGCCGCTTTTATTGAAGCCGCGCAGGCAGGGGAGGCAGAAGAAGAGCAAGGGACGGCCAGCCTCGCCGTGGCCTCGAGACGTGTGCCGAGGCCCATGGTCTGGGCCGACACCATTTGCATCAATCAGGAAGATGTCGCCGAGAAGAGCGCCCAGGTGGCCATGATGGACCGGATATACTCGAATCGAATGCCATGTATACTCTTGCCTGTCTGGGACCACCAGATGACCACTCCAGCAGGGGGATTCAAGTTTTAAACACTCTGTCGACGCATCTCGCCGCGTTGAAAGACGCCGTCATTGAGCCCCTTTCCGGCAAGGACAAGGGAAAATACGCCGCCGCCAACATGACGTACATCTCGGAACGGGACTGGGCAAGCCTGGCCTCTCTCTACCAACGACAATGGTTCCGCCGCGCCTGGACCGCCCAGGAAGCCGTTCTCCCCGGCGCACTGCTCATGTGCATCGGTGACCAGTCTCTATCCTGGCGGGACCTGGGCCAAGCCTCGGAAGCCATTCCATACAACGAAGGGAGGCTGGGCTCGTCGCTATCATCTCGATTCATCCCTTCAGGTCTCCCAGCCGTGGCCGTTGTGTGAAACATGGCAGAGATGTCGAAATGGCGACGCTTTAAAAATTCAGCTAGCCGAGGTGGCAGGGGCGGCGGCGGCGGCGGCGACGACGACGCCAAGGACTCGCGATCGCGGTTCACGCTGAAGCATCTGGTGTACAACTTTTGGACTTTTGTAGCGTCCGACCCCCGGGACAAGGTGTTCGCCTACGACGGCCTGCTGAACCTGTATGCTGCGGAGCGGCACCGGGCCGACTACGGCATGGGTCTCGCGGGGATTTACACCGCGGCAACGAGGGACCTCATCCGGGGCGAGGCATCTCTAGCCGCCCTGTCGAGCTGCGTCTACCCGCTCTGCCAGAGGAAAGACCTGTCGTCCTGGGTGCCGGACTACAGCGTCGCGGCGGCGAACCCTGTCCCTCGCAGCTTTTGCGCGGACAGGGGGCTGGAGTACGTCCCGCCCGAGACGACGCCCGACAACGCGGCGAGCAGCCTGCTCCGTGTACGGGGGTGCTTTATCGGCCGCGTCTAGGCCGTCGGCGGGCGCTTCGGCACGAGGCCCAGCAAGAAGCTCGCGTTTGACCCGTCGTGGCTGAAGCTGCCGCTGTCACTGCAAGGCAAGGGCGGCTACCTGCCCGGCGCAAGCCTGTCGTGTTTCCTGTGCATGGACACGTCGCCGGGCAACAAGGTGTAGGTGCTGCCCGGGTTAAATACGCCGGCGGTTCTAAGGCTGGGTGGTGACAGCGCTGGTGATGGCCGTGTCGGGAGGTATTCGTTTATGGGGGCTGCGTATGTCAGTGGTTTGATGCATGGGGAGGTGGTGCCTCTGTTGAGGAGTGACGTGGGAGAAATTGAACTTGTTTGATAGATGGAATAGATACATGCCCATCCATTCATCTATATGTATGTATACATGTATTTTTACCCGCGTCTTTGCATAGATGTACATCGGCCGTTATATACAACAGTATATATACACATATCTAGTACATTGAAAGTTCCTCCCGTAGCTTCCATAGGTATAGTCTTGTTGCTAGAATACAAGCCACATGATGCTCTCGTCGATTAGTGAGGCTGACTTGTATATTTTGAGCATATTTTACACATCTATACCTACAGGTCTATGTATGTGCGTGCGTGCGTGCCAGAGTAGATATACATCAACGCCGTATACAAGGTCCATATTATACAGCCACCTACTTCACTTGCAGTGTCTCCAGCAGTGTCTCCAGCCGCTCATCATGGTTCCCGAAAATCAAGGCGTACAGGGTCCTTGCGTCCATCATCAAGTCCAGCTTGTACGACATGTGAACACTGCCGTCGTCGAAGCCCCCGTCGGCCAGGACGTCCCTGACAGTCAGGGCGGTGCCGCAAATGTGCATCCTCACGTCGTTGGAGTGGTCCTCGGGGGCCGGGCGCACGACGACCCTCTTCATGGGGTGGCCGTCGACGCGGCAGACGAGGTCGCCCTGCCGCGTGTCGGGCGGCACAAACGCCAGCTTGCAAGGCGTCTGGCCCCACGGCGCCGCGGACATCTTGAGCATGGCCAGCCGGGGCTCGTCGGGGGTGGCCGTCTCGTGAGCCCAGGCGCCCTGCAGGCCGGGCGGCGGGCCCGGC